>NC_092710.1:20679145-20979145 GCF_047496885.1 Scyliorhinus torazame
GGGGACAAATACTTCCTTCAATGCTCCAATGTTACTACCTCCTCCAGCCCGGACAGCACTCCTTATTTAGGCAGTATTGAGCATGTGACAAAGGAACTGGAGATGACCATGGAAGGGGACTAAATGGCCTCCTTGTTGTTACTGCATAACAGGCTGGAGAAGGGGCTGAATGGGGCCTCCTCCTGTTCCTGTGTAACAGGCTGGAGAAGGGGCTGAATGGGGCCTCCTCCTGTTCCAGTGTAACAGGCTGGAGAAGGGGCTGAATGGGGCCTCCTCCTGTTCCTGTGTAACAGGCTGGAGAAGGGGCTGAATGGGGCCTCCTCCTGTTCCTGTGTAACAGGGTGGAGAAGGGGCTGAATGGGGCCTCCTCCTGTTCCTGTGTAACAGGCTGGAGAAGGGGCTGAATGGGGCCTCCTCCTGTTGCTGTGTAACAGGCTGGAGCTGAATGGGCCCTCCTGTTCCTGTGTAACAGGCTGGAGAAGGGGCTGAATGGGGCCTCCTCCTGTTCCTGTGTAACAGGCTGAAGGAGGGGCTGAATGGGGCCTCCTCCTGTTCCTGTGTAACAGGCTGGAGAAGGGGCTGAATGGGGCCTCCTCCTGTTTCTGTGTAACAGGCTGGAGAAGGAGCTGAATGGGGCCTCCTCCTGTTCCTGTGTAACAGGCTGGAGAAGGGGCTGAATGATCTTGTCCTGTTCCTGTGTAGTGTGTTTGGTGACATGCTCACTGCCTCTGACTCTCTTCTATCTTCCTGTCCTCAGGACCAGTGCCAGGGTTTGACGGAGAAGATGACCAGTGGCCTGACAATGTCGGAGGCGGACGGGATCCCTCTGGCCGGGACCAGCCGCTGGGCCGAGCTGTCCGATCAGGAGCGGCTGAGCGAGAACTTCCGTGCCTATAAGGTCTTCAGCAGCTACCTGCGGCTGGCCCTGAAGAACGTACCGGACTGCGCCAGGTACCCGAGGCTTCCCGACTCCGTGATGGACCTGTGCACCAAGGCCGAGAGCTTGCTGGTGCTGATCAGCCAGCTGATGATGGCCATGAGCTTGCCCGTGCCCTCGGTGAGAGTGCCGCAGGTCGAGGCGCCCAAGGACTGGGACAAGAAGATCTGGGGTCACAAGGTGCTGCGGGAGCTGGGCAATTGGTCGCTCCGCTCTGTGCGTGATTTCAACAGGCTGAAGAGTAACCTGTCCACCAGCCGAGCCCGGAGGAGGCACCTGAGGGGGGCCCAGCTGAGGTAAGAGGCAGCGCCCCTCCCCACCGCCACCCCTGTTGGAGGAGAGGGTTAAGCAGAGACCAGAGACCGGCCTGAGGAGACAAAGCCAATTCATCCAGATGTGCCCCATCTCTCGCAACCCGTCTGCCTGTTGCTCTCACTCGCTTTCTCTCACTTTCTCGCACCTGACTGACGCCCCCCCCCCCCCCCCCGGCGCCATCAGCCCTCCAACACGCCACAGGGCGGAATCCGGGCAGAGGGAACGCTACACTGTCAAAGATGCAGTCTTCCCGGGCCCACCCTCTCTCCCCGAGCCGCCACCACCCCCACTTCTCTTGGTGGATGGAAAAGATCCCGCGCTCAGCACCGGAAGAAGGACAGCCAGGATGGGGATCTGCTGGCGGCCTCCTGATACTCACCCTTCGACCAACACCGGCTTGGAAAAGATGAATGGAAGTCATCAGGTTGTTAAACCGCGTTGGACATTTTGTGGAAGGTCACAGGGATGTTTGTCCTCTTTCCCGTCGTTACCATGACGGGGCCCCATTGGCAAGTTTTTTTTTAAGAAAAAGAAAAGCGCTTAATTGGCTTCAAAGCTGTTCGTTCGAGACTCCGAGGATGGGATAAGCGCTATAGAAATGGCAGGCCTTTGAATATGTCGCATGACCGTACTGGGGAGGAGGGCTGCTGGCACGACCAGATGGAATCCCACAGAAGCGAGAGAGAGCGAGTGGCCCTTCCACCTGTGTGGCGAACCAAATATCCCATCAGGTGCCAAATTCTCCTTGAAAGGGGGTTCGGTTGCAGTTTCGCATATCCACCACTAGATGTCGATAGCTGGGCCGCACCGGTGAAATGGCGACATCTAGTGGTGGATCAGCGGAACTGTGCCATTTCCCCCATCCACGTTGGTGCAGCCACCAGATCTGTTCCTCTGTCAGATTCTTTGCCCAGGTATTTCCCCGACCCCCCCCCCCCCACACCCCCAACCACCTCCAATCAGGTTTTGCAACAACGTTTGCCAAGTACAAGCAGATCCTTGCAGGCTCCATCAGCATGTCCTCCCTCCCTCATGCATTGACTCAGGACGCCTCGACAAGTGGTGGCACCTTCAGAGAATTTACAGTGCAGAAGGAGGCCATTCGGCCCATCCCGTCTGCACCGGCTCTTGGAAAGAGCACACACCCGAAGGTCAACACCTCCACCCTACCCCCATAACCCAGTAACCCCACCCAACACTAAGGGCAATTTTGGACACTTAAGGGCAATTTAGCGTGGCCAATCCGCCTAACCTGCACATCTTTGGACTGTGGGAGGAAACCGGAGCGCCCGGAGGAAACCCACGCACACACGGGGAGGATGTGCAGACTCCGCACAGACAGTGACCCCAGCCGGGAATCGAACCTGCGACCCTGGAGCTGTGAAGCAATTGTGCTATCCACAAATTGCGCTATCCTTCTTCAAAGCCAGCAGATTTAAGAGGCCGTAAACCGAGACGGCCTGCTCCTGTTACTGTGTTTTGGACTCAAGGGTGCCGAACGGGCCTCTCCTTGAAGCCGACGACGTGACTATAAAGCTATTGGGCTGTTAGGAATCTGGAGCACAGTTTTGCTGCAAGTTCCCGTTGCTGAATTGAATTGTTATGATGCTGCTAAAGTCTGACATTCAGCAAGAACGTGACTAATGTGAGAGAAGGCCCCCTTCAGCTGGACGCTCAGTACATCACTGGGGAAAGAGACGGGAAACTCATTTTTAAAATGAGACAGCACGTGCCAAACCTCAATCAAATAAACAACTTTCAGTCCTCAGAAACATTCAAACCACCCAGAATCCATTCAAACTCGGAAGCAGCTTTGGTGATAAACAAAACCTCAAATTGGAGCAGATGGAGCCACTTGTGATATATAGGTTAAAATTCAACATGCAGATATTTACGCTGTATCTAACCCTCGGAGTGTTTGATGGGGACAGTGTAGAGGGAGCTTTACTCTGTATCTAACCTCGTGCTGTACCTGTCCTGGGAGTGTTTGATGGGGACAGTGTGGAGGGAGCTTTACTCTGTATCTAACCCCGTGCTGTACCTGTCCTGGGAGTGTTTGATGGGCACACTGTAAAGGGAGCTTTACTCTGTATCTAACCCCGTGCTGTACCTGTCCTGGGCGTGTTTGATGGGGAGAGTGTAGAGGGAGCTTTACACTGTATCTAACCCCGTGTTGTACCTGTCCTGTGAGTGTTTGATGGGACAGTATAGAGGGAGCTTTACTCTGTAATTAACCCCGTGCTGTACCTGTCCTGGGAGTGTTTAATGGGGACAGTGTAGAGGGAGCTTTACTCTGTATCTAACCCCGCCCTGTACCTGTCCTGGGAGTGTTTAATGGGGACAGTGTAGAGGGAGCTTTACTCTGTATCTAACCCTGTGCTGTACCTGTCCTGGGAGTGTTTGATCGGGACAATGTAGAGGGAGCTTTACTCTGTATCTAACACCGTGCTGTACCTATCCTGGGAGTGTTTAATGGGGACAGTGTAGAGGGAGCTTTACTCTGTATTTAACCCCGTGCTGTATTGTCCTGGGTGTGTTTGATGGGGATAGT
Source organism: Scyliorhinus torazame (assembly GCF_047496885.1). NCBI lineage: Eukaryota > Metazoa > Chordata > Chondrichthyes > Carcharhiniformes > Scyliorhinidae > Scyliorhinus > Scyliorhinus torazame. The sequence continues at coordinate 20,682,949 of NC_092710.1, forward strand.
GTAGAGGGAGCTTTAGTCTGTATCTAACCCCATGCTGTACCTGTCCTGGGAGTGCTTAATCGGGACAATGTAGAGGGAGCTTTACTCTGTATCTAACACCGTGCTGTACCTATCCTGGGAGTGTTTAATGGGGACAGTGTAGAGGGAGCTTTACTCTGTATCTAACCCCGTCCTGTCCTTGTCCTGGGAGTGTTTAATGGGGACAGTGTAGAGGGAGCTTTACTCTGTATCTAACCCCGTGCTGTACCTGTCCTGGGAGTGTTTGATCGGGACAATGTCGAGGGAGATTTACTCTGTATCTAACCCCGTGCTGTACCTGTCCTGGGTGTGTTTGATGGGGATAATGTAGAGGGAGCTTTACTCTGTATCTAACCCCATGCTGTACCTGTCCTGGGAGTGTTTGATGGGGACAGTGAAGAGGGAGCTTTAATCTGTATCTAACCCCGTGCTGTACCTGTCCTGGGAGTGTTTGATGGGGACAGTGTAGAGGGAGCTTTACTCTGTATCTAACCCCGTGCGGTCCCTGTCCTGGGAGTGTTTGATGGGGACAGTGTAGAGGGAGCTTTACTCTGTATCTAACCCCGTGCTGTACCTGTCCTGGGAGTGTTTGATGGGGACAGTGTAGAGGGAGCTTTACTCTGTATCTAATCCCGTGCTGTACCTGTCCTGGGAGTGTTTGATGTGGACAGTGTAGAGGGAGCTGTACTCAGTATCTGACCCTGTGCTGTACCTGTCCTGGGAGTGTTTGATGGGGACAGTGTAGCGGGATCTTTACTCTGTATCTAACCCCGTGCTGTACCTGTCCTGGGAGTGTTTGATGGGGAGAGTGTGGAGGGAGATTTACTCTGTATCTAACCCCGTGCTGTAGCTGTCCTGGGGGTGTTTGATCGGGACAATGTCGAGGGAGATTTACTCTGTATCTAACCCCGTGCTGCAGCTGTCCTGGGAGTGTTTGATGGGGCAGTGTAGAGGGAGCTTTACTCTGTATCTAGCCCCGTGCTGTACCTGTCCTGGGAGTGTTTGATCGGGACAATGTCGAGGGAGATTTACACTGTATCTAACCCCGTGCTGTAGCTGTCCTGGGAGTGTTTGATGGGGCAGTGTAGAGGGAGCTTTACTCTGTATCTAACCCCGTGCTGTACCTGTCCTGGGAGTGTTTGATGGGGACAGTGTAGAGGGAGCTTTACTCTGTATCTAACCCCGTGCTGTACCTGTCCTGGGAGTGTTTGATGGGGACAGTGTAGAGGGAGCTTTACTCTGTATCTAACCCCGTGCTGTACCTGTCCTGGGAGTGTTTGATGGGGACAGTGTAGAGAGAGCTTTACTCTGTATCTAACACAGTGCTGTACCTGTCCTGGGAGTGTTTGATGTGGACAGTGTAGAGGTAGGTTTACTCTGTATCTAACCCCGTGTTGTACCTGTACTGGGAGTGTTTGATGGGGGACAGTGTAGAGGGAGCTTTACGCTGTATCTAACTCCGTGCTGTAGCTGTCCTGGGAGTGTTTGATGGGGACAGTGTCGAGGGAGCTTTACTCTGTATCTAACCCCGTGCTGTACCTGTCCTGGGAGTGTTTGATGGGGACAGTGTAGAGGGAGCTTTACTCTCTATCTAACCCCGTGCTGTACCTGTCCTGTGAGTGTTTGATGTGGACAGTGTAGAGGGAGCTTTACTCTGTATCTAACCCCGTGCTGTACCTGTCCTGGGAGTGTTTATTGGGGACAGTGTAGAGGGAGCTTTACTCTGTATCTAACCCCGTGCTGTACCTGTCCTGGGAGTGTTTGATGGGGCAGTGTAGAGGGAGCTTTACTCTGTATCTAACCCCGTGCTGTACCTGTCCTGGGAGTGTTTATTGGGGATAGTGCACAGGGAGCTTTACTCTGTATCTAACCCCATGCTGTACCTGTCCTGGGAGTGTTTATTGGGGACAGTGAAGAGGGAGCTTTACTCTGTATCTAACCCCGTGCTGTACCTGTCCTGGGAGTGTTTATTGGGGACAGTGGAGAGGGAGCTTTACTCTGTATCTAACCCCATGCTGTACCTGTCCTGGGAGTGTTTATTGGGGATAGTGCAGAGGGAGCTTTACTCTGTATCTAACCCCGTGCTGTACCTGTCCTGGGAGTGTTTATTGGGGACAGTGGAGAGGGAGCTTTACTCTGTATCTAACCCCGTGCTGTACCTGTCCTGGGAGTGTTTATTGGGGACAGTGGAGAGGGAGCTTTACTCTGTATCTAACCCCATGCTGTACCTGTCCTGGGAGTGTTTATTGGGGATAGTGCAGAGGGAGCTTTACTCTGTATCTAACCCCGTGCTGTACCTGTCCTGGGAGTGTTTGATGGGGACAGTGTAGAGGGAGCTTTACTCTGTATCTAACCCCGTGCTGTACCTGTCCTGGGAGTGTGTGATGGGGACAGTGTAGAGGGAGCTTTACTCTGTATCTAACCCCGTGCTGTACCTGCCCTGGGAGTGTTTGATGTGGACAGTGCAGAGGGAGCTTTACTCTGTATCTAACCCCGTGCTGTACCTGCCCTGGGAGTGTTTGATGGGGACAGTGTAGAGGGAGCTTTACTCTGTATCTAACCCCGTGCTGTACCTGCCCTGGGAGTGTTTGATGGGAACAGTGTAGAGAGAGCTTTACTCTGTATCTAACCCCGTGCTGTACCTGTCCTGGGAGTGTTTATTGGGGACAGTGTAGAGGGAGCTTTACTCTGTATCTAACCCCGTGCTGTACCTGTGCTGGGAGTGTTTGATGGGGACAGTGTAGAGGGAGCTTTACTCTGTATCTAACCCCACGCTGTACCTGCCCTGGGAGTGTTTATTGGGGACAGTGTAGAGGGAGCTTTACTCTGTATCTAACCCCGTGCTGTACCTGTCCTGGGAATGTTTGATGGGGACAGTGTAGAGGGAGCTTTACTCTGTATCTAACCCCGTGCTGTACCTGCCCTGGGAGTGTTTGATGGGAACAGTGTAGAGAGAGCTTTACTCTGTATCTAACCCCGTGCTGTACCTGTCCTGGGAGTGTTTATTGGGGACAGTGTCGAGGGAGCTTTACTCTGTATCTAACCCCGTGCTGTACCTGTGCTGGGAGTGTTTGATGGGGACAGTGTAGAGGGAGCTTTACTCTGTATCTAACCCCACGCTGTACCTGCCCTGGGAGTGTTTATTGGGGACAGTGTAGAGGGAGCTTTACTCTGTATCTAACCCCGTGCTGTACCTGTCCTGGGAATGTTTGATGGGGACAGTGTAGAGGGAGCTTTACTCTGTATCTAACCCCGTGCTGTACCTGTCCTGGGAGTGTTTGATGGGGACAGTGTAGAGGGAGCTTTACTCTGTATCTAACCCCGTGCTGTACCTGTCCTGGGAGAGTTTGATGGGGACAGTGTAGAGGGAGCTTTACTCTGTATCTAACCCCGTGCTGTACCTGTCCTGGGAGTGTTTGATGGGGACAGTGTAGAGGGAGCTTTACTCTGTATCTAACCCCGCGCTGTACCTGTCCTGGGAGTGTTTGATGGGGACAGTGTAGAGGGAGCTTTACTCTGTATCTAACCCCGCGCTGTACCTGTCCTGGGAATGTTTGATGGGGACAGTGTAGAGGGAGCTTTACTCTGTATCTAACCCCGTGCTGTACCTGTCCTGGGAGTGTTTGATGGGGACAGTGTAGAGGGAGCTTTACTCTGTATCTAACTGGTTTAGCTCAGTTTGCTGGCCGGCTGGTTGGCGATGCAGAGCGAGGCCAGCAGCGCGGGTTCGATTCCCGTACCGGCTGAGGTTGTTTATGAAGGCCCGGCCTTCTCAACCTTGCCCCTCGCCCGAGTGTGGTGACCCTCCGGTTAAATCACCACCAGTCATCTCTCCCGCTCACCGGGGAAAGCAGCCTGCGGTCATCTGGGACAATGGCGACCTTTCCTTCTCTATTCTGGGAGAGTTTGATGCTGACACTGGGAACGGACTGCCACAGGCGAAATGAGCTGATTAACCTGTGTTCGATTCGAGGAAGAGGAACGGGCAGAGTCAGAAAGAAAGAGTGAGAGACAGGGAAGGAGAGACAGAGAGAGGGGGAGGAATAGAGACAGAGAGAGAGAGACAAACACCTTGACCGAAAACTCATTCGAGATGCACTCTCAGCAGCGACAGACGGAGAGAGGGCTGTGGCATTGGAAAGAGTGTTTGTCCACAGAGATTGAGAATAATCCCCACCGTCACACAGTGTGATTGACAAGCCGTGGGAAAACATTCTTTCACAGGCTGAGCCTCGGCGATCTGCAATGTGCTGCCTAACTGGAGCCCCAAGCAGGTTCAATAGAAAGCACATGAGTAAATACTTTAAAAAAGTAAATTTAGAGTACACAATTCTAATTTTTTTTTCCAATTAAGGGGCAATTTAGTGGGACCCCCCCCCCACCATCTATCCTACACATCTTTGGTTGTGGGGGTGAGACCCACGCAGACACGGGGAGAATGTGCAAACTCCACACAGAGAGTGACCCACGGCTGTGATCGAAATCGAACCCGGGTCCTCTGAGCCATGGGGCAGCAGTGCTAACCACTGTGCCACCGTGCTGCCCAGTTGCGTAAATACCTGAAGGAAAAAACCCGTCAAAACGGGAGGACAGGGGGAGACGGCGAGGGTCAACTCGGAAAAAATCACACAGTTATATACAGAGTAAAGCTCCCTCTACACTGTCCCCATCAAACACTCCCAGGACAGGTGCAGCACGGGGTTAGATACAGAGTAAACCTCCCTCCACACTGTCCCCATCAAACACTCCCAGGACAGGTACAGCACGGGGTTAGATACAGAGTAAAGCTCCCTCTACACTGTCCCCATCAAACACTCCCAGGACAGGTAGAGCACGGGGTTAGATACAGAGTAAAGCTCCCTCGACACTGTCCCCAGCAAACACTCCCAGGACAGGTACAGCACGGAGTTAGATACAGAGTAAAGCTCCCTCTACACTGCCCCATCAAACACTCCCAGGGCAGGTACAGCACGGGGTTAGATACAGAGTAAAGCTCCCTCTGCACTGTCCCCATCAAACACTCCCAGGACAGGTACAACACGGGGTTAGATACAGAGTAAAGCTCCCTCGACACTGTCCCCAGCAAACACTCCCAGGACAGGTACAGCACGGAGTTAGATACAGAGTAAAGCACCCTCTACACTGTCCCCATCAAACACTCCCAGGACAGGTACAACACGGGGTTAGATACAGAGTAAAGCTCCCTCGACACTGTCCCCAGCAAACACTCCCAGGACAGGTACAGCACGGGGTTAGATACAGAGTAAAGCACTCTCTACACTGTCCCCATCAAACACTCCCAGGACAGGTACAGCACGGGGCTAGATACAGAGTAAAGCTCCCTCTCCACTGTGCCCATCAAACACTCCCAGGACAGGGACAGCACGGGGTTAGATACAGAGTAAAGCTCCCTCGACACTGTCCCCAGCAAACACTCCCAGGACAGGTACAGCACGGGGCTAGATACAGAGTAAAGCACCCTCACACTGACCCCATCAAACACTCCCAGGACAGGTACAGCACGGGGTTAGATACAGAGTAAAACTGCCTTTGTATTGTCCCCATTACCCCTCTCTCTGTCTGGCTGGTTTGAACACCCAGGTTTGTGGCTGTGAAAAGCCATATCGTGTGAGAAGATACTGTCTGCCAGGCTCTTTCCAACCAACCTCCCCTCTCCAACCTCCCTCCCCTCTCCAACCTCCCTCCCCTCTCCAACCTCCCTCCCCTCTCCATCCATCCACCCAACCTCCTTCCCCTCCCAAACCACCCACCCCCTCTGCAATCTCCCTCCCCTCCCGAACCACCCACCCCCCTCCAACCTCCCTCCCCTCTCCAACCTCCCACCCCCCTCCCCAACCTCCCTCCCCTCCCCAACCTCCCTCCCCTCCCCAACCTCCCTCCCCTCTACAACCTCCCACCCCCCTCCAATATCCCTCTCCAACCTCCCACCCCTCTCCAACCCCGTCCCCTCTCCAACCTCCAACCCCTCTCCAACCTCCAACCCCTCTCCAACCTCCCTCCACTCTCCAATGTCCCTCTCCAACCACCCTCCCCCTCCAACCTCCACCCCTCTCCAACGTGCCTCTCCAACCTCCCTCCCCTCTCCAACCTCCTCCCCTCTCCAATGTCCCTCCCGTCTACAACCTCCCACCCCCCTCCAATATCCCTCTCCAACCTCCCACCCCTCTCCAACCTCCCACCCCTCTCCAACCTCCCACCCCTCTCCAACCTTCCTCCCCTCTCCAACCTCCCACCCCTCTCCAATGTGCCTCTCCAACCTCCCTCCCCTCTCCAACGTCCTCCCCTCTCCAATGTCCCCCCCTCTACAACCTCCCACCCCCCTCCAATATCCCTCTCCAACCTCCCTCCCTTCTCCAATCTCCCTCCCCTCTCCAACCTCCCTCCCATTTCCAACCTCCCTCCCATCTCCAACCTCCCACCCCTCTCCAACCTCCCTCCCCTCTCCAACCTCCCTCCCCTCTCCAACCTCCCACCCCCCTCCAACCTCCCTCCCATCTCCAACCTCCCTCCCATCTCCAACCTCCCTCCCATCTCCAACCTCCCTCCCCTCTCCAACCACCCTCCCCTCTCCAACCACCCTCCCCTCTCCAACCTCCCTCCCCTCTCCAACCTCCCTCCCCTCTCCAACCTCCCTCCCCTCTCCAACCTCCCTCCCCTCTCCAACCTCCCTCCCATCTCCAACCTCCCTCCCATCTCCAACCTCCCTCCCATCTCCAACCTCCCTCACCTCTCCAACCTCCCTCCCCTCTCCAACCTCCCTCCCCTCTCCAACCACCCTCCCCTCTCCAACCACCCTCCCCTCTCCAACCACCCTCCCCTCTCCAACCTCCCTCCCCTCTCCAACCTCCCTCCCCTCTCCAACCTCCCTCCCCTCTCCAACCTCTTCCACTGTCCAATGTCCCTCCCGTCTACAACCTCCCACCCCCCTCCAATATCCCTCTCCAACCTCCCGGCCCTCTCCAACCCCGTCCCCTCTCCAACCTCCCACCACCCTCCAACCTCCCACCCCTCTCCAACCTTCCTCCCCTCTCCAACCTCCCACCCCTCTCCAATTTGCCTCTCCAACCTCCCTCCCCTCTCCAACGTCCTCCCCTCTCCAATGTCCCCCCCTCTACAACATCCCACCCCCCTCCAATATCCCTCTCCAACCTCCCTCCCATCTCCAAACTCCCTCCCATCTCCAACCTCCCTCCCATCTCCAACCTCCCTCCCATCTCCAACCTCCCTCCCATCTCCAACCTCCCTCCCCTCTCCAACCTCCCTCCCCTCTTCAACCTCCCTCCCCTCTCCAACTTCCCTCCCCTCTCCAACTTCCCTCCCCTCTCCAACCTCCCTCACCTCTCCAACCTCCCTCCCATCTCCAACCTCCCACCCCCGTCCAACCTCCCACCCCTCTCCAACCTTCCTCCCCTCTCCAACTTCCCTCCCGTCTCCAACCTCCCTCCCCTCCCCAACCTCTCTCCCCTCTCCAACCTACCTCTCCTCTCCAACCTCCCTCCCCTCTCCAACCTCCCTCCCCTCCCCAACCTCCCTCCCCTCCCCAACCTCCCTCCCCTCTCCAACCTCCCTCCCCTCTCCAACCTCCCTCCCCTCTCCAACCTCCCTCCCCTCCCCAACCTCCCTCCCCTCCCCAACCTCCCTCCCCTCTCCAACCTCCCTCCCCTCTCCAACCTCCCGGTCGTAGCCTTTGATTGCTATCTGCCTGTTGAAGAAGAGATATTTATAGATTGAGTGCAGATTAATGTTCATGCTGAACTATTACTGGACTCCTTGTGAGGGAATGTGACTGTATTACTATTACTGGAATGGAATTTCTTAATATATTCTAATAATTAATGCACAGCGTCTGATACTTGCAAAGAGACCAGCTTTGTAACTGAATGTAATTATATATTATTAAATAAAGTATTGTTAAATGTATGTATGTGTGTTCCTATTTCCCCGTGCAACATTGATGTCTCACCACATACTCTTACGTAAGGTGTTGTCAATAATACCTTCCTCCATTACAAATCCCAGAGTCAACCACGTTGATGTGGGGTCTGGAGTCACATGTAAATTCCAGATTTTATTCATCAAATTTGAACTCCACCAGCAGCTCTGGTGGGATTTCAAACCTGGGCATGAGCCTGGCAGGTAGCGGCCACCCAATGGCATTGCCACAGTGCCGCCCCCCCCCCCTTAATTTGGGATGCGAGTACAGCAGTCACAGAGCTGTTACGGCCGTGAAGGAGGGGGCCGTTCGGTCTATTGTGCCCGCACCCAGCTTCCCAGGGGATCAGCTCACCACATGCAACGCCAAACTTCCTCCTCCTCCCCCACTCCATCCCCCCCCCCCCCCCCCCCCCCGAATGGCCCACCAACACCACCACCCCCACCCCCGAATGGGCCAATACACTTTTCCTTTTGCACATCACCCTCAGATTCCCTTTAAATGCTTCAGTTGTCCCAGCTCCTCCCGGAGAGACTGTCCTTACTGTCCAATCCCAGCTCCTCCAGGAGACTGTCCTTACTGTCCAATCCCAGCTCCTCCAGGAGAGTCTGTCCTTACTGTCCAATCCCAGCTCCTCCAGGAGAGACTGTCCTTACTGTCCAATCTCAGCTCCTCCAGGAGAGACTGTCCTTACTGTCCAATCCCAGCTCCTCCAGGAGAGACTGTCCTTACTGTCCAATCCCAGCTCCTCCAGGAGAGACTGTCCTTACTGTCCAATCCCAGCTCCTCCAGGAGAGACTGTCCTTACTGTCCAATCACAGCTCCTCCAGGAGACTGTCCTTACTGTACAATCCCAGCTCCTCCAGGAGAGACTGTCCTTACTGTCCAATCACAGCTCCTCAAGGAGACTGTCCTTACTGTCCAATCCCAACTCCTCCTGGAGAGACTGTCCTTACTGTCCAATCCCAACTCCTCCAGGAGAGACTGTCCTTACTGTCCAATCCCAGCTCCTCCAGGAGAGACTGTCCTTACTGTCCAATCCCAGCTCCTCCAGGAGAGACTGTCCTTACTGTCCAATCCCAGCTCCTCCAGGAGAGACTGTCCTTACTGTCCAATCCCAGCTCCTCCAGGAGACAGTCCTTACTGTCCAATCCCAGCTCCTCCAGGAGAGACTGTCCTTACTGTCCAATCCCAGCTCCTCCAGGAGACAGTCCTTACTGTCCAATCCCAGCTCCTCCAGGAGACTGTCCTGTCTGTCCAATCCCAGCTCCTCCCGGAGAGACTGTCCTTACTGTCCAATCACAGCTCCTCCAGGAGAGACATAGAACATAGAAAATACAGCACAGAACAGGCCCTTCGGCCCACGATGTTGTGCCGAACCTTTGTCCTAGATTAATCATAGATTATCATTGAATTTACAGTGCAGAAGGAGGCCATTCGGCCCTTTGAGTCTGCACCGGCTCTTGGAAAGAGCACCATACCCAAACTCAACACCTCCACCCAACACCAAGGGCAATTTGGACATTAAGGGCAATTTATCATTGGCCAATTCACCTAACCCGCACATCTTTGGACTGTGGGAGGAAACCGGAGCACCCGGAGGAAACCCACGCAGACACGGGGAGGACGTGCAGACTCCGCACAGACAGTGACCCAAGCCGGAATCAAACCTGGGACCATGGAGCTGTGAAGCAATTGCACTATCCACAATGCTACCGTGCTGCCCTTAAGAACAAATAAATCTACACTATATCATTTTACCGTCATCCATGTACCTATCCAATAGCTGCTTGAAGGTCCCTAATGTTTCCGACTCAACTACTTCCACAGGCAGTGCATTCCATGCCCCCACTACTCTCTGGGTAAAGAACCTACCTCTGATATCCCTCCTATATCTTCCACCTTTCACCTTAAATTTATGTCCCCTTGTAATGGTGTGTTCCACCCGGGGAAAAAGTCTCTGCCTGTCTACTCTATCTATTCCCCTGATCATCTTATAAACCTCTATCAAGTCGCCCCTCATCCTTCTCCGCTCTAATGAGAAAAGGCCTAGCACCCTCAACCTTTCTTCGTAAGACCTACTCTCCATTCCAGGCAACATCCTGGTAAATCTTCTTTGCACCTTTTCCAGAGCTTCCACATCCTTCCTAAAATGAGGCGACCAGAACTGTACACAGTACTCCAAATGTGGCCTTACCAAAGTTTTGTACAGCTGCATCATCACCTCACGGCTCTTAAATTCAATCCCTCTGTTAATGAACGCGAGCACACCATAGGCCTTCTTCACAGCTCTATCCACTTGAGTGGCAACTTTCAAAGATGTATGAACAGAGACCCCAAGATCTCTCTGCTCCTCCACATTGCCAAGAACTCTACCGTTAACCCTATATTCCGCATTCATATTTGTCCTTCCAAAATGGACAACCTCACACTTTTCAGGGTTAAACTCCATCTGCCACTTCTCAGCCCAGCTCTGCATCCTATCTATGTCTCTTTGCAGCCGACAACAGCCCTCCTTACTATCCACAACTCCACAAATCTTCGTATCGTCTGCAAATTTACTGACCCACCCTTCAACTCCCTCATCCAAGTCATTAATGAAAATCACAAACAGCAGAGGACCCAGAACTGATCCCTGCGGTACGCCACTGGTAACTGGGATCCAGGCTGAATATTTGCCATCCACCACCACTCTCTGACTTCTATCGGTTAGCCAGTTCGTTATCCAACTGGCCAAATTTCACACTATCCCATGCCTCCTTACTTTCTGCATAAGCCTACCATGGGGAACTTTATCAAATGCCTCACTAAAATCCATGTACACTACATCCACTGCTTTACCTTCATCCACATGCTTGGTCACCTCCTAAAAGAATTCAATAAGATTTGTAAGGCAAGACCTACCCCTCACAAATCCGTGCTGACTATCCCTAATCAAGCAGTGTCTTTCCAGATGCTCAGAAATCCTATCCTTCAGTACCCTTTCCATTACTTTGCCTACCACCGAAGTAAGACTAACTGGCCTGTAATTCCCAGGGTTATCCCTAGTTCCTTTTTTGAACAGGGGCACAACATTCGCCACTCTCCAATCCCCTGGTACCACCCCTGTTGACAGTGAGGACGAAAAGATCATTGCCAACGGCTCTGCAATTTCATCTCTTGCTTCCCATAGAATCCTTGGATATATCCCGTCAGGCCCGGGGGACTTGTCTATCCTCAAGTTTTTCAAAATGCCCAACACATCTTCCTTCCTGACAAGTATTTCCTCGAGCTTACCAATCTGTTTCACACTGTCCTCTCCAACAATATTGCCCCTCTCATTTGTAAATACAGAAGAAAAATATTCATTCAAGACCTCTCCAATCTCTTCAGACTCAATACACAATCTCCCGCTACTGTCCTTGATCGGACCTACCCTCGCTCTAGTCATTCTCATATTTCTCACATATGTGTAAAAGGCCTTGGGGTTTTCCTTGATCGTACCCACCAAAGGCGGTCCTTCCTGTCCAATGCCAGCTCCTCCAGGAGAGACTGTCCTTACTGTCCAATCCCAGCTCCTCCAGGAGAGACTGTCCTTACTGTCCAATCCCAGCTCCTCCAGTAGACTGTCCTTACTGTCCAATCCCAGCTCCTCCAGGAGAGACTGTCCTTACTGTCCAATCCTAGCTCCTCCAGGAGAGACGGTCCTTACTGTCCAATCCCAGCTCCTCCAGGAGAGACTGTCCTTACTGTCCAATCCCAGCTCCTCCAGGAGAGTCTGTCCTTACTGTCCAATCCCAGCTCCTCCAGGAGAGACTGTCCTTACTGTCCAATCCCAGCTCCTCCAGGAGAGACTGTCCTTACTGTCCAATCCCAGCTCCTCCAGGAGAGACTGTCCTTACTGTCCAATCCCAGCTCCTCCAGGAGAGACTGTCCTTACTGTCCAATCCCAGCTCCTCCAGCAGAGGCTGTCCTTACTGCCCAATCACAGCTCCTCCAGGAGAGACTGTCCTTACTGTCCATTCCCAGCTCCTCCAGGAGAGACTGTTCTTACTGTCCAATCACAGCTCCTCCAGGAGACTGTCCTTACTGTCCAATCGCAGCTCCTCCAGGAGACTGTCCTTACTGTCCAATCCCAGCTCCTCCAGGAGACTGTCCTTACTGTCCAATCCCAGCTCCTCCAGGTGACTGTCCTTACTGTCCAATCCCAGCTCCTCCAGGAGAGACTGTCCTTACTGCCCAATCCCAGCTCCTCCAGGAGACTGTCCTTACTGTCCAATCCCAACTTCTCCAGGACACTGTCCTTAATGTCCAATCCCAGCTCCTCCAGGAGACTGTCGTTACTGTCCAATCCCAGCTCCTCCAGGAGAGACTGTCCTTACTGCCCAATCCCAGCTCCTCCAGGAGACTGTCCTTACTGTCCAATCCCAACTTCTCCAGGACACTGTCCTTAATGTCCAATCCCAGCTCCTCCAGGAGACTGTCGTTACTGTCCAATCCCAGCTCCTCCAGGAGAGACTGCCCTTACTGTCCAATCCCAGCTCCTCCAGGAGAGACTGTCCTTACTGTCCATTCCCAGCTCCTCCAGGAGAGACTGTCCTTACTGTCCAATCCCTGCTCCTCCAGGAGACTGTCCTTACTGTCCAATCCCAGCTCCTCCGGGAGACTTTCCTTACTGTCCAATCCCAGTTCCTCCAGCAGACTGTCCTTACTGTCCAATCCGAGCTCCTCCAGGAGAGACTGTCCTTACTGTCTATTCCCAGCTCCTCCAGGAGAGACTGTCCTTACTGTCCAATCCCAGCTCCTCCAGGAGACTGTCCTGTCTGTCCAATCCCAGCTCCTCCCGGAGAGACTGTCCTTACTGTCCAATCACAGCTCATCCAGGAGAGACTGTCCTTACTGTCCATTCCCAGCTCCTCCAGGAGAGACTGTCCTTACTGTCCAATCCCAGATCCTCCAGGAGAGACTGTCCTTACTGTCCATTCCCAGCTCCTCCAGGAGAGACTGTCCTTACTGTCCAATCCCAGCTCCTCCAGGAGAGACTGTCCTTACTGTCCAATCCCAGCTCCTCCAGTAGACTGTCCTTACTGTCCAATCCCAGCTCCTCCAGGAGAGACGGTCCTTACTGTCCAATCCCAGCTCCTCCAGGATAGACTGTCCTTACTGTCCAATCCCAGCTCCTCCAGGAGAGACTGTCCTTACTTCCAATCCCAGCTCCTCCCGGAGAGACTGTCCTTACTGTCCATTCCCAGCTCCTCCAGGAGAGACTGTCCTTACTGTCCAATCCCAGCTCCTCCAGGAGAGTCTGTCCTTACTGTCCATTCCCAGCTCCTCCAGGAGAGACTGTCCTTACTGTCCAATCCCAGCTCCTCCAGGAGAGACTGTCCTTACTGTCCAATCCCAGCTCCTCCAGTAGACTGTCCTTACTGTCCAATCCCAGCTCCTCCAGGAGAGACGGTCCTTACTGTCCAATCCCAGCTCCTCCAGGAGAGACTGTCCTTACTGTCCAATCCCAGCTCCTCCAGGAGAGACTGTCCTTACTTCCAATCCCAGCACCTCCAGGAGAAACTGTGCTAACTGTCCAATCCCAGCTCCTCCAGGAGAGACTGTCTTTACTGTCCAATCCCAGCTCCTCCAGGAGAGACTGTCCTTACTGTCCAATCCCAGCTCCTCCAGGAGAGACTGTCCTTACAGTCCAATCCCAGCACCTCCAGCAGAGACTGTCCTTACTGTCCAATCCCAGCTCCTCCAGGAGAGACTGTCCTTACTGTCCAATTCCAGCGCCTCCAGGAGAGGCTGTCCTTACTGTCCAATCCCAGCTCCTCCAGGAGAGACTGTCCTTACAGTCCAATCCCAGCACCTCCAGCAGAGACTGTCCTTACTGTCCAATCCCAGCTCCTCCAGGAGAGACTGTCCTTACAGTCCAATCCCAGCACCTCCAGCAGAGACTGTCCTTACTGTCCAATCCCAGCTCCTCCAGGAGAGACTGTCCTTACTGCCCAATCCCAGCGCCTCCAGGAGAGGCTGTCCTTACTGTCCAATCCCAGCTCCTCCAGGACACTGTCCTTACTGTCCAATCCCAGCTCCTCCAGGAGACTGTCCTGACTGTCCAATCCCTGCTCCTCCAGGAGAGACTGTACTTACTGTCCAATCCCAGCTCCTACAGCAGAGACTGTCCTTACTGTCCAATCCCAGCTCCTCCAGGAGAGACTGTCCTTACTGTCCAATCCCAGCTCCTCCAGGAGACTGTCCTTACTGTCCAATCCCAGCACCTCCAGGAGACTGTCCTTACTGTCCAATCCCAGCTCCTCCAGGAGAGACAGTCCTTCCTGTCCAATCCCAGCTCCTCCAGGAGAGACTGTCCTTACTGTCCAATCCGAGCTCCTCCAGGAGAGACTGTCCTTACTGTCCAATCCCAGCTCCTCCAGGAGACTGTACTTACTGTCCAATCACAGCTCCTCCAGGAGAGTCTGTCCTTACTGTCCAATCCCAGCTCCTCCAGGAGAGACTTTCCTTACTGTCCAATCCGAGCTCCTCCAGGAGAGACTGTCCTTACTGTCCAATCCCAGCTCCTCCAGGAGACTGTCCTTACTGTCCAATCCCTGCTCCTCCTGGAGAGACTGTCCTTACTGTCCAATCCCAGCTCCTCCTGGAGAGACTGTCCTTACTGTCCAATCCCAGCTCCTCCAGGAGACTGTCCCTACTGTCCAATCCCAGCTCCTCCAGGAGAGACTGTCCTTACTGTCCAATCCCAGCTCCTCCAGGAGAGACTGTCCTTCCGGTCCAATCCCAGCTCCTCCAGGAGAGACTGTCCTTACTGTCCAATCCCAGCTCCTCCAGGAGAGACTGTCCTTACTGTCCATTCCCAGCTCCTCCAGGAGAGACTCCTTACTGTCCAATCCCAGCTCCTCCACGAGAGACTGTCCTTACTGTCCAATCCCAGCTCCTCCCGGAGAGAGTGTCCTTACTGTCCAAACACAGCTCCTCCAGGAGAGACGGTCCTTACTGTCCAATCCCAGCTCCTCCAGGAGAGACTGTCCTTACTGTCCAATCCCAGCTCCTCCAGCAGAGACTGTCCTTACTGTCCAATACCAGCTCCTCCAGGAGAGACTGTCCTTACTGTCCAATATCAGCTCCTCCTGGAGAGACTGTCCTTACTGTCCAATCCCAGCTCCTCCTGGAGAGACTGTCCTTACTGTCCAATCCCAGCTCCTCCAGGAGACTGTCCCTACTGTCCAATCCCAGCTCCTCCAGGAGAGACTGTCCTTACTGTCCAATCCCAGCTCCTCCAGGAGAGACTGTCCTTCCGGTCCAATCCCAGCTCCTCCAGGAGAGACTGTCCTTACTGTCCAATCCCAGCTCCTCCAGGAGAGACTGTCCTTACTGTCCATTCCCAGCTCCTCCAGGAGAGACTCCTTACTGTCCAATCCCAGCTCCTCCACGAGAGACTGTCCTTACTGTCCAATCCCAGCTCCTCCCGGAGAGAGTGTCCTTACTGTCCAAACACAGCTCCTCCAGGAGAGACGGTCCTTACTGTCCAATCCCAGCTCCTCCAGGAGAGACTGTCCTTACTGTCCAATCCCAGCTCCTCCAGCAGAGACTGTCCTTACTGTCCAATACCAGCTCCTCCAGGAGAGACTGTCCTTACTGTCCAATATCAGCTCCTCCAGGAGAGACTGTCCTTACTGTCCAATCCCAGCTCCTCCAGGAGAGACTGTCCTTACTGTCCAATCCCAGCTCCTCCAGCAGAGACTGTCCTTACTGCCCAATCCCAGCGCGTCCAGGAGAGACTGCCCTTACTATCCAAACCCAACTCCTCCAGGAGAGACTGTCCTTACTGTCCAATCCTAGCTCCTCCAGGAGAGACTGTCCTTACTGTCCAATCCCAGCTCCTCCAGGAGACTGTCCCTATTGTCCAATCCCATCTCCTCCAGGAGAGACTGTCCTTACTGTCCAATCCCAGCTCCTCCAGGAGAGACAGTCCTTCCTGTCCAATCCCAGCTCCTCCAGGAGAGACTGTCCTTACTGCCCAATCCGAGCTCCTCCAGGAGAGACTGTCCTTACTGTCCAATCCCAGCTCCTCCAGGAGACTGTCCTTACTGTCCAATCACAGCTCCTCCAAGAGAGTCTGTCCTTACTTTCCAATCCCAGCTCCTCCAGGAGAGACTGTCCTTACTGTCCAATCTGAGCTCCTCCAGGAGAGACTGTCCTTACTGTCCAATCCCAGCTCCTCCAGAAGAGACTGTCCTTACTGTCCAATCCCAGCTCCTCCAGGAGAGACTGTCCTTACTGTCCAATCCCAGCTCCTCCAGGAGAGACTGTCCTTACTGTCCAATCCCTGCTCCTCCAGGAGAGACTGTCCTTACTGTCCAATCCCAGCTCCTCCAGAAGAGACTGTCCTTACTGTCCAATCCCAGCTCCTCCTGGAGAGACTGTCTTTACTGTCCAATCCCAGCTCCTCCAGGAGACTGTCCTTACTGTCCAATCCCAGCTCCTCCAGGAGAGACTGTCCTTACTGTCCAATCCCAGCTCCTCCAGGAGAGACTGTCCTTACTGTCCTATCCCAGCTCCTCCAGGAGACTGTCCTTACTGTCCAATCCCAGCTCCTCCAGGAGAGACTGTCCTTACTGTCCTATCCCAGCTCCTCCAGGAGACTGTCCTTACTGTCCAATCCCAGCTCCTCAAGGAGACTGTCCTTCCTGTCCAATCCCAGCTCCTCCAGGAGAGACGGTCCTTACTGTCCAATCCCAGCTCCTCCAGGAGAGACGGTCCTTACTGTCCAATCCCAGCTCCTCCAGGAGACTGTCCTGTCTGTCCAATCCCAGCTCCTCCAGGAGACTGTCCTTACTGTCTATTCCCAGCTCCTCCAGGAGAGACTGTCCTTACTGTCCAATCCCAGCTCCTCCAGGAGAGACTGTCCTTACTGTCCAATCCCAGCTCCTCCAGGAGACTGTCCTTACTGTCCATTCCCAGCTCCTCCAGGAGACTGTCCTCTCTGTCCAATCCCAGCTCCTCCAGGAGAGACGGCCCTTACTGTCCAATCCCAGCTCCTCCAGGAGAGACTGTCCTTACTGTCCAATCCCAGCTCCTCCAGGAGAGACTGTCCTTACTGTCCATTCCCAGCTCCTCCTTGAGAGACTGTCCTTGCTGTCCAATCCCAGCTCCTCCAGGAGAGACTGTCCTTACAGTCCAAATTCAGCTCCTCCAGTAGACTGTCCTTACTGTCCAATCCCAGCTCATCCAGGAGAGACGGTCCTTACTGTCCAATCCCAGCTCCTCCAGGAGAGACTGTCCTTACTGTCCAATCCCAGCTCCTCCAGGAGAGACTGTCCTTACTGTCCAATCCCAGCTCCTCCAGGAGAGACTGTCCTTACAGTCCAATCCCAGCACCTCCAGCGGAGACTGTCCTTACTGTCCAATCCCAGCTCCTCCAGGAGAGACTGTCCTTACTGTCCAATCCCAGCTCCTCCAGGAGAGACTGTCCTTACTGTCCAATCACAGCTCCTCCCGGAGAGACTGTCCTTACTGTCCAAACCCAGCTCCTCCAGGAGAGACGGTCCTTACTGTCCAATCCCAGCTCCTCCAGGAGAGACTGTCCTTACTGTCCAATCCCAGCTCCTCCAGGAGAGACTGTCCTTACTGTCCAATCCCAGCTCCTCCAGGAGAGACTGTCCTTACAGTCCAATCCCAGCACCTCCAGCGGAGACTGTCCTTACTGTCCAATCCCAGCTCCTCCAGGAGACTGTCCTTACTGTCCAATCCCAGCTCCTCCAGGAGAGACTGTCCTTACTGTCCAATCCCAGCTCCTCCAGGAGACTGTCCTTACTGTCCAATCCCAGCTCCTCCAGGAGACTGTCCTTACTGTCCAATCCCAGCTCCTCCAGGAGAGACTGTCCTTACTGTCCAATCCCAGCTCCTGCAGGAGACTGTCCTTACTGTCCATTCCCAGCTCCTCCAGGAGAGACTGTCCTTACTGTCTATTCCCAGCTCCTCCAGGAGAGACTGTCCTTACTGTCCAATTCCAGCTCCTCCAAGCGACTGTCCTTACTGCCCAATCCCAGCTCCTCCAGGAGAGACTGTCCTTACTGTCTATTCCCAGCTCCTCCAGGAGAGACTGTCCTTACTGTCCAATTCCAGCTCCTCCAAGCGACTGTCCTTACTGTCCAATCACAGCTCCTCCAGGAGAGACTGTCCTTACTGTCCATTCCCAGCTCCTCCAGGAGAGACTGTCCTTACTGTCCAATCCCAGCTCCTCCAGGAGAGACTGTCCTTCCTGTCCAATCCCAGCTCCTCCAGGAGAGACTGTCCTTACTGTCCAATCCCAGCTCCTCCAGGAGAGACTGTCCTTACTGTTCAATCCCAGCTCCTCCCGGAGAGACTGTCCTTACTGTCCAATCGCAGCTCCTCCAGGAGAGACGGTCCTTACTGTCCAATTCCAGCTCCTCCAGGAGAGACTGTCCTGACTGTCCAATCCCAGCTCCTCCAGGAGAGACTGTCCTTACTGTCCAATCCCAGCTCCTCCAGGAGAGACTGTCCTTACTGTCCAATCCCAGCTCCTCCAGGAGAAACTGTCCTTACTGTCCAATCCCAGCTCCTCCAGGAGAGACTGACCTTACTGTCCAATCCAAGCTCCTCCAGCAGAAACTGTCCTTACTGCCCAATCCCAGCGCCTCCATGAGAGACTGTCCTTACTGTCCAATCCCAGCTCCTCCAGGACACTGTCCTTACTGTCCAATCCCAGCTCCTCCAGGAGGGACTGTCCTTCCTGTCCAATCCCAGCTCCTCCAGGAGAGACTGTCCTTACTGTCCAACCCCAGCTCCTCCAGCAGAGACTGTCCTTACTGTCCAATCCCAGCTCCTCCAGGAGAGACTGTCCTTACTGTCCAATCCCAGCTCCTCCAGGAGAGACTGTCCTTACTGTCCAATCCAAGCTCCTCCAGGAGAGACTGTCCTTACTGTCCAATCCCAGCTCCTCCAGGAGACTGTCCCTATTGTCCAATCCGAGCTCCTCCAGGAGAGACTGTCCTTACTGTCCAATCCCAGCTCCTCCAGGAGAGACAGTCCTTCCTGTCCAATCCCAGCTCCTCCAGGAGAGACTGTCCTTACTGTCCAATCCGAGCTCCTCCAGGAGAGACTGTCCTTACTGTCCAATCCCAGCTCCTCCAGGAGAGACTGTCCTTACTGTCCAATCCCAGCTCCTCCAGGAGACTGTCCTTACTGTCCAATCCCAGCTCCTCCAGCAGAGACTGTCCTTACTGTCCAATCCCAGCTCCTCCAGGAGACTGTCCTTACTGTCCAATCACAGCTCCTCCAGGAGAGTCTGTCCTTACTGTCCAATCCCAGCTCCTCCAGGAGAGATTGTCCTTACTGTCCATTCCCAGCTCCTCCAGGAGAGACTGTCCTTACTGTCCAATCCCAGCTCCTCCAGGAGACTGTCCTTACTGTCCAATCCCAGCTCCTCCAGGAGACTGTCCTTACTGCCCAATCCCAGCGCCTCCATGAGAGACTGTCCTTACTGTCCAATCCCAGCTCCTCCAGGACACTGTCCTTACTGTCCAATCCCAGCTCCTCCAGGAGGGACTGTCCTTCCTGTCCAATCCCAGCTCCTCCAGGAGAGACTGTCCTTACTGTCCAACCCCAGCTCCTCCAGCAGAGACTGTCCTTACTGTCCAATCCCAGCTCCTCCAGGAGAGACTGTCCTTACTGTCCAATCCCAGCTCCTCCAGGAGAGACTGTCCTTACTGTCCAATCCCAGCTCCTCCAGGAGAGACTGTCCTTACTGTCCAATCCCAGCTCCTCCAGGAGACTGTCCTTACTGTCCAATCCCAGGTCCTCCAGCAGAGACTGTCCTTACTGTCCAATCCCAGCTCCTCCAGGAGACTGTCCTTACTGTCCAATCACAGCTCCTCCAGGAGAGTCTGTCCTTACTGTCCAATCCCAGCTCCTCCAGGAGAGATTGTCCTTACTGTCCATTCCCAGCTCCTCCAGGAGAGACTGTCCTTACTGTCCAATCCCAGCTCCTCCAGGAGACTGTCCTTACTGTCCAATCCCAGCTCCTCCAGGAGACTGTCCTTACTGTCCAATCCCAGCTCCTCCAGCAGAGACTGTCCTTACTGTCCAATCCCAGCTCCTCTAGGAGAGACTGTCCTTACTGTCCAATCCCAGCTCCTCCAGGAGAGACTGTCCTTACTGTCCAATCCCAGCTCCTCCAGGAGAGTCTGTCCTTACTGTCCAATCCGAGCTCCTCCAGGAGAGACTGTCCTTACTGTCCAATCCCAGCTCCTCCAGGAGACTGTCCTTACTGTCCAATCCCAGCTCCTCCAGCAGAGACTGTCCTTACTGTCCAATCCCAGCTCCTCCAGGAGAGACTGTCCTTACTGTCCAATCCCAGGTCCTCCAGGAGATACTGTCCTTACTGTCCAATCCCAGCTCCTCCAGGAGACTGTCCCTATTGTCCAATCCCATCTCCTCCAGGAGAGACTGTCCTTACTGTCCAATCCCAGCTCCTCCAGGAGAGACAGACCTTCCTGTCCAATCCCAGCTCCTCCAGGAGAGACTGTCCTTACTGCCCAATCCGAGGTCCTCCAGGAGAGACTGTCCTTACTGTCCAATCCCAGCTCCTCCAGGAGGCTGTCCTTACTGTCCAATCACAGCTCCTCCAGGAGAGTCTGTCCTTTCTGTCCAATCCCAGCTCCTCCAGGAGAGACTGTCCTTAATGTCCAATCCGAGCTCCTCCAGGAGAGACTGTCCTTACTGTCCAATCCCAGCTCCTCCAGGAGACTGTCCTTACTGTCCAATCACAGCTCCTCCAGGAGAGACTGTCCTTACTGTCCAATCCCAGCTCCTCCAGGAGAGACTGTCCTTACTGTCCAATCCCAGCTCCTCCAGGAGAGACTGTCCTTACTGCCCAATCCGAGCTCCTCCAGGAGAGACTGTCCTTACTGTCCAATCCCAGCTCCTCCAGGAGGCTGTCCTTACTGTCCAATCACAGCTCCTCCAGGAGAGTCTGTCCTTTCTGTCCAATCCCAGCTCCTCCAGGAGAGACTGTCCTTAATGTCCAATCCGAGCTCCTCCAGGAGAGACTGTCCTTACTGTCCAATCCCAGCTCCTCCAGGAGACTGTCCTTACTGTCCAATCACAGCTCCTCCATGAGAGACTGTCCTTACTGTCCAATCCCAGCTCCTCCAGGAGAGACTGTCCTTACTGTCCAATCCCATCTCCTCCAGAAGAGACTGTCTTTACTGTCCAATCACAGCTCCTCCAGGAGAGACTGTCCTTACTGTCCAATCCCAGCTCCTCCAGCAGACAGTCCTTACTGTCCAATCCCAGCTCCTCAAGGAGACAGTCCTTACTGTCCAATCACAGATCCTCCAGGAGATTGTCCTTACTGTCCATTCCTAGCTCCTCCAGGAGAGACTGTCCTTACTGACCAATCCCAGCTCCTCCAGGAGAGACTGTCCTTACTGTCCAATCCCAGCTCCTCCAGGAGACAGTCCTTACTGTCCAATCCCAGCTCCTCCAGGAGAGACTGTCCTTACTGTCCAATCACAGCTCATCCAGGAGAGACGGCCCTTACTGTCCAATCCCAGCTCCTCCAGGAGAGACTGTCCTTACTGTCCAATCCCAGCTCCTCCAGGAGAGACTGTCCTTACTGTCCAATCCCAGCTCGACCAGGAGACTGTCCTTTCTGTCCAATCCCAGCTCCTCCAGGAGACTGTCCTGTCTGTCCAATCCCAGGTCCTCCCGGAGAGACTGTCCTTACTGTCCAATCACAGCTCATCCAGGAGAGACGGCCCTTACTGTCCAATCCCAGCTCCTCCAGGAGAGACTGTCTTTACTGTCCAATCCCAGCTCCTCCAGGAGAGACTGTCCTTACTGTCCAATCCCAGCTCCTCCAGTAGACTGTCC
Source organism: Scyliorhinus torazame (assembly GCF_047496885.1). NCBI lineage: Eukaryota > Metazoa > Chordata > Chondrichthyes > Carcharhiniformes > Scyliorhinidae > Scyliorhinus > Scyliorhinus torazame. The sequence continues at coordinate 20,704,808 of NC_092710.1, forward strand.
TTACTGACCAATCCCAGCTCATCCAGGAGAGACTGTCCTTACTGTCCAATCCCAGCTCCTCCCGGAGAGACTGTCCTTACTGTCCAATCCCAGCTCCTCCAGGAGAGACTGTCCTTACTGTCCAATCCCAGCTCCTCCAGGAGAGACTGTCCTTACTGCCCAATCCCAGCGCCTCCAGGAGAGACTGTCCTTACTGTCCAATCCCAGCTCCTCCAGGAGACTGTCCTTACTGTCCAATCCCAGCTCCTCCAGGAGACTGTCCTTACTGTCCAATCCCAGCTCCTCCAGGAGAGACTGTCCTTACTGTCCAATCCCAGCTCCTCCAGGAGAGACTGTCCTTACTGTCCAATCCCAGCTCCTCCAGGAGACTGTCCTTACTGTCCAATCCCAGCTCCTCCAGGAGTGACTGTCCTTACTGCCCAATCCCAGCTCCTCCAGGAGAGACTGTCCTTACTGTCCAATCCCAGCTCTTCCAGGAGACTGTCCCTATTGTCTAATCCCATCTCCTCCAGGAGAGACTGTCCTTACTGTCCAATCCCAGCTCCTCCAGGAGAGACAATCCTTCCTGCCCAATCCCAGCGCCTCCAGGAGAGGCTGTCCTTACTGTCCAATCCCAGCTCCTCCAGGACACTGTCCTTACTGTCCAATCCCAGCTCCTCCAGGAGAGATTGTCCTTCCTGTCCAATCCCAGCTCCTCCAGGAGAGACTGTACTTACTGTCCAATCCCAGCTCCTTCAGCAGAGACTGTCCTTACTGTCCAATCCCAGCTCCTCCAGGAGAGACTGTCCTTACTGTCCAATCCCAGCTCCTCCAGGAGACTGTCCCTATTGTCCAATCCCATCTCCTCCAGGAGAGACTGTCCTTACTGTCCAATCCCAGCTCCTCAAGGAGAGACAGTCCTTCCTGTCCAATCCCAGCTCCTCCAGGAGAGACTGTTCTTACTTCCCAATCCGAGCTCCTCCAGGAGAGACTGTCCTTACTGTCCAATCCCAGCTCCTCCAGGAGACTGTCCTTACTGTCCAATCACAGCTCCTCCAGGAGAGTCTGTCCTTACTGTCCAATCCCAGCTCCTCCAGGACACTGTCCTTACTGTCCAATCCCAGCTCCTCCAGGACACTGTCCTTACTGTCCAATCCCAGCTCCTCCAGGAGAGACTGTCCTTACTGTCCAATCCGAGCTCCTCCAGGAGAGACTGTCCTTACTGTCCAATCCCAGCTCCTCCAGGAGAGACTGTCCTTACTGTCCAATCCCAGCTCCTCCAGGAGAGACTGTCCTTACTGTCCAATCCCAGCTCCTCCAGGAGAGACTGTCCTTACTGTCCAATCGCAGCTCCTCCTGGAGAGACTGTCTTTACTGTCCAATCCCAGCTCCTCCAGGAGACTGTCCTTACTGTCCAATCACAGCTCCTCCAGGAGAGACTGTCCTTACTGTCCAATCCCAGCTCCTCCAGGAGAGACTGTCCTTACTGTCCAATCCCAGCTCCTCCAGGAGAGACTGTCCTTACTGTCCAATCCCAGCTCCTCAAGGAGACAGTCCTTACTGTCCAATCACAGCTCCTCCAGGAGAGACAGTCCTTACTGTCCAATCCCAGCTCCTCCAGGAACTGTCCTTACTGTCCATTCCTAACTCCTCCAGGAGAGACTGTCCTTACTGTCTATTCCCAGCTCCTCCAGGAGAGACTGTCCTTACTGTCCAATTCCAGCTCCTCCAGGAGAGACTGTCCTTCATGTCCAATCCCAGCTCCTCCAGGAGACTGTCCTTACTGTCCAATCCCAGCTCCTCCAGGAGAGACTGTCCTTACTGTCCAATCACAGCTCCTCCAGGAGAGACTGTCCTTACTGTCCAATCCCAGCTCCTCCAGGAGAGACTGTCCTTACTGTCCAATCCCAGCTCCTCCAGGAGAGACTGTCCTTACTGTCCAATCCCAGCTCCTCCAGGAGACTGTCCTTACTGTCCAATCCCAGCTCCTCCAGGAGAGACTGTCCTTACTGTCCAATCCCAGCTCCTCCAGGAGACAGTCCTTACTGTCCAATCCCAGCTCCTCCAGGAGAGACTGTCCTTACTGTCCAATCCCAGCTCCTCCAGGAGAGACTGTCCTTACTGTCCAATCCCAGCTCCTCCAGGAGAGACTGTCCTTACTGTCCAATCCCAGCTCCTCCAGGAGACTGTCCTTACTGTCCAATCACAGCTCCTCCAGGAGACAGTCCTTACTGTCCAATCCCAGCTCCTCCAGGAGAGACTGTCCTTACTGTCCAATCCCAGCTCCTCCAGGAGACAGTCCTTACTGTCCAATCCCAGCTCCTCCAGGAGAGACTGTCCTTACTGTCCAATCCCAGCTCCTCCAGGAGAGACTGTCCTTACTGTCCAATCCCAGCTCCTCCAGGAGAGACTGTCCTTACTGTCCAATCCCAGCTCCTCCAGGAGACTGTCCTTACTGTCCAATCCCAGCTCCTCCAGGAGACTGTCCTTACTGTCCAATCACAGCTCATCCAGGAGAGACGGCCCTTACTGTCCAATCCCAGCTCCTCCAGGAGAGACTGTCCTTACTGTCCAATTCCAGCTCCTCCAGGAGACTGTCCTTTCTGTCCAATCCCAGCTCCTCCAGGAGACTGTCCTTACTGTCCAATCCCAGCTCCTCCAGGAGAGACTGTCCTTACTGTCCAATCCCAGCTCCTCCAGGAGAGACTGTCCTTACTGTCCAATCCCAGCTCCTCCAGGAGAGACTGTCCTTACTGACCAATCCCAGCTCCTCCAGTAGACTGTCCTTACTGTCCAATCCCAGCTCATCCAGGAGAGACTGTCCTTACTGTCCAATCCCAGCTCCTCCCGGAGAGACTGTCCTTACTGTCCAATCCCAGCTCCTCCAGGAGAGACGGTCCTTACTGTGCAATCCCAGCTCCTCCAGGAGAGACCGTCCTTACTGTCCAATCCCAGCTCCTCCAGGAGAGACTGTCCTTACTGTCCAATCCCAGCTCCTCCAGGAGAGACTGTCCTTACTGTCCAATCCCAGCTCCTCCAGCGGAGACTGTCCTTACTGCCCAATCCCAGCGCCTCCAGGAGAGGCTGTCCTTACTGTCCAATCCCAGCTCCTCCAGGAGAGACTGTCCTTCCTGTCCAATCCCAGCTCCTCCAGGAGAGACTGTCCTTACTGTCCAATCCCAGCTCCTCCAGGAGACCGTCCTTACTGTCCAATCCCAGCTCCTCCAGGAGACTGTCCTTACTGTCCAATCCCAGCTCCTCCAGGAGAGACTGTCCTTACTGTCCTATCCCAGCTCCTCCAGGAGACAGTCCTTACTGTCCAATCCCAGCTCCTCCAGGAGACAGTCCTTTCTGTCCAATCCCAGCTCCTCCAGGAGACTGTCCTTACTGTCCATTCCCAGCTCCTCCAGGAGAGACTGTCCTTACTGTCTATTCCCAGCGCCTCCAGGAGAGACTGTCCTTACTGTCCAATTCCAGCTCCTCCAAGAGACTGTCCTTTCTGCCCAATCCCAGCTCCTCCAGGAGACTGTCCTGTCTGTCCAATCCCAGCTCCTCCCGGAGAGATTGTCCTTACTGTCCAATCACAGCTCCTCCCGGAGAGACGGTCCTTACTGTCCAATCCCAGCTCCTCCAGGAGAGACTGTCCTTACTGTCCAATCCCAGCTCCTCCAGGAGAGACTGTCCTTACTGTCCATTCCCAGCTCCTCCAGGAGAGACTGTCCTTACTGTCCAATCCCAGCTCCTCCAGGAGAGGCTGTCCTTACTGTCCAATCCCAGCTCCTCCAGTAGAATGTCCTTACTGTCCAATCCCAGCTCCTCCAGGAGAGACTGTCCTTACTGTCCAATCCCAGCTCCTCCAGGAGAGACTGTCCTTACTGTCCAATCCCAGCTCCTCCCGGAGAGACTGTCCTTACTGTCCAATCGCAGCTCCTCCAGGAGAGACGGTCCTTACTGTCCAATTCCAGCTCCTCCAGGAGAGACTGTCCTTACTGTCCAATCCCAGCTCCTCCAGGAGAGACTGTCCTTACTGTCCAATCCCAGCTCCTCCAGGAGAGACTGTCCTTACTGTCCAATCCCAGCTCCTCCAGGAGAAACTGTCCTTACTGTCCAATCCCAGCTCCTCCAGGAGAGACTGACCTTACTGTCCAATCCAAGCTCCTCCAGCAGAAACTGTCCTTACTGTCCAATCCCAGCTCCTCCAGGACACTGTCCAATCCCAGCTCCTCCAGGAGGGACTGTCCTTACTGTCAAATCCCAGCTCCTCCAGGAGAGACTGTCCTTACTGTCCAATCCCAGCTCCTCCAGCAGAGACTGTCCTTACTGTCCAATCCCAGCACCTCCAGGAGAGACCGTCCTTACTGTCCAATCCCAGCTCCTCCAGGAGAGACTGTCCTTACTGTCCAATCCCAGCTCCTCCAGGAGAGACTGTCCTTACTGTCCAATCCAAGCTCCTCCAGGAGAGACTGTCCTTACTGTCCAATCCCAGCTCCTCCAGGAGACTGTCCCTATTGTCCAATCCCAGCTCCTCCAGGAGAGACTGTCCTTACTGTCCAATCCCAGCTCCTTCCGGAGAGACAGTCCTTCCTGTCCAAACCCAGCTCCTCCAGGAGAGACTGTCCTTACTGTCCAAACCGAGCTCCTCCAGGAGACTGTCCTTACTGTCCAATCACAGCTCCTCCAGGAGAGTCTGTCCTTACTGTCCAATCCCAGCTCCTCCAGGAGAGAATGTCCTTAATGTCCAATCCGAGCTCCTCCAGGAGAGACTTTCCTTACTGTCCAATCCCAGCTCCTCCAGGAGACTGTCCTTACTGTCCAATCCCTGCTCCTCCTGGAGAGACTGTCCTTACTGTCCAATCCCAGCTCCTCCTGGAGAGACTGTCCTTACTGTCCAATCCCAGCTCCTCCAGGAGACTGTCCCTACTGTCCAATCCCAGCTCCTCCAGGAGAGACTGTCCTTCCTGTCCAATCCCAGCTCCTCCAGGAGAGACTGTCCTTACTGTCCAATCCCAGCTCCTCCAGGAGAGACTGTCCTTACTGTCCATTCCCAGCTCCTCCAGGAGAGACTGTCCTTACTGTCCAATCCCAGCTCCTCCAGGAGAGACTGTCCTTACTGTCCAATCCCAGCTCCTCCCGGAGAGACGGTCCTTAATGTCCAATCCCAGCTCCTCCAGGAGAGACGGTCCTTACTGTCCAATCCCAGCTCCTCCAGGAGAGACTGTCCTTACTGTCCAATCCCAGCTCCTCCAGGAGAGACTGTCCTTACTGTCCAATCCCAGCTCCTCCAGCAGAGACTTTCCTTACTGCCCAATCCCAGCGCCTCCAGGAGAGACTGCCCTTACTGTCCAAACCCAGCTCCTCCAGGAGAGACTGTCCTTACTGTCCAATCCCAGCTCCTCCAGGAGAGACTGTCCTTACTGTCCAATCCCAGCTCCTCCAGGAGACTGTCCCTATTGTCCAATCCCATCTCCTCCAGGAGAGACTGTCCTTACTGTCCAATCCCAGCTCCTCCAGGAGAGACAGTCCTTCCTGTCCAATCCCAGCTCCTCCAGGAGAGACTGTCCTTACTGCCCAATCCGAGCTCCTCCAGGAGAGACTGTCCTTACTGTCCAATCCCAGCTCCTCCAGGAGACTGTCCTTACTGTCCAATCACAGCTCCTCCAGGAGAGTCTGTCCTTACTGTCCAATCCGAGCTCCTCCAGGAGAGACTGTCCTTACTGTCCAATCCCAGCTCCTCCTGTAGAGACTGTCCTTACTGTCCAATCCCAGCTCCTCCAGGAGACTGTCCCTACTGTCCAATCCCAGCTCCTCCAGGAGAGACTGTCCTTCCTGTCCAATCCCAGCTCCTCCAGGAGAGACTGTCCTTCCGGTCCAATCCCAGCTCCTCCAGGAGAGACTGTCCTTACTGTCCAATCCCAGCTCCTCCAGGAGAGACTGTCCTTACTGTCCATTCCCAGCTCCTCCAGGAGAGACTGTCCTTACTGTCCAATCCCAGCTCCTCCAGGAGAGACTGTCCTTACTGTCCAATCCCAGCTCCTCCAGGAGAGACTGTACTTACTGTCCAATCCCAGCTCCTCCAGAAGAGACTGTCCTTACTGTCTAATCCCAGCTCCTCCAGGAGAGACTGTCCTTACTGTCCAATCCCAGGTCCTCCAGGAGAGTCTGTCCTTACTGTCCAATCCCAGCTCCTCCAGGAGAGACTGTCCTTACTGTCCAATCCCAGCTCCTCCAGGAGTGACTGTCCTTACAGTCCAATTCCAGCTCCTCCTGGAGAGACTGTCCTTACTGTCCAATCCCATGTCCTCCAGGAGACTGTCCCTTCTGTCCAATCCCAGCTCCTCCAGGAGAGACTGTCCTTACTGTCCAATCCCAGCTCCTCCAGGAGACTGTCCTTACTGTCCAATCCCAGCTCCTCCAGGAGAGACTGTCCTTACTGTCCTATCCCAGCTCCTCCAGGAGACAGTCCTTACTGTCCAATCCCAGCTCCTCCAGGAGACAGTCCTTACTGTCCAATCCCAGCTCCTCCAGGAGACTGTCCTTACTGTCCATTCCCAGCTCCTCCAGGAGAGACTGTCCTTACTGTCTATTCCCAGCTCCTCCAGGAGAGACTGTCCTTACTGTCCAATTCCAGCTCCTCCAGGAGACTGTCCTTACTGCCCAATCCCAGCTCCTCCAGGAGACTGTCCTGTCTGTCCAATCCCAGCTCCTCCCGGAGAGATTGTCCTTACTGTCCAATCACAGCTCCTCCAGGAGAGACGGTCCTTACTGTCCAATCCCAGCTCCTCCAGGAGAGACTGTCCTTACTGTCCAATCCCAGCTCCTCCAGGAGAGACTGTCCTTACTGTCCATTCCCAGCTCCTCCAGGAGAGACTGTCCTTACTGTCCAATCCCAGCTCCTCCAGGAGAGACTGTCCTTACTGTCCAATCCCAGCACCTCCCAGAGAGACTGTCCTTACTGTCCAATCGCAACTCCTCCAGGAGAGACTGTCCTTACTGTCCAATCCCAGCTCCTCCAGGAGAGACGGTCCTTACTGTCCAATCCCAGCTCCTCCAGGAGACTGTCCTTACTGTCCAATCCCAGCTCCTCCAGGAGACTGTCCTTACTGTCCAATCCCAGCTCCTCCAGGAGAGACTGTCCTTACTGTCCAATCCCAGCTCCTCCAGGAGAGACTGTCCTTACTGTCCAATACCAGCTCCACCAGGAGAGACTGTCCTTACTGTCCAATCCCAGCTCCTCCAGGAGAGACTGTACTTACTGTCCAATCCCAGCTCCTCCAGAAGAGACTGTCCTTACTGTCTAATCCCAGCTCCTCCAGGAGAGACTGTCCTTACTGTCCAATCCCAGGTCCTCCAGGAGAGTCTGTCCTTACTGTCCAATCCCTGCTCCTCCAGTAGACTGTCCTTACTGTCCATTCCCAGCTCCTCCAGGAGAGACTGTCCTTACTGTCTAATCCCAGCTCCTCCAGGAGAGACTGTCCTTACTGTCCATTCCCAGCTCCTCCAGGCGAGACTGTCCTTACTGTCCAATCCCAGCTCCTCCCGGAGAGTGTGTCCTTACTGTCCAATCCCAGCTCCTCCAGGAGAGACTGTCCTTACTGTCTATTCCCAGCTCCTCCAGGAGAGACTGTCCTTCCTGTCCAATCCCAGCTCCTCCAGGAGAGACTGTCCTTCCGGTCCAATCCCAGCTCCTCCAGGAGAGACTGTCCTTACTGTCCAATCCCAGCTCCTCCAGGAGAGACTGTCCTTACTGTCCAATACCAGCTCCTCCAGGAGAGACTGTCCTTACTGTCCAATCCCAGCTCCTCCAGGAGAGACGGTCCTTACTGTCCAATCCCAGCTCCTCCAGGAGACTGTCCTTACTGTCCAATCCCAGCTCCTCCAGGAGACTGTCCTTACTGTCCAATCCCAGCTCCTCCAGGAGAGACTATCCTTACTGTCCAATCCCAGCTCCTCCAGGAGAGACTGTCCTTACTGTCCAATACCAGCTCCACCAGGAGAGACTGTCCTTACTGTCCAATCCCAGCTCCTCCAGGAGAGACTGTCCTTACTGTCCAATCCCAGCTCCTCCAGGAGAGACTGTCCTTACTGTCCAATCCCAGCTCCTCCAGCAGAGACTTTCCTTACTGCCCAATCCCAGCGCCTCCAGGAGAGACTGCCCTTATTGTCCAAACCCAGCTCCTCCAGGAGAGACTGTCCTTACTGTCCAATCCCAGCTCCTCCAGGAGAGAATGTCCTTACTGTCCAATCCCAGCTCCTCCAGGAGACTGTCCCTATTGTCCAATCCCATCTCCTCCAGGAGAGACTGTCCTTACTGTCCAATCCCAGCTCCTCCAGGAGAGACAGTCCTTCCTGTCCAATCCCAGCTCCTCCAGGAGAGACTGTCCTTACTGCCCAATCCGAGCTCCTCCAGGAGAGACTGTCCTTACTGTCCAATCCCAGCTCCTCCAGGAGACTGTCCTTACTGTCCAATCCCAGCTCCTCCAGGAGAGACTGTCCTTACTGTCCAATCCCAGCTCCTCCAGGAGAGACTGTACTTACTGTCCAATCCCAGCTCCTCCAGAAGAGACTGTCCTTACTGTCTAATCCCAGCTCCTCCAGGAGAGACTGTCCTTACTGTCCATTCCCAGCTCCTCCAGGAGAGACTGTCCTTACTGTCCAATCCCAGCTCCTCCAGGAGAGACTGTCCTTACTGTCCAATCCCAGCTCCTCCAGGAGAGACTGTCCTTACTGTCCAATCCCAGCTCCTCCAGGAGTGACTGTCCTTACTGTCCAATCCCATGTCCTCCAGGAGACTGTCCCTTCTGTCCAATCCCAGCTCCTCCAGGAGAGACTGTCCTTACTGTCCAATCCCAGCTCCTCCAGGAGAGACTGTCCTTACTGTCCAATCCCAGCTCCTCCAGGAGTGACTGTCCTTACTGTCCAATCCGAGCTCCTCCAGGAGACTGTCCTTACTGTCCAATCCCATGTCCTCCAGGAGACTGTCCCTTCTGTCCAATCCCAGCTCCTCCAGGAGACTGTCCTTACTGTCCAATCCCAGCTCCTCCAGGAGTGACTGTCCTTACTGTCCAATCCCAGCTCCTCCAGGAGACTGTCCTTACTGTCCAATCCCATGTCCTCCAGGAGACTGTCCCTTCTGTCCAATCCCAGCTCCTCCAGGAGACTGTCCTTACTGTCCAATCCCAGCTCCTCCAGGAGAGACTGTCCTTACTGTCCTATCCCAGCTCCTCCAGGAGACAGTCCTTACTGTCCAATCCCAGCTCCTCCAGGAGACAGTCCTTACTGTCCAATCCCAGCTCCTCCAGGAGACTGTCCTTACTGTCCATTCCCAGCTCCTCCAGGAGAGACTGTCCTTACTGTCTATTCCCAGCTCCTCCAGGAGAGACTGTCCTTACTGTCCAATTCCAGCTCCTCCAAGAGACTGTCCTTACTGCCCAATCCCAGCTCCTCCAGGAGACTGTCCTGTCTGTCCAATCCCAGCTCCTCCCGGAGAGATTGTCCTTACTGTCCAATCACAGCTCCTCCAGGAGAGACGGTCCTTACTGTCCAATCCCAGCTCCTCCAGGAGAGACTGTCCTTACTGTCCAATCCCAGCTCCTCCAGGAGAGACTGTCCTTACTGTCCATTCCCTGCTCCTCCAGGAGAGACTGTCCTTACTGTCCAATCCCAGCTCCTCCAGGAGAGACTGTCCTTACTGTCCAATCCCAGCTCCTCCAGTAGACTGTCCTTACTGTCCAATCCCAGCTCCTCCAGGAGAGACTGTCCTTACTGTCCAATCCCAGCTCCTCCAGGAGAGACTGTCCTTACTGCCCAATCCCAGCTCCTCCAGGAGAGACTGTCCTTACTGTCCAATCCCAGCTCCTCCTGGATACTCTCCTTACTGTCCAATCCCAGCTCCTCCAGGAGACTGTCCTTACTGTCCAATCCCAGCTCCTCCCGGAGAGACTGTCCTTACTGTCCAATCCCAGCTCCTCCAGGAGACTGTCCTTACTGTCCAATCCCAGCTCCTCCAGGAGACTGTCCTTACTGTCCAATCCCAGCTCCTCCTGGAGAGACTGTCCTTACTGTCCAATCCCAGCTCCTCCAGGAGACTGTTCTTACTGTCCAATCCCAGCTCCTCCAGGAGAGACTGTCCTTACTGTCTAATCCCAGCTCCTCCAGGAGACTGTCCTTACTGTCCAATCCCAGCTCCTCCAGGAGACTGTCCTTACTGTCCAATCCCAGCTCCTCCAGGAGACTGTCCTTACTGTCCATTCCCAGCTCCTCCAGGAGACTGTCCTTACTGTCCAATCCCAGCTCCTCCAGGAGAGACTGTCCTTACTGTCCAATCGCAGCTCCTCCAGGAGAGACTGTCCTTCATGTCCAATCCCAGCTCCTAAGGAGAGACTGTCCTTACTGTCCAATCCCATCTCCTCCCGGAGAGACTGTCCTTACTGTCCAATCCCAGCTCCTCCAGGAGAGACTGTCCTTACTGTCCAATCCCAGCTCCTCCAGGAGAGACAGTCCTTATTGTCCAATCCCAGCTCCTCCAGGAGAGACTGTCCTTACTGTCCAATCCCAGCTCCTCCAGGAGAGACAGTCCTTACTGTCCAATCCCAGCTCCTCCAGGAGAGACTGTCCTTACTGTCCAATCCGAGCTCCTCCAGGAGAGACTGTCCTTACTGTCCAATCCCAGCTCCTACAGGGCTGTCCTTACTGTCCAATGCCAGCTCCTCCAGGAGAGACTGTCCTTACTGTCCAATCCCAGCTCCTCCAGGAAATATTCCTTACTGTCCAATCCCAGCTCCTCCAGGAGAGACTGTCCTTACTGTCCAATCCCAGCTCCTCCTGGAGAGACGGTCCTTACTGTCCAATCACAGCTCCTCCTGGAGAGACTGTCCTTCCTGTCCAATCCCAGCTCCTCCAGGAAAGACTGTCCTTCCTGTCCAATCCCAGCTCCTCCAGGAGAGTCTGTCCTTACTGTCCAATCCCAGCTCCTCCAGGAGAGTCTGTCCTTACTGTCCAATCCCAGCTCCTCCAGGACACTGTCCTTACTGTCCAATCCCAGCTCCTCCAGGAGAGACTGTCCTTACTGTCCAATCCCAGCTCCTCCAGGAGACTGTCCTTAATGTCCAATCCCAGCTCCTCCAGGAGAGACAGTCCTTACTGTCCAATCCCAGCTCCTCCAGGAGAGACTGTCCTTACTGTCCAATCCCAGCTCCTCCAGGAGAGACTGTACTTACTGTCCAATCCCAGCTACTCCAGGAGAGACTGTCCTTACTGTCCAATCCCAGCTCCTCCAGGAGAGACTGTCTTACTGCCCAATCCCAGCTCCTCCAGGAGAGACAGTCCTTACTGTCCAATCCCAGCTCCTCCAGGAGAGACTGTCCTTACTGTCCAATCCCAGCTCCTCCAGGAGACTGTCCTTACTGTCCAATCCCAGCCCCTCCAGGAGAGACTGTCCTTACTGTCCAATCCCAGCTCCTCCAGGAGAGACTGTCCTTACTGTCCAATCCCAGCTCCTCCTGGAGACTCTCCTTACTGTCCAATCCCAGCTCCTCCAGGAGACTGTCCTTACTGTCCAATCCCAGCTCCTCCAGGAGAGACTGTCCTTACTGTCCAATCCCAGCTCCTCCAGGAGAGACTGTCCTTACTGTCCAATCCCAGCTCCTCCAGGAGACAGTCCTTACTGTCCAATCCCAGCTCCTCCAGGAGACTGTCCTTACTGTCCAATCCCAGCTCCTGCAGGAGAGACTGTCCTTACTGTCCAATCCCAGCTCCTCCAGGAGACAGTCCTTACTGTCCAATCCCAGCTCCTCCAGGAGAGACTGTCCTTACTGTCCAATCCCAGCTCCTCCAGGAGACAGTCCTTACTGTCCAAACCCAGCTCCTCCAGGAGAGACTGTCCTTACTGTCCAATCCCAGCTCCTCCAGGAGAGACTGTCCTTCCTGTCCAATCCCAGCTCCTCCAGGAGAGACTGTCCTTACTGTCCATTCCCAGCTCCTCCAGGAGAGACTGTCCTTACTGTCCAATCCCAGCTCCTCCAGGAGAGACTGTCCTTACTGTCCAATCCCAGCTCCTCCAGGAGACTGTCCTTACTGTCCAATCCCAGCTCCTCCAGGAGAGACTGTCCTTACTGTCCAATCCCAGCTCCTCCAGGAGAGACTGTCCTTACTGTCCAATCCCAGCTCCTCCAGGAGAGACTGTCCTTACTGTCCAATCACAGCTCCTCCAGGAGAGACTGTCCTTACTGACCAATCCCAGCTCCTCCAGGAGAGACAGTCCTTACTGTCCAATCCCAGCTCCTCCAGGAGAGACTGTCCTTACTGTCCAAACACAGCTCCTCCAGTAGAGACTGTCCTTACTGTCCAATCCCAGCTCCTCCAGGAGAGACTGTCCTTACTGTCCAATCCCAGCTCCTCCTGGAGAGACTGACCTTACTGTCCAATCCCAGCTCCTCCAAGAGAGACTGTCCTTACTGTCCAATCCCAGCTCCTCCTGGAGAGACTGACCTTACTGTCCAATCCCAGCTCCTCCAAGAGAGACTGTCCTTACTGTCCAATCCCAGCTCCTCCAGGAGAGACTGTCCTTACTGCCCAATCCCAGCTCCTCCAGGAGAGACTGTCCTTACTGTCCAATCCCAGCTCCTCCTGGATACTCTCCTTACTGTCCAATCCCAGCTCATCCAGGAGACTGTCCTTACTGTCCAATTCCAGCTCCTCCAGGAGAGACTGTCCTTACTGTCCAATCCCAGCTCCTCCAGGAGACTGTCCTTACTGTCCAATCCCAGCTCCTCCCGGAGAGACTGTCCTTACTGTCCAATCCCAGCTCCTCCAGGAGACTGTCCTTACTGTCCAATCCCAGCTCCTCCAGGAGACTGTCCTTACTGTCCAATCCCAGCTCCTCCTGGAGAGATTGTCCTTACTGTCCAATCCCAGCTCCTCCAGGAGACTGTCCTTACTGTCCAATCCCAGCTCCTCCAGGAGAGACTGTCCTTACTGTCTAATCCCAGCTCCTCCAGGAGACTGTCCTTACTGTCCAATCCCAGCTCCTCCAGGAGACTGTCCTTACTGTCCAATCCCAGCTCCTCCAGGAGACTGTCCTTACTGTCCATTCCCAGCTCCTCCAGGAGACTGTCCTTACTGTCCAATCCCAGCTCCTCCAGGAGAGACTGTCCTTACTGTCCAATCGCAGCTCCTCCAGGAGAGACTGTCCTTCATGTCCAATCCCAGCTCCTCCAGGAGAGACTGTCCTTACTGTCCAATCCCATCTCCTCCCGGAGAGACTGTCCTTACTGTCCAATCCCAGCTCCTCCAGGAGAGACTGTCCTTACTGTCCAATCCCAGCTCCTCCAGGAGAGACAGTCCTTATTGTCCAATCCCAGCTCCTCCAGGAGAGACTGTCCTTACTGTCCAATCCCAGCTCCTCCAGGAGAGACAGTCCTTACTGTCCAATCCCAGCTCCTCCAGGAGAGACTGTCCTTACTGTCCAATCCGAGCTCCTCCAGGAGACACTGTCCTTACTGTCCAATCCCAGCTCCTCCAGGGCTGTCCTTACTGTCCAATCCCAGCTCCTCCAGGAGACACTGTCCTTACTGTCCAATCCCAGCTCCTCCAGGAAATATTCCTTACTGTCCAATCCCAGCTCCTCCAGGAGAGACTGTCCTTACTGTCCAATCCCAGCTCCTCCTGGAGAGACGGTCCTTACTGTCCAATCACAGCTCCTCCTGGAGAGACTGTCCTTCCTGTCCAATCCCAGCTCCTCCAGGAAAGACTGTCCTTCCTGTCCAATCCCAGCTCCTCCAGGAGAGTCTGTCCTTACTGTCCAATCCCAGCTCCTCCAGGAGAGTCTGTCCTTACTGTCCAATCCCAGCTCCTCCAGGACACTGTCCTTACTGTCCAATCCCAGCTCCTCCAGGAGAGACTGTCCTTACTGTCCAATCCCAGCTCCTCCAGGAGACTGTCCTTAATGTCCAATCCCAGCTCCTCCAGGAGAGACAGTCCTTACTGTCCAATCCCAGCTCCTCCAGGAGAGACTGTCCTTACTGTCCAATCCCAGCTCCTCCAGGAGAGACTGTACTTACTGTCCAATCCCAGCTCCTCCAGGAGAGACTGTCCTTACTGTCCAATCCCAGCTCCTCCAGGAGAGACTGTCCTTACTGCCCAATCCCAGCTCCTCCAGGAGAGACTGTCCTTACTGTCCAATCCCAGCTCCTCCAGGAGACTGTCCTTACTGTCCAATCCCAGCTGCTCCAGGAGAGACTGTCCTTACTGTCCAATCCCAGCTCCTCCAGGAGAGACTGTCCTTACTGTCCAATCCCAGCTCCTCCAGGAGAGACTGTCCTTACTGTCCAACCCCAGCTCCTCCAGGAGAGACTGTCCTTACTGTCCAATCCCAGCTCCTCCTGGAGACTCTCCTTACTGTCCAATCCCAGCTCCTCCAGGAGACTGTCCTTCCTGTCCAATCCCAGCTCCTCCAGGAGAGTCTGTCCTTACTGTCCAATCCCAGCTCCTCCAGGAGAGACTGTCCTTACTGTCCAATCCCAGCTCCTCCAGGAGACTGTCCTTAATGTCCAATCCCAGCTCCTCCAGGAGAGACAGTCCTTACTGTCCAATCCCAGCTCCTCCAGGAGAGACTGTCCTTACTGTCCAATCCCAGCTCCTCCAGGAGAGACTGTACTTACTGTCCAATCCCAGCTCCTCCAGGAGAGACTGTCCTTACTGTCCAATCCCAGCTCCTCCAGGAGAGACTGTCCTTACTGCCCAATCCCAGCTCCTCCAGGAGAGACTGTCCTTACTGTCCAATCCCAGCTCCTCCAGGAGACTGTCCTTACTGTCCAATCCCAGCTGCTCCAGGAGAGACTGTCCTTACTGTCCAATCCCAGCTCCTCCAGGAGAGACTGTCCTTACTGTCCAATCCCAGCTCCTCCAGGAGAGACTGTCCTTACTGTCCAACCCCAGCTCCTCCAGGAGAGACTGTCCTTACTGTCCAATCCCAGCTCCTCCTGGAGACTCTCCTTACTGTCCAATCCCAGCTCCTCCAGGAGACTGTCCTTACTGTCCAATCCCAGCTCCTCCAGGAGAGACTGTCCTTACTGTCCAATCCCAGCTCCTCCAGGAGAGACTGTCCTTACTGTCCAATCCCAGCTCCTCCAGGAGACAGTCCTTACTGTCCAATCCCAGCTCCTCCAGGAGACAGTCCTTACTGTCCAATCCCAGCTCCTCCAGGAGACTGTCCTTACTGTCCAATCCCAGCTCCTCCAGGAGAGACGGTCCTTACTGTCCAATCCCAGCTCCTCCAGGAGAGACTGTCCTTACTGTCCAATCCCAGCTCCTCCAGGAGAGACTGTCCTTACTGTCCAATCACAGCTCCTCCAGGTGACTGTCCTTACTGTCCAATCCCAGCTCCTCCAGGAGAGACTGTCCTTACTGTCCAATCCCAGCTCCTCCAGGAGAGACTGTCCTTACTGTCCAATCCCAGCTCCTCCAGGAGAGACTGTCCTTACTGTCCAATCCCAGCTCCTCCAGGAGAGACTGTCCTTACTGTCCAATTCCAGCTCCTCCAGGAGACTGTCCTTACTGTCCAATCCCAGCTCCTCCAGGAGAGACTGTCCTTACTGTCCATTCCCAGCTCCTCCAGGAGAGACTGTCCTTACTGTCCATTCCCAGCTCCTCCAGGAGAGACTGTCCTTACTGCCCAATCCCAGCTCCTCCAGGAGAGACTGTCCTTACTGTCTATTCCCAGCTCCTCCAGGAGAGACTGTCCTTACTGCCCAATCCCAGCTCCTCCAGGAGACTGTCCTTACTTCCCAATCCCAGCTCCTCCAGGAGACTGTCCTGTCTGTCCAATCCCAGCTCCTCCCGGAGAGACTGTCCTTACTGTCCAATCACAGCTCCTCCAGGAGAGACATAGAACATAGAAAATACAGCACAGAACAGGCCTTCGGCCCACGATGTTGTGCCGAACCTTTGTCCTAGATTAATCATAGAGTATCATTGAATTTACAGTGCAGAAGGAGGCCATTCGGCCCTTTGAGTCTGCACCGGCTCTTGGAAAGAGCACCATACCCAAACTCAACACCTCCACCCAACACCATGGGCAATTTGGACATTAAGGGCAATTTATCATTGGCCAATTCACCTAACCCGCACATCTTTGGACTGTGGGAGGAAACCGGAGCACCCGGAGGAAACCCACGCAGACACGGGGAGGACGTGCAGACTCCGCACAGACAATGACCCAAGCCGGAATCGAACCTGGGACCATGGAGCTGTGAAGCAATTGCGCTATCCACAATGCTACCGTGCTGCCCTTAAGAACAAATAAATCTACACTATATCATTTTACCGTCATCCATGTACCTATCCAATAGCTGCTTGAAGGTCCCTAATGTTTCCGACTCAACTACTTCCACAGGCAGTGCATTCCATGCCCCCACTACTCTCTGGGTAAAGAACCTACCTCTGATATCCCTCCTCTATCTTCCACCTTTCACCTTAAATTTATGTCCCCTTGTAATGGTGTGTTCCACCCGGGGAAAAAGTCTCTGACTGTCTACTCTATCTATTCCCCTGATCATCTTATAAACCTCTATCAAGTCGCCCCTCATCCTTCTCCGCTCTAATGAGAAAAGGCCTAGCACCCTCAACCTTTCCTCGTAAGACCTACTCTCCATTCCAGGCAACATCCTGGTAAATCTTCTTTGCACCTTTTCCAGAGCTTCCACATCCTTCCTAAAATGAGGCGACCAGAACTGTACACAGTACTCCAAATGTGGCCTTACCAAAGTTTTGTACAGCTGCATCATCACCTCATGGCTCTTAAATTCAATCCCTCTGTTAATGAACGCGAGCACACCATAGGCCTTCTTCACAGCTCTATCCACTTGAGTGTCAACTTTCAAAGATGTATGAACATAGACCCCAAGATCTCTCTGCTCCACATTGCCAAGAACTCTACCGTTAACCCTATATTCCGCATTCATATTTGTCCTTCCAAAATGGACAACCTCACACTTTTCAGGGTTAAACTCCATCTGCCACTTCTCAGCCCAGCTCTGCATCCTATCTATGTCTCTTTGCAGCCGACAACAGCCCTCCTTACTATCCACAACTCCACCAATCTTCGTATTGTCTGCAAATTTACTGACCCACCCTTCAACTCCCTCATCCAAGTCATTAATGAAAATCACAAACAGCAGAGGACCCAGAACTGATCCCTGCGGTACGCCACTGGTAACTGGGATCCAGGCTGAATATTTGCCATCCACCACCACTCTCTGACTTCTATCGGTTAGCCAGTTCGTTATCCAACTGGCCAAATTTCCCACTATCCCATGCCTCCTTACTTTCTGCATAAGCCTACCATGGGGAACTTTATCAAATGCCTTACTAAAATCCATGTACACTACATCCACTGCTTTACCTTCATCCACATGCTTGGTCACCTCCTCAAAGAATTCATTAAGATTTGTAAGGCAAGACCTACCCCTCACAAATCCGTGCTGACTATCCCTAATCAAGCAGTGTCTTTCCAGATGCTCAGAAATCCTATCCTTCAGTACCCTTTCCATTACTTTGCCTACCACCGAAGTAAGACTAACTGGCCTGTAATTCCCAGGGTTATCCCTAGTTCCTTTTTTGAACAGGGGCACGACATTCGCCACTCTCCAATCCCCTGGTACCACCCCTGTTGACAGTGAGGACGAAAGGATCATTGCCAACGGCTCTGCAATTTCATCTCTTGCTTCCCATAGAATCCTTGGATATATCCCGTCAGGCCCGGGGGACTTGTCTATCCTCAAGTTTTTCAAAATGCCCAACACATCTTCCTTCCTGACAAGTATTTCCTCGAGCTTACCAATCTGTATCACACTGTCCTCTCCAACAATATCGCCCCTCTCATTTGTAAATACAGAAGAAAAATACTCATTCAAGACCTCTCCAATCTCTTCAGACTCAATACACAATCTCCCGCTACTGTCCTTGATCGGACCTACCCTCGCTCTAGTCATTCTCATATTTCTCACATATGTGTAAAAGGCCTTGGGGTTTTCCTTGATCCTACCCGCCAAAGACGGTCCTTACTGTCCAATCCCAGCTCCTCCAGGAGAGACTGTCCTTACTGTCCAATGCCAGCTCCTCCAGGAGAGACTGTCCTGACTGTCCATTCCCAGCTCCTCCAGGAGAGACTGTCCTTACTGTCCAATCCCAGCTCCTCCAGGAGAGACTGTCCTTACTGTCCAATCCCAGCTCCTCCAGTAGACTGTCCTTACTGTCCAATCCCAGCTCCTCCAGGAGAGACTGTCCTTACTGTCCAATCCAAGCTCCTCCCGGAGAGACTGTCCTTACTGTCCAATCCTAGCTCCTCCAGGAGAGACGGTCCTTACTGTCCAATCCCAGCTCCTCCAGGAGAGACTGTCCTTACTGTCCAATCCCAGCTCCTCCAGGAGAGACTGTCCTTACTGTCCAATCCCAGTTCCTCCAGGAGAGACTGTCCTTACTGTCCAATCCCAGCTCCTCCAGGAGAGACTGTCCTTACTGTCCAATCCCAGCTCCTCCAGGATACTGTCCTTACTGTCAAATCCCAGCTCCTCCAGGAGAGACAGTCCTTACTGTCCAATCCTAGCTCCTCCAGGAGAGACGGTCCTTACTGTCCAATCCCAGCTCCTCCAGGAGAGACTGTCCTTACTGTCCAATCCCAGCTCCTCCAGGAGAGACTGTCCTTACTGTCCAATCCCAGCTCCTCCAGGAGAGACTGTCCTTACTGTCCAATCCCAGCTCCTCCAGGAGAGACTGTCCTTACTATCCAATCCCAGCTCCTCCAGCAGAGACTGTCCTTACTGCCCAATCACAGCTCCTCCAGGAGAGACTGTTCTTACTGTCCAATCACAACTCCTCCAGGAGACTGTCCTTACTGTCCAATCCCAGCTCCTCCAGGAGACTGTCCTTACTGTCCAATCCCAGCTCCTCCAGGAGACAGTCCTTACTGTCCAATCCCAGCTCCTCCAGGTGACTGTCCTTACTGTCCAATCCCAGCTCCTCCAGGAGAGACTGTCCTCACTGTCCAATCACAGCTCCTCCAGGAGAGACTGTCCTTACTGTCCACTCCCAGCTCCTCCAGGAGACTGTCCTTACTGTCCAATCCCAGCTCCTCCAGGTGACTGTCCTTACTGTCCAATCCCAGCTCCTCCAGGAGAGACTGTCCTTACTGTCCAATCACAGCTCCTCCATGAGAGACTGTCCTTACTGCCCAATCCCAGCTCCTCCAGGAGACTGTCCTTACTGTCCAATCCCAACTTCTCCAGGACACTGTCCTTACTGTCCAATCCCAGCTCCTCCAGGAGACTGTCCTTACTGTCCAATCCCAGCTCCCCCAGGAGAGACTGCCCTTACTGTCCATTCCCAGCTCCTCCAGGAGAGACTGTCCTTACTGTCCAATCCCAGCTCCTCCAGGAGAGACGGTCCTTACTGTCCATTCCCAGCTCCTCCAGGAGAGACTGTCCTTACTGTCCAATGCCAGCTCCTCCAGGAGAGACTGTCCTTGCTGTCCAATCCCAGCTCCTCCAGGAGAGACTGTCCTTACTGTCCAATCCCAGCTCCTCCAGGAGACTGTCCTTACTGTCCATTCCCAGCTCCTCCAGGAGAGACTGTCCTTACTGTCCAATCCCTGCTCCTCCAGGAGACTGTCCTTACTGTCCAATCCCAGCTCCTCCGGGAGACTTTCCTTACTGTCCAATCCCAGCTCCTCCAGCAGACTGTCCTTACTGTCCAATCACAGCTCCTCCAGGAGACTGTCCTTACTGTCCATTCCCAGCTCCTCCAGGAGACTGTCCTTACTGTCCAATCCCAGCTCCTCCAGGAGAGACTGTCCTTGCTGTTCAATCCTTGCTCCTCCAGGAGAGACTGTCCTTACTGTCCAATCCCAGCTCCTCCAGGAGAGACTGTCCTTACTGTCCAATCCCAGCTCCTCCGGGAGAGACTGTCCTTACTGTCCAATCCCAGCTCCTCCCGGAGAGACTGTCCTTACTGTCCAATCACAGCTCCTCCATGACAGACTGTCCTTACTGCCCAATCCCAGCTCCTCCAGGAGACTGCCCTTACTATCCAATCCCAGCTCCTCCAGGAGAGACTGTCCTTACTGTCCAATCCCAGCTCCTCCAGGAGACTGTCCTTACTGTCCAATCACAGCTCCTCCAGGAGAGACTGTACTTCCTGTCCAATCCCAGCTCCTCCTGGAGAGACTGTCCTTACTGTCCAATCCCAGCTACTCCAGGAGAGACTGTCCTTACTGTCCAATCCCAGCTCCTCCAGGAGAGACTGTCCTTACTGTCCAATCCCAGCTCCTCCAGGAGACTGTCCTTACTGTCCAATCCCAGCTCCTCCCGGAGAGACTGTCCTTACTGTCCAATCTCAGCTCCTCCAGGAGACTGTCCTTACTGTCCAATCCCAGCTCCTCCAGGTGACTGTCCTTACTGTCCAATCCCAGCTCCTCCAGGAGAGACTGTCCTTACTGTCCAATCACAGCTCCTCCAGGAGAGACTGTCCTTACTGTCCATTCCCAGCTCCTCCAGGAGAGACTGTCCTTAATGTCCAATCCCAGCTCCTCCAGGAGAGACTGTCCTTACTGTCCATTCCCAGCTCCTCCATGAGAGACTGTCCTTACTGCCCAATCCCAGCTCCTCCAGGAGACTGTCCTTACTGTCCAATCCCAGCTCCTCCAGGAGAGACTGTCCTTACTGTCCATTCCCAGCTCCTCCATGAGAGACTGTCCTTACTGCCCAATCCCAGCTCCTCCAGGAGACTGTCCTTACTGTCCAATCCCAACTTCTCCAGGACACTGTCCTTACTGTCCAATCCCAGCTCCTCCAGGAGACTGTCCTTACTGTCCAATCCCAGCTCCTCCAGGAGAGACTGCCCTTACTGTCCAATCCCAGCTCCAGGAGAGACTGTCCTTACTGTCCAATCACAGCTCCTCCAGGAGACTGTCCTTACTGTCCAATCCCAGCTCCCCCAGGAGAGACTGCCCTTACTGTCCATTCCCAGCTCCTCCAGGAGAGACTGTCCTTACTGTCCTATCCCAGCTCCTCCAGGAGAGACTGTCCTTACTGTCCAATCCCAGCTCCTCCAGGAGAGACTGTCCTTACTGTCCAATCCCAGCTCCTCCAGGAGACTGTCCTTACTGTCCATTCCCAGCTCCTCCAGGAGAGACTGTCCTTACTGTCCAATCCCTGCTCCTCCAGGAGACTGTCCTTACTGTCCAATCCCAGCTCCTCCGGGAGACTTTCCTTACTGTCCAATCCCAGCTCCTCCAGCAGACTGTCCTTACTGTCCAATCACAGCTCCTCCAGGAGACTGTCCTTACTGTTCAATCCCAGCTCCTCCAGGAGAGACTGTCCTTACTGTCCAATCTCAGCTCCTCCAGGAGACTGTCCTTAATGTCCAATCCCAGCTCCTCCAGGAGAGACTGTCCTTACTGTCCAATCCCAGCTCCTCCTGGAGACTGTCCTTACTGTCCAATCCCAGCTCCTCCAGGAGAGACTGTCCTTACTGTCCAATCCCAGCTCCTCCAGGAGAGACTGTCCTTACTGTCCAATCCCAGCTCCTCCAGGAGAGACTGTCGTTACTGTCCAATCCCAGCTTCTCCAGGAGAGACTGTCCTTACTGTCCAATCCCAGCTCCTCTAGGAGAGACTGTCCTTACTGTCCAATCCCAGCTCCTCCAGGAGAGACTGTCCTTACTATCCAATCCCAGCTCCTCCAGGAGAGACTGTCCTTACTTCCCAATCCCAGCTCCTCCAGGAGACTGTCCTGTCTGTCCAATCCCAGCTCCTCCCGGAGAGACTGTCCTTACTGTCCAATCACAGCTCCTCCAGGAGAGACATAGAACATAGAAAATACAGCACAGGACAGGCCCTTCGGCCCACGATGTTGTGCCGAACCTTTGTCCTAGATTAATCATAGATTATCATTGAATTTACAGTGCAGAAGGAGGCCATTCGGCCCTTTGAGTCTGCACCGGCTCTTGGAAAGAGCACCATACCCAAACTCAACACCTCCACCCAACACCATGGGCAATTTGGACATTAAGGGCAATTTATCATTGGCCAATTCACCTAACCCGCACATCTTTGGACTGTGGGAGGAAACCGGAGCACCCGGAGGAAACCCACGCAGACACGGGGAGGACGTGCAGACTCCGCACAGACAATGACCCAAGCCGGAATCGAACCTGGGACCATGGAGCTGTGAAGCAATTGCGCTATCCACAATGCTACCGTGCTGCCCTTAAGAACAAATAAATCTACACTATATCATTTTACCGTCATCCATGTACCTATCCAATAGCTGCTTGAAGGTCCCTAATGTTTCCGACTCAACTACTTCCACAGGCAGTGCATTCCATGCCCCCACTACTCTCTGGGTAAAGAACCTACCTCTGATATCCCTCCTCTATCTTCCACCTTTCACCTTAAATTTATGTCCCCTTGTAATGGTGTGTTCCACCCGGGGAAAAAGTCTCTGACTGTCTACTCTATCTATTCCCCTGATCATCTTATAAACCTCTATCAAGTCGCCCCTCATCCTTCTCCGCTCTAATGAGAAAAGGCCTAGCACCCTCAACCTTTCCTCGTAAGACCTACTCTCCATTCCAGGCAACATCCTGGTAAATCTTCTTTGCACCTTTTCCAGAGCTTCCACATCCTTCCTAAAATGAGGCGACCAGAACTGTACACAGTACTCCAAATGTGGCCTTACCAAAGTTTTGTACAGCTGCATCATCACCTCATGGCTCTTAAATTCAATCCCTCTGTTAATGAACGCGAGCACACCATAGGCCTTCTTCACAGCTCTATCCACTTGAGTGTCAACTTTCAAAGATGTATGAACATAGACCCCAAGATCTCTCTGCTCCACATTGCCAAGAACTCTACCGTTAACCCTATATTCCGCATTCATATTTGTCCTTCCAAAATGGACAACCTCACACTTTTCAGGGTTAAACTCCATCTGCCACTTCTCAGCCCAGCTCTGCATCCTATCTATGTCTCTTTGCAGCCGACAACAGCCCTCCTTACTATCCACAACTCCACCAATCTTCGTATTGTCTGCAAATTTACTGACCCACCCTTCAACTCCCTCATCCAAGTCATTAATGAAAATCACAAACAGCAGAGGACCCAGAACTGATCCCTGCGATACGCCACTGGTAACTGGGATCCAGGCTGAATATTTGCCATCCACCACCACTCTCTGACTTCTATCGGTTAGCCAGTTCGTTATCCAACTGGCCAAATTTCCCACTATCCCATGCCTCCTTACTTTCTGCATAAGCCTACCATGGGGAACTTTATCAAATGCCTTACTAAAATCCATGTACACTACATCCACTGCTTTACCTTCATCCACATGCTTGGTCACCTCCTCAAAGAATTCAATAAGATTTGTAAGGCAAGACCTACCCCTCACAAATCCGTGCTGACTATCCCTAATCAAGCAGTGTCTTTCCAGATGCTCAGAAATCCTATCCTTCAGTACCCTTTCCATTACTTTGCCTACCACCGAAGTAAGACTAACTGGCCTGTAATTCCCAGGGTTATCCCTAGTTCCTTTTTTGAACAGGGGCACGACATTCGCCACTCTCCAATCCCCTGGTACCACCCCTGTTGACAGTGAGGACGAAAGGATCATTGCCAACGGCTCTGCAATTTCATCTCTTGCTTCCCATAGAATCCTTGGATATATCCCGTCAGGCCCGGGGGACTTGTCTATCCTCAAGTTTTTCAAAATGCCCAACACATCTTCCTTCCTGACAAGTATTTCCTCGAGCTTACCAATCTGTATCACACTGTCCTCTCCAACAATATCGCCCCTCTCATTTGTAAATACAGAAGAAAAATACTCATTCAAGACCTCTCCAATCTCTTCAGACTCAATACACAATCTCCCGCTACTGTCCTTGATCGGACCTACCCTCGCTCTAGTCATTCTCATATTTCTCACATATGTGTAAAAGGCCTTGGGGTTTTCCTTGATCCTACCCGCCAAAGACGGTCCTTACTGTCCAATCCCAGCTCCTCCAGGAGAGACTGTCCTTACTGTCCAATGCCAGCTCCTCCAGGAGAGACTGTCCTGACTGTCCATTCCCAGCTCCTCCAGGAGAGACTGTCCTTACTGTCCAATCCCAGCTCCTCCAGGAGAGACTGTCCTTACTGTCCAATCCCAGCTCCTCCAGTAGACTGTCCTTACTGTCCAATCCCAGCTCCTCCAGGAGAGACTGTCCTTACTGTCCAATCCAAGCTCCTCCCGGAGAGACTGTCCTTACTGTCCAATCCTAGCTCCTCCAGGAGAGACGGTCCTTACTGTCCAATCCCAGCTCCTCCAGGAGAGACTGTCCTTACTGTCCAATCCCAGCTCCTCCAGGAGAGACTGTCCTTACTGTCCAATCCCAGTTCCTCCAGGAGAGACTGTCCTTACTGTCCAATCCCAGCTCCTCCAGGAGAGACTGTCCTTACTGTCCAATCCCAGCTCCTCCAGGATACTGTCCTTACTGTCAAATCCCAGCTCCTCCAGGAGAGACAGTCCTTACTGTCCAATCCTAGCTCCTCCAGGAGAGACGGTCCTTACTGTCCAATCCCAGCTCCTCCAGGAGAGACTGTCCTTACTGTCCAATCCCAGCTCCTCCAGGAGAGACTGTCCTTACTGTCCAATCCCAGCTCCTCCAGCAGAGACTGTCCTTACTGCCCAATCACAGCTCCTCCAGGAGAGACTGTTCTTACTGTCCAATCACAACTCCTCCAGGAGACTGTCCTTACTGTCCAATCCCAGCTCCTCCAGGAGACTGTCCTTACTGTCCAATCCCAGCTCCTCCAGGAGACAGTCCTTACTGTCCAATCCCAGCTCCTCCAGGTGACTGTCCTTACTGTCCAATCCCAGCTCCTCCAGGAGAGACTGTCCTCACTGTCCAATCACAGCTCCTCCAGGAGAGACTGTCCTTACTGTCCACTCCCAGCTCCTCCAGGAGACTGTCCTTACTGTCCAATCCCAGCTCCTCCAGGTGACTGTCCTTACTGTCCAATCCCAGCTCCTCCAGGAGAGACTGTCCTTACTGTCCAATCACAGCTCCTCCATGAGAGACTGTCCTTACTGCCCAATCCCAGCTCCTCCAGGAGACTGTCCTTACTGTCCAATCACAGCTCCTCCTGGAGAGACTGTCCGTACTGTCCAATCCCAGCTCCTCCAGGAGACTGTCCTTACTGTCCAATCCCAGCTCCTCCAGGAGTGAATGTCCTTACTGTCCAATCCCAGCTCCAGGAGAGACTGTCCTTACTGTCCAATCACAGCTCCTCCAGGAGACTGTCCTTACTGTCCAATCCCAGCTCCCCCAGGAGAGACTGTCCTTACTGTCCATTCCCAGCTCCTCCAGGAGAGACTGTCCTTACTGTCCAATCCCAGCTCCTCCAGGAGAGACGGTCCTTACTGTCCATTCCCAGCTCCTCCAGGAGAGACTGTCCTTACTGTCCAATGCCAGCTCCTCCAGGAGAGACTGTCCTTACTGTCCAATCCTAGCTCCTCCAGGAGAGACTGTCCTTACTGTCCATTCCCAGCTCCTCCAGGAGAGACTGTCCTTACTGTCCATTCCCAGCTCCTCCAGGAGAGACTGTCCTTACTGTCCAATCCCAGCTCCTCCAGGAGACTGTCCTTACTGTCCATTCCCAGCTCCTCCAGGAGAGACTGTCCTTACTGTCCAATCCCTGCTCCTCCAGGAGACTGTCCTTACTGTCCAATCCCAGCTCCTCCGGGAGACTTTCCTTACTGTCCAATCCCAGCTCCTCCAGCAGACTATCCTTACTGTCCAATCACAGCTCCTCCAGGAGACTGTCCTTACTGTTCAATCCCAGCTCCTCCAGGAGAGACTGTCCTTACTGTCCAATCCCAGCTCCTCCAGGAGAGACTGTCCTTACTGTCTAATCCCAGCTCCTCCGGGAGAGACTGTCCTTACTGTCCAATCCCAGCTCCTCCCGGAGAGACTGTCCTTACTGTCCAATCACAGCTCCTCCATGACAGACTGTCCTTACTGCCCAATCCCAGCTCCTCCAGGAGACTGCCCTTACTATCCAATCCCAGCTCCTCCAGGAGAGACTGTCCTTACTGTCCAATCCCAGCTCCTCCAGGAGACTGTCCTTACTGTCCAATCACAGCTCCTCCAGGAGAGACTGTCCTTCCTGTCCAATCCCAGCTCCTCCTGGAGAGACTGTCCTTACTGTCCAATCCCAGCTACTCCAGGAGAGACTGTCCTTACTGTCCAATCCCAGCTCCTCCAGGAGAGACTGTCCTTACTGTCCAATCCCAGCTCCTCCAGGAGACTGTCCTTACTGTCCAATCCCAGCTCCTCCCGGAGAGACTGTCCTTACTGTCCAATCTCAGCTCCTCCAGGAGAATGTCCTTACTGTCCAATCCCAGCTCCTCCAGGTGACTGTCCTTACTGTCCAATCCCAGCTCCTCCAGGAGAGACTGTCCTTACTGTCCAATCACAGCTCCTCCAGGTGACTGTCCTTACTGTCCAATCCCAGCTCCTCCAGGAGAGACTGTCCTTACTGTCCAATCACAGCTCCTCCATGAGAGACTGTCCTTACTGCCCAATCCCAGCTCCTCCAGGAGACTGTCCTTACTGTCCAATCCCAACTTCTCCAGGACACTGTCCTTACTGTCCAATCCCAGCTCCTCCAGGAGACTGTCCTTACTGTCCAATCCCAGCTCCTCCAGGAGAGACTGCCCTTACTGTCCAATCCCAGCTCCAGTAGAGACTGTCCTTACTGTCCAATCACAGCTCCTCCAGGAGACTGTCCTTACTGTCCAATCCCAGCTCCCCCAGGAGAGACTGCCCTTACTGTCCATTCCCAGCTCCTCCAGGAGAGACTGTCCTTACTGTCCAATCCCAGCTCCTCCAGGAGAGACTGTCCTTACTGTCCAATCCCAGCTCCTCCAGGAGAGACTGTCCTTACTGTCCAATCCCAGCTCCTCCAGGAGACTGTCCTTACTGTCCATTCCCAGCTCCTCCAGGAGAGACTGTCCTTACTGTCCAATCCCTGCTCCTCCAGGAGACTGTCCTTACTGTCCAATCCCAGCTCCTCCGGGAGACTTTCCTTACTGTCCAATCCCAGCTCCTCCAGGAGACTGTCCTTACTGTCCATTCCCAGCTCCTCCAGGAGAGACTGTCCTTACTGTCCAATCCCTGCTCCTCCAGGAGACTGTCCTTACTGTCCAATCCCAGCTCCTCCGGGAGACTGTCCTTACTGTCCAATCCCAGCTCCTCCAGCAGACTGTCCTTACTGTCCAATCACAGCTCCTCCAGGAGACTGTCCTTACTGTTCAATCCCAGCTCCTCCAGGAGAGACTGTCCTTACTGTCCAATCTCAGCTCCTCCAGGAGACTGTCCTTAATGTCCAATCCCAGCTCCTCCAGGAGAGACTGTCCTTACTGTCCAATCCCAGCTCCTCCTGGAGACTGTCCTTACTGTCCAATCCCAGCTCCTCCAGGAGAGACTGTCCTTACTGTCCAATCCCAGCTCCTCCAGGAGAGACTGTCCTTACTGTCCAATCCCAGCTCCTCCAGGAGAGACTGTCGTTACTGTCCAATCCCAGCTTCTCCAGGAGAGACTGTCCTTACTGTCCAATCCCAGCTCCTCTAGGAGAGACTGTCCTTACTGTCCAATCCCAGCTCCTCCAGGAGAGACTGTCCTTACTATCCAATCCCAGCTCCTCCAGGAGAGACTGTCCTTACTGTCCAATCCCAGCTCCTCCAGGAGAGACTGTCCTTACTGTCCAATCCCAGCTCCTCCAGGAGAGACTGTCCTTACTGTCCAATACCAGCTCCTCCAGGAGACTGTCCTTACTGTCCATTCCCAGCTCCTCCAGGAGAGACTGTCCTGACTGTCCAATCCCAGCTCCTCCAGGAGAGACTGTCCTTACTGTCCAATCCCAGCTCCTCCAGGAGAGACTGTCCTTACTGTCCAATCCCAGCTCCTCCAGGAGAGACTGTCCTTACTATCCAATCCCAGCTCCTCCAGGAGAGACTGTCCTTACTGTCCAATCCCAGCTCCTCCAGGAGAGACTGTCCTTACTGTCCAATCCCAGCTCCTCCAGGAGAGACTGTCCTTACTGTCCAATCCCAGCTCCTCCAGGAGAGACTGTCCTAACTGTCCAATCCCAGCTCCTCCAGGAGAGACTGTCCTTACTGTCCAATCCCAGATCCTCCAGGAGACTGTCCTTACTGTCCAATCCCAGCTCCTCCAGGAGACTGTCCTAACTGTCCAATCCCAGCTCCTCCCGGAGAGACTGTCCTTACTGTCCAATCCCAGCTCCTCCAGGAGACTGTCCTTACTGTCCAATCCCAGCTCCTCCAGGAGACTGTCCTTACTGTCCAATCCCAGCTCCTCCAGGAGACTGTCCTTACTGTCCAATCCCAGCTCCTCCCGGAGAGACTGTCCTTACTGTTCAATCCCAGCTCCTCCAGGAGACTGTCCTTACTGTCCAATCCCAGCTCCTCCAGGAGAGACTGTCCTTACTGTCTAATCCCAGCTCCTCCAGGAGAGACTGTCCTTACTGTCCAATCCCAGCTCCTCCAGGAGAGACTGTCCTTACTGTCCAATCCCAGCTCCTCCAGCAGAGACTGTCCTTACTGCCCAATCCCAGCTCCTCCAGGAGAGACTGTCCTTACTGTCCAATCCCAGCTCCTCCAGGAGAGACTGTCCTTACTGTCCAATCCCAGCTCCTCCAGGAGAGACTGTCCTTACTGTCCAATCTCAGCTCCTCCAGGAGAGACTGTCGTTACTGCCCAATCCCAGCTCCTCCAGGAGAGACTGTCCTTACTGTCCAATCCCAGCTCCTCCAGGAGAGACTGTCCTTACTGTCCAATCCTAGCTCGTCCAGGATACTGTCCTTACTGTCAAATCCCAGCTCCTCCAGGAGACTGTCCTTACTGTCCAATCCCAGCTCCTCCTGGAGAGACTGTCCTTACTGTCTGATCCCAGCTCCTCCAGGAGACTGTCCTTACTGTCCAATCCCAGCTCCTCCAGCAGAGAAACCTGCTACTACCCAATCCCAGCTCCCCCAGCAGTGACCATTCCTACCTTCCAGAATTCGGGGGCACCGATGAGTGAAGGGACCATTACTAAGGAGAAGGTTCTGGGGAAACGGAAAGGTCTGAAGGTGGATAAATCGGATGGACTATATCCCAGGGTTCTGAAGGAGATCGCTGACCAGATTGTGCAGGCTTTGGTGTTGATCTTTCAGTAATCACTGGGGGCAGGGGGGGGTCCCAGAGGACTGAAAGGTGGCTAATGTAACCGCTGTTTAAGAAGGGAGGGAGGCAGAAGACAGGAAATTAAATGCCGGTTCGCCTGACTTTGGTAGTTGTAAGATCTTAGAGTCTATTATTAAGGATGAGATCGCGGAGGACTTGGAAGTGCATGGTAAAATAGGACTGAGTCAGCACGGCTTCATCAAGAGGAGGTTTGCACAATCACAGTACACGATGGAATTTAAAAGAATAACGGGGGGGGTGGGGGGGGGGAATCTCATTGAAACTTACAGGATACTGCGAGGCCTGGATAGAGTGGACGTGGAGAGGATGTTTCCACTTGTAGGAAAAACTAGAAGCAGAGGACACCATCTCAGACTAAAGGGACGATCCTTTAAAACAGAGATGAGGGGGAATTTCTTCAGCCAGAGGGTGGTGAATCTGTGGAACTCTTTGCCGCAGAAGGGTGTGGAGGCCAAATCACTGAGTATCTCTAAGACAGAGATAGATAGGTTCTTGATTGATAATGGGGTTATGGGGACAGGGCAGGAGAATGGGGATGAGAAAATATCAGCCATGATTGAATGGCGGAGCAGACTCGATGGGCCGAGTGGCCTAATTCAGCTCCTGTGTCTGATGAAACCTCCTGGAGTAGTCAGTCACCGTTCGGCAAACCCTATTCTGTCGTCTCCAGGCACCTCCTGGCCTCTCGGGAGGCAGCCGACTGTGACAATGGTGGCCGGGCCCAGCTCCCCACGAGCCTCATTGGGGTCTCACAGTTTCTGCCGTGGGCTCACTCCCGCGCCTGATTACTAGGGTCTGAACCATGCCCTACCAACCCCGCCCTCCGACAGGCACGTGCTGCATGAGGAAGGATACGTCAGGTCTCCTGAGTTCCCGCATGCTGACCAGGCCTGTCATGATATCCACATCAGCATATCATGGTGCAATCACACACACACTGATGGACAGGTAGATGGACCAACCAACACACACACAACAGCCAATCACCAGTGAGCGCACACGCACTATAAAACAGGGAACACCACAGTTCCTGCTCACTCTACCAGGAGATAGCTCAGGGCACAGAGCTCACAGCGTGCCACTCAGACAGAGACCATGTGCTGAGTGCCTCTCTAAGATAGTGCTAGGGCTGGGTCCACAGGTTAGCTGGTGAAGTACGAACCACAGCCAGAGGTTAATAGTTATTACTGTACAGAATAATAAAACCGAGTTGTACCATCGATAACCGCGTTGGTTCGTTTGTGCATCGGAACACCCAACACGACATGGCCCAACATTGCTCAGAGGGGCTTGCTGGCGAATTGCTCCGCAGTCGCGCCTGCCTCAGTGCGATCTCTTTTCAATTGAAACTTGTTTGTTTGCCCGGCAGTGTGTAGGCGACTTGGCAGCAGGGTTGGAGCAGAGATGAACAAACAAACAAACAGAGGGGCCTGCTGTCTCGAGCAATTCAGACGCAGCCTCAGGCCATACAGCAAAAAAAAACGCAAGCAACCATCACTCTCCAGGGAGCAGGCCCTGCACTTCCAGCCTGATGCCCACTGAGTTGCCTTCAGGTCAGCTCGGAGGGATGAGTCGGGATGGAGGGGAAGGAGGACCGGCTGGGCGACGGAATGGGGAGGAAATGGGCCAGGGGGAAACCGGAGGGTGGAAGCAGGCAGAACTGGTCAACGATCAACTTTGACGTCGCGACGAATCCCATTCACTCGTTCTTAGAAACTTACAAATTTCGAACAGGATTAGACAGGGTCGATTCAGAAAGAGTGCTCCCGATGTGGGGGGGGGGGGGGGGGGGGGGGGTGGGGGTGGGGGTGGGGGGGGGGGGGGGGAGTCCGGAACTGGGGGTCATAGTTGAGGATAAGGGGTGAACCTTCTAGAACTGAGGTGAGGAGGCTTCACCCAGAGAGAGTGGTGACTTTGTGAAATTCACAATCACAGAAAGTAGCTGAGGCCAAAACGTTGTGTGATTTAATGAAGGAATGAGATATAGTTCTTGGGCTAAAGAGATCGATGGATATGGGGGGGAGGAGAGATCAGGGGATTGAACTTGATGATCAACTATGATCAGAATGAATGGGCGACCAGCATCGAAGGGCCGAATGTATTCTGCGGACAGCTGCTGGAGTCTCTCCCACTTAAACCAACACATCAGTGTTAAAATTCTCATTTAGGTTTTCCCAACAACCCTCCCTATCTCTGTAACCTCCTCCAGCCCCGACAACCCTCCCTATCTCTATAACCTCCTCCAGCCACTACACCCCTCCCTACCTCTGTAACCTCCTCCAGCCCCTACAACCCTCCCTATCTCTGTAACTTCCTCCAGCCCCAACAACCCTCCCTATCTCTGTAACCTCCTCCAGCCCCTACACCCCTCCCGACCTCTGTAACCTCCTCCAGCCCCTACAACCCTCCCTATCTCTGTAACCTCCTCCAGCCCCTACACCCCTCCCTATCTCTGTAACCACCTCCAGCCCCTACAACCCTCCCTATCTCTGTAACCTCCTCCAGCCCCTACACCCCTCCCTATCTCTGTAACCACCTCCAGCCCCTACAACCCTCCCTATCTCTGTAACCTCCTCCAGCCCCTACACCCCTCCCTATCTCGGTAACCTCCTCCAGTCCCTACAACCCTCCCTATCTCTGTAACCTCCTCCAGCCCCTACACCCCTATCTCTGTAACCTCCTCCAGCCCCTACACCCCTCCCTATCTCTGTAACCTCCTCCAGTCCCTACAACCCTCCCTATCTCTGTGACATCCTCCAGCCCCTACAACCCTCCCTATCTCTGTAACCACCTCCAGCCCCTACAACCCTCCCTATCTCTGTAACCTCCTCCAGCCCCTACACCCCTATCTCTGTAACCTCCTCCAGTCCCTACAACCCTCCCTATCTCTGTAACCTCCTCCAACCCCTACACCCCTCCCTATCTCTGTAACCTCCTCCAACCCCTACACCCCTCCCTATCTCTGTAACCTCCTCCAGCCCCTACAGCCCACCCTATCTCTGTATCCTCCTCCAGCCCCTACACCCCTCCCTATCTCTGTAACCTCCTCCAGCCCCTACACCCCTATCTCTGTAACCTCCTCCAGTCCCTACAACCCTCCCTATCTCTGTAACCTCCTCCAACCCCTACACCCCTCCCTATCTCTGTAACCTCCTCCAACCCCTACACCCCTCCCTATCTCTGTAACCTCCTCCAGCCCCGACACCCCTCCCTTTCTCTGTAACCTCCTCCAGCCCCTACAACCCTCCCTATCTCTGTAACCTCCTCCAGCCCCTACAACCCTCCCTATCTCTGTAACCTCCTCCAGCCCCTACAACCCTCCCTATCTCTGTAACCTCCTCCAGCCCCTACAACCCTCCCTATCTCTGTAACCTCCTCCAGCCCCTACAACCGTCCCTATCTCGGTAACCTCCTCCAGCCCCTACAACCCTCTCTGTTTCCGTAACCTCCTCCAGCCCCAACAACCCTCCCTATCTCTGTAACCTCCTCCGCCCCCAACAAACCTCCCTATCTCTGTAACCTCCTCCACCCCCTACAACCCTCCCTATCTCTGTAACCTCCTCCACCCCTACAACCCTCAATATCTCTGTAACCTCCTCCACCCCCTACAAACCTCCCTTTCTCTGTAACCTCCTCCAGCCCCTACAACCCTCCCTATCTCTGTAACCTCCTCCAGCCCCGACAACACTCCCTATCTCTGTAACCTCCTCCAGCCCGTACAACCCTCCCTGTCACTGTAACCTCCTCCAGCCCCTACAACCCTCCCTATCTCTGTAAACTCCTCGAGCCCCGACAACACTCCCTATCTCTGTAACCTCCTCCAGCCCGTACAACCCTCCCTGTCACTGTAACCTCCTCCAGCCCCTACAACCCTCCCTATCTCTGTAAACTCCTCGAGCCTCTACAACCCTCTGGAACCTTCTCCAGCCCCGACAAACCTCCCTATCTCTGTAACATTCGCCAGTCCCGACAGCCCTCCCTATCTCTGTGACCTCTGCCAGCCTCTACAACCCTCCCTATCTCTGTAACCTCCTCCAGCCCCTACACCCTCCCTATCTCTGTAACCTCCCCTCCCTATCGCTGCAACCTCCGCCAGACTCTACAATCCTCCCTATCTCAGTAACCGCCTCCAGTCACGACACCCCTCCCGATTGCTGTAACCCCTGCCAGCCTCTACAACCCTCCCTATCTCTGTAACCTCCTCCAGCCACTACAACCCTCCCTATCTCTGTATCCTCCTCCAGCCCCTACACCCCTCCCTATCTCTGTAACCTCCTCCAGCCACATCAACCCTCCCTTTCTCTGTTACCTCCTCCAGCCCCAACAAACCTTTCTATCTCTGTAACCTCCTCCAACCCCTACAACTATCCCTAACTCTGTAACCTTCTCCAGCCCCTACAACCCTCCCTATCTCTGTAACTTCCTCCAGTCCCTACAACCCTCCCTATCTCTTTAACCTCATCCAGTCCCTACAACCCTCCCTACCTCTGTAACCTCCTCCAGTCCCTACAACCCTGCCTAGCTCTGTAAACACCTCCAGCCCCTACAACCCTCCCTATCCCTGTAACCTCCTCCAGCTCCATCAACCCTCCCTATCTCTGTTACCTCCTCCAGCCCCTACAACCCTCCCTATTTCTGTAACCTCCTCCAGTCCCTACAACTCTCCCTATCTCTGTAAACCTCCTCCAGCCCCATCAACCCTCGCTATCTCTGTAACCTCCACCAGCCCCTACAACACTCCCCATCTCTGTAACCTCCTCCAGCCCCTACAACCCTCCCTATCTCAGTAACCTCCTCCAGACCCTACAACCCTCCATATCTCAGAAACCTCCCCAGCCACTACACATCTCCCTATCTCTGTAACCTCATCCAGCCCTACAACCCTCCCTATCTCTGAAACCTCCTCCAGACCCTCCAACACTCTTTGTCTCTGTAACCTCCACCAGCCCCTACAGCCCTCCCCATCTCTGTAACTTCCTCCAGCCCCCACAACCCTCCGTATCTCTGTAACTTCCTCCAGCCCCTACAATACTCCCTATCTCTGTAACCCCATCCAGTCCCTACAGCCCTCCCTATCACTGTAACCACCTTCAGCACCTACAAACCTCCCTATCTCTGTAACCTCCTCCAGCCCCTATAACCATCCTTATCTCTGTAACATCCTCCAGACCAGAAACCCCTCCCTATCTCTGTAACTTCCTCCAGACCCTACAACCCTCCCTATCTCTGTAACCTTCTCCAGACCCTACAACTCTCCCTATCTCTGTAACCTCCTCCAGACCCTACAACCCTCCGCATCTCCGTAACATCCTCCAATCACTACAACCCTCCCTATCTCTGTAACCTCCTCCAGCGCCTAAAATCCTCCGTATCTCTGTAAACTCCTCCAGCCCCTACAACCCTCCCGATCTCTGTAACCTCCTCCAGCCTCTACAACCCTCCCCATCTCTGTAACCTCCTCCAGTCCCTACAACCCTCTCTATCTCTGTAACCTCCTCCAGCCTCTACAACCCTCCCTATCTATGTAACCTCCTCCAGCCCCTACAACCCTCCCTATCTCTGTATCCTCCTCCAGACCCTACAACCCTCCCTATCTCTGTAACCTCCTCCAGATCCTACAACCCTCCCTATCTCTGTAACCTTCTCTAGACCATACAACCCTCCCTATCTCTGTAACCTCCTCCAGACCCTTTAACCCTCCCTATCTCCGTAACCTCCTCCAGCCACTACAACCCTCCCTATCTCTGTAACCTCCTCCAGCCCCTACAACCCTGCCTATCACTGTAACCTCCTCCAGCCCCTACAACCCTCCCTATCTCTGTAACCTCCTCATGCCCCAACAACCCTCCCTATCTCTGTCACCTCCACCAGCCTCACAAAGCTCCCTATCTCTGTAACCTCCTCCAGCCCCTACAACCCTCCCTATCTCTGTAACCTCCTCCAGACCCTAAAACCCTCCCGATCTCTGAAACCTCCCCCAGACCCTCCAACACTCTTTATCTCTGTAACGTCCACCAGCCCCTACAACCCTCCCTATCTCAGTAACCTCCTCCAGACCCAACAACCCTCCATATCTCTGAAACCTCCCCAGCCACTACACATCTCCCTATCTCTGTAACCTCATCCAGTCACTACAACCCTCCCAATCTCTGTAACCTCCTCCAGCCCATACAATCCTCCCTATCTCTGTAACCTCCTCCAGACCTTCCAACACTCTTTATCTCTGTAACCTCCACCAGCCCCTACAACCCTTCCTATCTCTGTAACCTCCTCCAGGCCCACAACCCTCCCTATCTCTGTAACCTCCTCCAGGCCCACAACCCTCCATATCTCTGTAACCTCGACAAGCCCCAACAAACCTCCCTATCTTTGTAACCTCCTCCAGGACCACAACCCTCCCTATCTCTGTAACCTCCTCCAGCCCCAACAACCATCCCTTTCTCTGTAACCTCCTCCAGCCCCTACAACACTCCCTATCTCTGGAACGTCCTCCAGCCCCTACAACCATCCCTATCCCTGTAACCCCCTCCAGCTCCATCAACCCTCGCTATCTCTGTAACCTCCTCCAGCCCCTACAACCCTCGCCATCTCTGTAACCTCCTCCAGCCACTACAACCCTCACAATCTCTGTAACCTCCTCCAGCCCCTACAACCCTCCCTATCTCTGTAACCTCCTCCAGCCCCTACTACCCTCCCTATCTCTGTAACCTCCTCCAGCCCCTGCAACCCTCCCTATCTCTGTAACCTCCTCCAGTCCCTACAACTCTCCCTATCTCTGTAACCTCCTCCAGCCCCTACAACCCTCCCTATCTCTGTAACCTCCTCCAGCCCCTTCAACCCTCCCTATCTCTGTAAACCTCCTCCAGCCCCATCAACCCTCGCTATCTCTGTAACCTCCTCCTGACTCTCCAACACTCTTTCTCTCTGTAACCTCCACCAGCCCCTACTACCCGCCCCATCTCTGTAACCTCCTCCAGGCCAACAACACTCCATATCTCTGTAACCTCCACCAGCCCCTACAATCCTCCCTATCTCTGTAACCTCCTCCAGCCCCTCCAACCCTCCCTATCTCTGTAACCTCCTCCAGCCCCTACAGCCCTCCCTATCTCTGTTCCTTCCTCCAGTTCTTGCAACCCTCTCTATCTCTGTAACCTCCTCCAGCCCCTAGAACCCTCCCTATCCCTGTAAACACCTCCAGCTCCATCAACCCTCCCTATCTCTGTAACACCCTACAACCCTCCCTATCTCTGTAACCGCCTCCAGTCCCTACAGCCCTCCCTATCTCTGTAAACTCCTCCAGCCCCTACAATCCTCCCTATCTCTGTAACCTCCTCCAGCCCCAACAACCCTCCCTATCTTTGAAACCTCTTCCAGGCCCACAACCCTCCATATCTTTGTAACCTCCACCAGTCCCTACAACCCACCCTATCTTTGTAACCTCATCCAGGTCCACAACCCTCCCTATCTCTGTAACACCCTACAACCCTCCCTATCTCTGTAACCGCCTCCAGTCCCTACAGCCCTCCCTATCTCTGTTACCTCCTACAGTCCCAACAACCTTCCCTATCTCTGGAACCTCCTCCAGCCTCTACAACCCTCCCTATCTCTGTAACCTCCTCCAGATCCTACAACCCTCCCTATCCTGTAACCTCCTCCAGACCCTACAACCCTCCCCAGCTCTGTGACCTCCTCCAGCCGCGACAACCCTCCCTATCTCTGTAACCTCCTCCAACCCCTACACCCCTCCCTATCTCTGTAACCTCCTCCAGCCCCTACACACCCTCCCTATCTCTGTCACCTCCTCCAACCCCTACAACCCTCCCTATCTCTGTCACCTCCTCCAACCCCTACAACCCTCCATATCTCTGTAACCTCCTCCAGCCTCTACAACCCTCCCTGTCTCCGTAACCTCCTCAAGCCCCTACAACCCTCCCTATCTCTGTCACCTCCTCCATCCCCTACAACCCTCCCTATCTCTGTAACCTCCTTCTCCCCCCACAACCTCTCTATCTCTGTAACCTCCTCCAGACCCTACAGCACTCTTTATCTCTGTAACCTCCCCCAGCCCTACAACCATCCCTATCTCTGTAACCTCCTCCAGTCCCTACAACCCTCCCTATCTCTGTAACCTCCTCAAGCCCCTACAACCCTCCCTATCTTTGTAACGTCCTCCAGACCCGAAAACCCTCCCTATCTCTGTAACCTCCTCCAGCCCCTACAACCCTCCCTATCTCTGTAACCTCCTCCAGACCCTACAACACTCTTTATCTCTGTAACCTCCTCCAGCCCTACAACCCTCCCGATCTCTGTAACCTCCTCCAGTCCCTACAACCCTCCCTATCTCTGTAACCTCCACTAGCCCCTACAACCCTCCCTATCTCTGTAACCTCCTCCAGTCCCTACAACCCTCTCTATCTCTGTAAACTCCTCCAGTCCCTACAACCCTCCCTATCTCTGTCACCTCCTCCAGCCCTTACAACCCTCCCTATCTATGTAACCTCCTCCAGCCCCTACAACCCTCCCTATCTCTGTAACCTCCTCCAGACCCTACACCCCTACAGCTTGATGGAGCTGGAGGTGGTTACAAGGATAGGGAGGCTTGTAGGGGCTGGAGGAGGTTACTGAGATAGGGAAGGTTGTAGGGGCTGGTGGAAGTTACAGAGATATGGAGGGTTGTGGACCTGGAGGAATTTACAGAGATAGGGAGTGTTGTAGGGGCTGGTGGAGGTAACAGAGATAAAGAGTGTTGGAGGGTCTGGGGGAGGTTTCAGAGATAGGGAGGGTTGTAGGGTCTGGAGCAGGTTAGAGAGATAGGGAGGATTGTCGGGGCTGGAGGAGGTTACAGAGATAGGGAGGGTTGTAGGTCTGGATGAGGTTACAGAGATAGGGAGGGGTGTAGTGGCTGGGGAGGTTTTAGAGATAGGGAGGGTTGTAGGGTCTGGAGGAGGTTACAGAGATAGGGAGGGTTGTAGGGGTTGAAGGAAGTTACAGAGATAGGGAGTGTTGTAGGGGCTGGAGATGGTTACAGTAATCGGGAGGGTTGTAGAGGCTGGGTGAGGTTACAGCGATAGGGAAGTTGTAGGGACTGGAGGAGGGTACAGAGTTAGGGAGGTTTGTAGGGACTGGGGAAGGTTACAGAGATAAGGAGGGTTGTAGGGGCTGGAGGAGGTTACAGAGATAGGGAGGCTTGTAGGGGCTGGAGGAGGTTACAGAGATAGGGAGGGTTGTAGGGGCTGGGGGAGGTTACAGAGATAGGGAGGGTTGTAGGGTCTGGAGGAGGTTACAGAGATAGGGAGGGTTGTAGGGGCTGGAGGAGGTTACAGAGTTAGGGAGGTTTGTAGGGGCTGGAGTAGGTTTACAGAGATAGGGATGGTTGTAGGGACTGGAGGAGGTTACAGAGATAGGGATGGTTGTAGGGGCTGTTGGAGATTACAGAGATAAAGAGTGTTGGAGGGTCTGGGGGAGGTTACAGAGATAGGGAGGGTTGTAGGGTCTGGAGGTGGTTACAGAGTTAGGGAGGGTTGTCGGGGCTGGAGGAGGTTACAAGGATAGGGAGGCTTGTAGGGGCTGGAGGAGGTTACAGAGATAGGGAGGGTTGTAGGGGCTGGTGGAGGTTACAGAGATATGGAGGGTTGTGGGCCTGGAGGAGGTTACAGAGATAGGGAGGGTTGTAGGGGCTGTTGGAGATTACAGAGATAAACAGTGTTGTGGGCCTGGAGGAGGTTACAGAGATAGGGAGGGTTGTAGGGGCTGTTGGAGATTACAGAGATCAACAGTGTTGGAGGGTCTGGGGGAGGTTACAGAGATAGGGAGGGTTGTAGGGTCTGGAGGAGGTTACAGAGATAGGGAGGGTTGTAGGGGCTGGAGGAGGTTACAGAGATAGGGAGCGTTGTGGGGCTGGTGGAGGTAACAGAGATAGGGAGGGTTGTAGGGCTGGATGAGGTTACAGAGACAGGGAGGGGTGTAGCGGCTGGGGAGGTTTCAGAGAAAGGGAGGGTTGTAGGGTCTGGAGGAGGTTACTGAGATAGGGAGGGTTGTAGGGGCTGGTGGAGGTTACAGAGATATGGAGGGTTCTGGGCCTGGAGGAAGTTACAGAGATAGGGAGGGTTGTAGGGGCTGGTGGAGGTAATAGAGATAAAGAGTGTTGGAGGGTCTGGGGGAGGTTTCAGAGATAGGGAGGGTTGTAGGGTCTGGAGGAGTTTACAGAGATAGGGAGGGTTGTCGGTGCTGGAGGAGGTTACAGAGATAGGGAGCTTTGTGGGGCTGGTGGAGGTTACAGAGATAGGGAGGGTTGTAGGGCTGGATGAGGTTACAGAGATAGGGAGGGGTGTAGTGGCTGGGGAGGTTTCAGAGATAGGGAGGGTTGTAGGGTCTGGAGGAGGTTACAGAGATAGGGAGGGTTGTAGGGGTTGAAGGAGGTTACAGAGATAGGGAGGGTTGTAGGGGCTGGAGATGGTTACAGTAATAAGAGGGTTGTAGAGGCTGGGTGAGGTTACAGAGATAGGGAGGGTTGTAGGGTTGGAGGAGGTTACAGAGATAGGGAAAGTTGTAGGGGCTGGATGAGGTTACAGAGATAGAGAGGGTTATAGGGACTGGAGGAGATTACAGAGTTAGGGAGGTTTGTAGGGGCTGGAGGAGGTTTCAGAGATAGCGAGGGTTGTAGGGGCTGGAGGAGGGTACAGAGTTAGGGAGGTTTGTAGGGGCTGGAGGAGGTTACAGAGATAGGGAGGGTTGATGGGGCTGGAGTAGGTTTACAGAGATAGGGAGAGTTGTAGGGACTGGAGGAGGTTACAGAGATAGGGATGGTTGTAGGGGCTGGAGGAGGTTACAGAGATAGGGAGAGTTGTAGGGACTGGAGGAGGTTACAGAGATAGGGATGGTTGTAGGGGCTGGAGGAGGTTACAGAGATAGGAAGGTTGATGGAGCTGGAGGTGGTTACAAGGATAGGGAGGCTTGTAGGGGCTGGTGGAGGTTACAGAGATATGGAGGGTTGTGGGCCTGGAGGAGGTTACAGAGATAGGGAGCGTTGTAGGGGCTGTTGGAGATTACAGAGAAAAAGAGTGTTGGAGGGTCTGGGGGAGGTTACAGAAATAGGGAGGGTTGTAGGATCTGGAGGAGGTTACAGAGATAGGGAGGGTTGTACGGGCTGGAGGAGGTTACAGAGATAGGGAGCGTTGTGGGGCTGGTGGAGGTAACAGAGATAGGGAGGGTTGTAGGGCTGGATGAGGATACAGAGATAGGGAGGGGTGTAGCGGCTGGGGAGGTTTCAGAGATAGGGTGTGTTGTAGGGCCTGGAGGAGGTTACTGAGATAGGGAGGGTTGTGGACCTGGAGGAAGTTACAGAGATAGGGAGGGTTGTAGGGGTTGGTGGAGGTAACAGAGATAAAGAGTGTTGGAGGGTCTGGGGGAGGTTTCAGAGATAGGGAGGGTTGTAGGGCTGGATGAGGTTACAGAGATAGGGAGGGGTGTATTTGCTTGGGAGGTTTCAGAGATAGGGAGGGTTGTAGGGTCTGGAGGAGGTTACAGAGATAGGGAGGGTTGTAGGGGTTGAAGGAGGTTACAGAGATAGAGAGGGTTATAGGGACTGGAGGAGGTTACAGAGTTTGGGAGGTTTGTAGGGGCTGGAGGAGGTTTCAGAGATAGGGAGAGTTGTAGGGGCTGGAGGAGCTTACAGGGATAGGGAGGGGTGTAGTGGCTGGAGGAGGTTACAGAGATAGGGAAGGTTGATGGAGCTGGAGGTGGTTACAGGGATAGGGAGGGTTGTAGGGGCTGGAGGAGGTTACAGAGATAGGGAGGGTTGTAGGGGCTGGAGGAGGTTCCAGAGATAGGGAGGGTTGATGGAGCTCGAGGATGTTATAGGGATAGGGAGGGTTGTCGGGGCTGGAGGAGGTTACAGAGATAGAGAGGGTTGTAGGGACTGGAGGACGTTACAGAGATCGGGAAGGTTGTAGAGGCTGGATGAGGTTACAGAGATAGAGAGGGTTGTAGGGACTGGAGGAGGTTACAGAGTTAGGGAGGTTTGTAGGGGCTGGAGGAGGTTACAGAGATAGCGAGGGTTGATGGAGCTGGAGGTGGTTACCGGGATAGGGAGGGTTGTAGGGCATGGAGGAGGTTACAGAGATAGGGAGGTTTGTAAGGGCTGGAGGAGATTACAGAGATAGGGAGGGTTGTAGGGGCTGGAGGAGGTTACAGAGATGGGGAGGGTTGTCGGGGCTGGAGGAGGTTACAGAGATAGGGAGCGTTGTGGGGCTGGTGGAGGTTACAGAGATAGGGAAGGTTGTAGGGGTTGAAGGAGGTTACAGTAATAGGGAGGGTTGTAGAGGCTGGGTAAGGTTACAGAGATAGGGAGGGTTGTAGGGTTGGAGGAGTTTACAGAGATAGCGAGGGTTGATGGGGCTGGAGGAGGTTACAGAGTTAGGGAGGTTTGTAGGGGCTGGAGGAGGTTTCAGAGATAGCGAGGGTTGATGGGGCTGGAGTAGGTTTACAGAGATAGGGAGGGTTGATGGGGCTGGAGGAGGTTACAGAGATAGGGAGAGTTGTAGGGGCTGGAGGAGGTTACAGAGATAGGGAAGTGTTGATGGAGCTGGAGGTGGTTACAGGGATAGGGAGGGTTGTAGGGGGTGGAGGAGGTTACAGAGATAGAGAGGTTTGTAGGTACTGGAGGACGTTACAGAGATCGGGAAGGTTGTAGAGGCTGGATGAGGTTACAGAGATAGAGAGGGTTGTAGGGACTGGAGGAGGTTACAGAGTTAGGGATGGTTGTAGGGGCTGGAGGAGGTTACAGAGATAGGGAAGTGTTGATGGAGCTGGAGGTGGTTACAGGGATAGGGAGGGTTGTAGGGGCTGGAGGAGGTTACAGAGATAGGGATGGTTGTAGGGGCTGGAGGAGGTTACAGAGATAGGGAAGTGTTGATGGAGCTGGAGGTGGTTACAGGGATAGGGAGGGTTGTAGGTGCTGGAGGAGGTTACAGAGATAGGGAGGGTTGTAGGGGCTGGAGGAGGTTCCAGAGATAGGGAGGGTTGATGGAGCTGGAGGATGTTATAGGGATAGGGAGGGTTGTAGGGGGTGGAGGAGGTTACAGAGATAGAGAGATTTGTAGGTACTGGAGGACGTTACAGAGATCGGGAAGGTTGTAGAGGCTGGATGAGGTTACAGAGATAGAGAGGGTTGTAGGGACTGGAGGAGGTTACAGAGTTAGGGAGGTTTGTAGGGGCTGGAGGAGGTTACAGAGATAGCGAGGGTTGATGGGGCTGGAGGAGGTTTAGAGAGATAGGGAGTGTTGTAGAGACTGGAGGAGGTTACAGAGATAGGGATGGTTG
Organism: Scyliorhinus torazame; assembly: GCF_047496885.1. Taxonomy (NCBI): domain Eukaryota; kingdom Metazoa; phylum Chordata; class Chondrichthyes; order Carcharhiniformes; family Scyliorhinidae; genus Scyliorhinus; species Scyliorhinus torazame. The sequence continues at coordinate 20,747,404 of NC_092710.1, forward strand.
TAGGGGCTGGAGGTGGTTACCGGGATAGGGAGGGTTGTAGGGCATGGAGGAGGTTACAGAGATAGGGAGGTTTGTAGGGGCTGGAGGAGGTTACAGAGATAGGGAGGGTTGTAGGGGCTGGAGGAGGTTACAGAGATGGGGAGGGTTGTCGGGGCTGGAGGAGGTTACCGAGATAGGTAGCGTTGTGGGGCTGGTGGAGGTTACAGAGATATTGAGGGTTGTGGGCCTGGAGGAAGTTACAGAGATAGGGAGGGTTGTAGGGTCTGGAGGAGGTTACTGAGATAGGGAGGGTTGTAGGGGCTGGTGGAGGTAACAGAGATAAAGAGTGTTGGAGGGTCTGGGGGAGGTTTCAGAGATAGGGAGGGTTGTAGGGTCTGGAGGAGTTTACAGAGATAGGGAGGGTTGTCGGGGCTGGAGGAGGTTACAGAGGTAGGGAGCTTTGTGGGGCTGGTGGAGGTTACAGAGATAGGGAGGGTTGTAGGGCTGGATGAGGTTACAGAGATAGGGAGGGGTGTAGTGGCTGGGGAGGTTTCAGAGATAGGGAGGGTTGTAGGGTCTGGAGGAGGTTACAGAGATAGGGAGGGTTGTAGGGGTTGAAGGAGGTTACAGAGATAGGGAGGGTTGTAGGGGCTGGAGATGGTTACAGTAATAGGGAGGGTTGTAGAGGCTGGGTGAGGTTACAGAGATAGGGAGGGTTGTAGGGTTGGAGGAAGTTACAGAGATAGGGAAAGTTGTAGGGGCTGGATGAGGTTACAGAGATAGAGAAGGTTATAGGGACTGGAGGAGATTACAGAGTTAGGGAGGTTTGTAGGGGCTGGAGGAGGTTTCAGAGATATCGAGGGTTGATGGGGCTGGAGTAGGTTTACAGAGATAGGGAGGGTTGTAGGGACTGGAGGGGGTTACAGAGATAGGGAGGGTTGTAGAGGCTGGAGGAGGTTACAGAGATGGGGATGGTTGTAGGGGCTGGAAGAGGTTACAGAGATAGGAAGGTTGATGGAGCTGGAGGTGGTTACAAGGATAGGGAGGCTTGTAGGGGCTAGAGGAGGTTACAGAGATAGGGAGGGTTGTAGGGGCTGGTGGAGGTTACAGAGATAAAGAGTGTTGGAGGGTCTGGGGGACGTTACAGAGATAGGGAGGGTTGTAGGGTCTGGAGGAGGTTACAGAGATAGTGAGGGTTGTAGGGGCTGGAGGAGGTTACAGAGATAGGGAGGGGTGTAGCGGCTGTGGAGGTTTCAGAGATAGGGAGGGTTGTAGGGTCTGGAGGAGGTTACTGAGATAGGGAGGGTTGTAGGGGCTGGTGGAGGTTACAGAGATATGGAGGGTTGTGGGCCTGGAGGAAGTTACAGAGATAGGGAGGGTTGTAGGGGCTGGTGGAGGTAACAGAGATAAAGAGTGTTGGAGGGTCTGGGGGAGGTTTCAGAGATAGGGAGGGTTGTAGGGTCTGGAGGAGGTTACAGAGATAGGGAGGGTTGTCGGGGCTGGAGGAGGTTACAGAGATAGGGAGCTTTGTGGGGCTGGTGGAGGTTACAGAGATAGGGAGGGTTGTAGGGCTGAATGAGGTTACAGAGATAGGGAGGGGTGTAGTGGCTGGGGAGGTTTCAGAGATAGGGAGGGTTGTAGTGTCTGGAGGAGGTTACAGAGATCGGGAGGGTTGTAGGGGTTGAAGGAGGTTACAGAGATAGGGAGTGTTGTAGGGACTGGAGGATGTTCCAGAGATAGGGATGGTTGTAGGGGCTGGAGGAGGTTACAGAGATAGGGAGGGTTGATGGAGCTGGAGGTGGTTACCGGGATAGGGAGGGTTGTAGGGCATGGAGGAGGTTACAGAGATAGGGAGGTTTGTAGGGTGTGGAGGAGGTTACAGAGATAGGGAGGGTTGTAGGGGCTGGAGGAGGTTACAGAGATGGGGAGGGTTGTCGGGGCTGGAGGAGGTTACAGAGATAGGGAGGGTTGTAGGGACTGGAGGAGGTTACAGAGCTAGGGAGGTTTTTAGGGGCTGGAGGAGGTTACAGAGATAGGGAGGGTTGTAGGGGCTGGAAGAGGTTACAGAGATAGGGAGGGTTGTAGGGACTGGAGGAGGTTACAGAGATAGGGATGGTTATAGGGGCTGGAGGAGGTTACAGAGATAGGGAAGGTTGATGGAGCTGGAGGTGGTTACAGGGATAGGGAGGGTTGTAGGGGCTGGAGGAGGTTACAGAGATAGGGAGGGTTGTAGGGGCTGGAGGAGGTTCCAGAGATAGGGAGGGTTGATGGAGCTGGAGGATGTTATAGGGATAGGGAGGGTTGTAGGGGCTGGAGGAGGTTACAGAGATAGAGAGGGTTGTAGGTACTGGAGGACGTTACAGAGATCGGGAGGGTTGTAGAAGCTGGATGAGGTTACAGAGATAGAGAGGGTTGTAGGGACTGGAGGAGGTTACAGAGTTAGGGATGGTTGTAGGGGCTGGAGGAGGTTACAGAGATAGGGAAGTGTTGATGGAGCTGGAGGTGGTTACAGGGATAGGGAGGGTTGTAGGGGCTGGATGAGGTTACAGAGATAGGGATGGTTGTAGGGGCTGGAGGAGGTTACAGAGATAGGGAAGTGTTGATGGAGCTGGAGGTGGTTACAGGGATAGGGAGGGTTGTAGGGGCTGGAGGAGGTTCCAGAAATAGGGAGGGTTGATGGAGCTGGAGGATGTTATAGGGATAGGGAGGGTTGTAGGGGGTGGAGGAGGTTACAGAGATAGAGAGATTTGTAGGTACTGGAGGACGTTACAGAGATCGGGAAGGTTGTAGAGGCTGGATGAGGTTACAGAGATAGAGAGGGTTGTAGGGACTGGAGGAGGTTACAGAGTTAGGGAGGTTTGTAGGGGCTGGAGGAGGTTACAGAGATAGCGAGGGTTGATGGGGCTGGAGGAGGTTTAGAGAGATAGGGAGTGTTGTAGAGACTGGAGGAGGTTACAGAGATAGGGATGGTTGTAGGGGCTGGAGGTGGTTACCGGGATAGGGAGGGTTGTAGGGCATGGAGGAGGTTACAGAGATAGGGAGGTTTGTAGGGGCTGGAGGAGGTTACAGAGATAGGGAGGGTTGTAGGGGCTGGAGGAGGTTACAGAGATGGGGAGGGTTGTCGGGGCTGGAGGAGGTTACCGAGATAGGGAGCGTTGTGGGGCTGGTGGAGGTTACAGAGATATGGAGGGTTGTGGGCCTGGAGGAAGTTACAGAGATAGGGAGGGTTGTAGGGTCTGGAGGAGGTTACTGAGATAGGGAGGGTTGTAGGGGCTGGTGGAGGTAACAGAGATAAAAAGTGTTGGAGGGTCTGGGGGAGGTTTCAGAGATAGGGAGGGTTGTCGGGGCTGGAGGAGGTTACAGAGGTAGGGAGCTTTGTGGGGCTGGTGGAGGTTACAGAGATAGGGAGGGTTGTAGGGCTGGATGAGGTTACAGAGATAGGGAGGGGTGTAGTGGCTGGGGAGGTTTCAGAGATAGGGAGGGTTGTAGGGTCTGGAGGAGGTTACAGTAATAGGGAGGGTGGTAGAGGCTGGGTGAGGTTACAGAGATAGGGAGGGTTGTAGGGTTGGAGGAAGTTACAGAGATAGGGAAAGTTGTAGGGGCTGGATGAGGTTACAGAGATAGAGAAGGTTATAGGGACTGGAGGAGATTACAGAGTTAGGGAGGTTTGTAGGGGCTGGAGGAGGTTTCAGAGATATCGAGGGTTGATGGGGCTGGAGTAGGTTTACAGAGATAGGGAGGGTTGTAGGGACTGGAGGGGGTTACAGAGATAGGGAGGGTTGTAGAGGCTGGAGGAGGTTACAGAAATGGGGATGGTTGTAGGGGCTGGAGGAGGTTACAGAGATAGGAAGGTTGATGGAGCTGGAGGTGGTTACAAGGATAGGGAGGCTTGTAGGGGCTAGAGGAGGTTACAGAGATAGGGAGGGTTGTAGGGGCTGGTGGAGGTTACAGAGATAAAGAGTGTTGGAGGGTCTGGGGGACGTTACAGAGATAGGGAGGGTTGTAGGGTCTGGAGGAGGTTACAGAGATAGTGAGGGTTGTAGGGGCTGGAGGAGGTTACAGAGATAGGGAGGGGTGTAGCGGCTGTGGAGGTTTCAGAGATAGGGAGGGTTGTAGGGTCTGGAGGAGGTTACTGAGATAGGGAGGGTTGTAGGGGCTGGTGGAGGTTACAGAGATATGGAGGGTTGTGGGCCTGGAGGAAGTTACAGAGATAGGGAGGGTTGTAGGGGCTGGTGGAGGTAACAGAGATAAAGAGTGTTGGAGGGTCTGGGGGAGGTTTCAGAGATAGGGAGGGTTGTAGGGTCTGGAGGAGGTTACAGAGATAGGGAGGGTTGTCGGGGCTGGAGGAGGTTACAGAGATAGGAAGCTTTGTGGGGCTGGTGGAGGTTACAGAGATAGGGAGGGTTGTAGGGCTGAATGAGGTTACAGAGATAGGGAGGGGTGTAGTGGCTGGGGAGGTTTCAGAGATAGGGAGGGTTGTAGTGTCTGGAGGAGGTTACAGAGATCGGGAGGGTTGTAGGGGTTGAAGGAGGTTACAGAGATAGGGAGTGTTGTAGGGACTGGAGGATGTTCCAGAGATAGGGATGGTTGTAGGGGCTGGAGGAGGTTACAGAGATAGGGAGGGTTGATGGAGCTGGAGGTGGTTACCGGGATAGGGAGGGTTGTAGGGCATGGAGGAGGTTACAGAGATAGGGAGGTTTGTAGGGTGTGGAGGAGGTTACAGAGATAGGGAGGGTTGTAGGGGCTGGAGGAGGTTACAGAGATGGGGAGGGTTGTCGGGGCTGGAGGAGGTTACAGAGATAGGGAGGGTTGTAGGGACTGGAGGAGGTTACAGAGATAGGGAGGGTTGTAGGGGCTGGAAGAGGTTACAGAGATAGGGAGGGTTGTAGGGACTGGAGGAGGTTACAGAGATAGGGATGGTTATAGGGGCTGGAGGAGGTTACAGAGATAGGGAAGGTTGATGGAGCTGGAGGTGGTTACAGGGATAGGGAGGGTTGTAGGGGCTGGAGGAGGTTACAGAGATAGGGCGGGTTGTAGGGGCTGGAGGAGGTTCCAGAGATAGAGAGGGTTGTAGGTACTGGAGGACGTTACAGAGATCGGGAGTGTTGTAGAAGCTGGATGAGGTTACAGAGATAGAGAGGGTTGTAGGGACTGGAGGAGGTTACAGAGTTAGGGAGGTTTGTAGGGGCTGGAGGAGGTTACAGAGATAGCGAGGGTTGATGGGGCTGGAGGAGGTTTACAGAGATAGGGAGTGTTTGTAGGGGCTGGAGGAGGTTACAGAGATAGGGAGGGTTGTAGGGGCTGGAGGAGGTTACAGAGATAGGGAGGTTTGTAGGGGCTGGAGGAGGTTACAGAGATAGGGATGGTTGTAGGGGCTGGAGGAGGTTACAGAGATAGGAAGGTTGATGGAGCTGGAGGTGGTTACAAGGATAGGGAGGCTTGTAGGGGCTGGTGGAGGTTACAGAGATATGGAGGGTTGTGGGCCTGGAGGAGGTTACAGAGATAGGGAGCGTTGTAGGGGCTGTTGGAGATTACAGAGAAAAAGAGTGTTGGAGGGTCTGGGGGAGGTTATAGAGATAGGGAGGGTTGTAGGATCTGGAGGAGGTTACAGAGATAGGGAGGGTTGTAGGGGCTGGAGGAGGTTACAGAGATAGGGAGCGTTGTGGGGCTGGTGGAGGTAACAGAGATAGGGAGGGTTGTAGGGCTGGATGAGGATACAGAGATAGGGAGGGGTGTAGCGGCTGGGGAGGTTTCAGAGATAGGGTGGGTTGTAGGGCCTGGAGGAGGTTACTGAGATAGGGAGGGTTGTGGACCTGGAGGAAGTTACAGAGATAGGGAGGGTTGTAGGGGCTGGTGGAGGTAACAGAGATAAAGAGTGTTGGAGGGTCTGGGGGAGGTTTCAGAGATAGGGAGGGTTGTAGGGGTTGAAGGAGGTTACAGAGATAGGGAGGGTTGTGGGCCTGGAGGAAGTTACAGAGATAGGGAGGGTTGTAGGGCTGGATGAGGTTACAGAGATAGGGAGGGGTGTAGTTGCTGGGGAGGTTTCAGAGATAGGGAGGGTTGTAGGGTCTGGAGGAGGTTACAGAGATAGGGAGGGTTGTAGGGGTTGAAGGAGGTTACAGAGATAGTGAGGGTTATAGGGACTGGAGGAGGTTACAGAGTTTGGGAGGTTTGTAGGGGCTGGAGGAGGTTTCAGAGATAGGGAGAGTTGTAGGGGCTGGAGGAGGTTACAGGGATAGGGAGGGGTGTAGTGGCTGGAGGAGGTTACAGAGATAGGGAAGGTTGATGGAGCTGGAGGTGGTTACAGGGATAGGGAGGGTTGTAGGGGCTGGAGGAGGTTCCAGAGATAGGGAGGGTTGATGGAGCTGGAGGAGGTTCCAGAGATAGGGAGGGTTGATGGAGCTGGAGGATGTTATAGGGATAGGGAGGGTTGTCGGGGCTGGAGGAGGTTACAGAGATAGAGAGGGTTGTAGGGACTGGAGGACGTTACAGAGATCGGGAAGGTTGTAGAGGCTGGATGAGGTTACAGAGATAGAGAGGTTTGTAGGGACTGGAGGATGTTACAGAGTTAGGGAGGTTTGTAGGGGCTGGAGGAGGTTACAGAGATAGGGAGGGTTGTAGGGGCTGGTGGAGGTAACAGAGATAAAGAGTGTTGGAGGGTCTGGGGGAGGTTTCAGAGATAGGGAGGGTTGTAGGGTCTGGAGGAGGTTACAGAGATAGGGAGGGTTGTCGGGGCTGGAGGAGGTTACAGAGGTAGGGAGCTTTGTGGGGCTGGTGGAGGTTACAGAGATAGGGAGGGTTGTAGGGCTGGATGAGGTTACAGAGATAGGGAGGGGTGTAGTGGCTGGGGAGGTTTCAGAGATAGGGAGGGTTGTAGGGTCTGGAGGAGGTTACAGTAATAGGGAGGGTGGTAGAGGCTGGGTGAGGTTACAGAGATAGGGAGGGTTGTAGGGTTGGAGGAAGTTACAGAGATAGGGAAAGTTGTAGGGGCTGGATGAGGTTACAGAGATAGAGAAGGTTATAGGGACTGGAGGAGATTACAGAGTTAGGGAGGTTTGTAGGGGCTGGAGGAGGTTTCAGAGATATCGAGGGTTGATGGGGCTGGAGTAGGTTTACAGAGATAGGGAGGGTTGTAGGGACTGGAGGGGGTTACAGAGATAGGGAGGGTTGTAGAGGCTGGAGGAGGTTACAGAAATGGGGATGGTTGTAGGGGCTGGAGGAGGTTACAGAGATAGGAAGGTTGATGGAGCTGGAGGTGGTTACAAGGATAGGGAGGCTTGTAGGGGCTAGAGGAGGTTACAGAGATAGGGAGGGTTGTAGGGGCTGGTGGAGGTTACAGAGATAAAGAGTGTTGGAGGGTCTGGGGGACGTTACAGAGATAGGGAGGGTTGTAGGGTCTGGAGGAGGTTACAGAGATAGTGAGGGTTGTAGGGGCTGGAGGAGGTTACAGAGATAGGGAGGGGTGTAGCGGCTGTGGAGGTTTCAGAGATAGGGAGGGTTGTAGGGTCTGGAGGAGGTTACTGAGATAGGGAGGGTTGTAGGGGCTGGTGGAGGTTACAGAGATATGGAGGGTTGTGGGCCTGGAGGAAGTTACAGAGATAGGGAGGGTTGTAGGGGCTGGTGGAGGTAACAGAGATAAAGAGTGTTGGAGGGTCTGGGGGAGGTTTCAGAGATAGGGAGGGTTGTAGGGTCTGGAGGAGGTTACAGAGATAGGGAGGGTTGTCGGGGCTGGAGGAGGTTACAGAGATAGGGAGCTTTGTGGGGCTGGTGGAGGTTACAGAGATAGGGAGGGTTGTAGGGCTGAATGAGGTTACAGAGATAGGGAGGGGTGTAGTGGCTGGGGAGGTTTCAGAGATAGGGAGGGTTGTAGTGTCTGGAGGAGGTTACAGAGATCGGGAGGGTTGTAGGGGTTGAAGGAGGTTACAGAGATAGGGAGTGTTGTAGGGACTGGAGGATGTTCCAGAGATAGGGATGGTTGTAGGGGCTGGAGGAGGTTACAGAGATAGGGAGGGTTGATGGAGCTGGAGGTGGTTACCGGGATAGGGAGGGTTGTAGGGCATGGAGGAGGTTACAGAGATAGGGAGGTTTGTAGGGTGTGGAGGAGGTTACAGAGATAGGGAGGGTTGTAGGGGCTGGAGGAGGTTACAGAGATGGGGAGGGTTGTCGGGGCTGGAGGAGGTTACAGAGATAGGGAGGGTTGTAGGGACTGGAGGAGGTTACAGAGCTAGGGAGGTTTTTAGGGGCTGGAGGAGGTTACAGAGATAGGGAGGGTTGTAGGGGCTGGAAGAGGTTACAGAGATAGGGAGGGTTGAAGGGACTGGAGGAGGTTACAGAGATAGGGATGGTTATAGGGGCTGGAGGAGGTTACAGAGATAGGGAAGGTTGATGGAGCTGGAGGTGGTTACAGGGATAGGGAGGGTTGTAGGGGCTGGAGGAGGTTACAGAGATAGGGCGGGTTGTAGGGGCTGGAGGAGGTTCCAGAGATAGGGAGGGTTGTAGGTACTGGAGGACGTTACAGAGATCGGGAGTGTTGTAGAAGCTGAATGAGGTTACAGAGATAGAGAGGGTTGTAGGGACTGGAGGAGGTTACAGAGTTAGGGAGGTTTGTAGGGGCTGGAGGAGGTTACAGAGATAGCGAGGGTTGATGGGGCTGGAGGAGGTTTACAGAGATAGGGAGTGTTTGTAGGGGCTGGAGGAGGTTACAGAGATAGGGAGGTTTGTAGGGGCGGGAGGTGGTTACCGGGATAGGGAGGGTTGTAGGGGCTGGAAAAGGTTACAGAGATAGGGAGTGTTGTCGGGGCTGGAGGAGGTTACAGAGATAGGGAGGGTTGTAGGGGCTGGAGGAGGTTACAGAGATAGGGAGGTTTGTAGGGGCTGGAGGAGGTTACAGAGATAGGGATGGTTGTAGGGGCTGGAGGAGGTTACAGAGATAGGAAGGTTGATGGAGCTGGAGGTGGTTACAAGGATAGGGAGGCTTGTAGGGGCTGGTGGAGGTTACAGAGATATGGAGGGTTGTGGGCCTGGAGGAGGTTACAGAGATAGGGAGCGTTGTAGGGGCTGTTGGAGATTACAGAGAAAAAGAGTGTTGGAGGGTCTGGGGGAGGTTATAGAGATAGGGAGGGTTGTAGGATCTGGAGGAGGTTACAGAGATAGGGAGGGTTGTAGGGGCTGGAGGAGGTTACAGAGATAGGGAGCGTTGTGGGGCTGGTGGAGGTAACAGAGATAGGGAGGGTTGTAGGGCTGGATGAGGATACAGAGATAGGGAGGGGTGTAGCGGCTGGGGAGGTTTCAGAGATAGGGTGGGTTGTAGGGCCTGGAGGAGGTTACTGAGATAGGGAGGGTTGTGGACCTGGAGGAAGTTACAGAGATAGGGAGGGTTGTAGGGGCTGGTGGAGGTAACAGAGATAAAGAGTGTTGGAGGGTCTGGGGGAGGTTTCAGAGATAGGGAGGGTTGTAGGGGTTGAAGGAGGTTACAGAGATAGGGAGGGTTGTGGGCCTGGAGGAAGTTACAGAGATAGGGAGGGTTGTAGGGCTGGATGAGGTTACAGAGATAGGGAGGGGTGTAGTTGCTGGGGAGGTTTCAGAGATAGGGAGGGTTGTAGGGTCTGGAGGAGGTTACAGAGATAGGGAGGGTTGTAGGGGTTGAAGGAGGTTACAGAGATAGTGAGGGTTATAGGGACTGGAGGAGGTTACAGAGTTTGGGAGGTTTGTAGGGGCTGGAGGAGGTTTCAGAGATAGGGAGAGTTGTAGGGGCTGGAGGAGGTTACAGGGATAGGGAGGGGTGTAGTGGCTGGAGGAGGTTACAGAGATAGGGAAGGTTGATGGAGCTGGAGGTGGTTACAGGGATAGGGAGGGTTGTAGGGGCTGGAGGAGGTTCCAGAGATAGGGAGGGTTGATGGAGCTGGAGGAGGTTCCAGAGATAGGGAGGGTTGATGGAGCTGGAGGATGTTATAGGGATAGGGAGGGTTGTCGGGGCTGGAGGAGGTTACAGAGATAGAGAGGGTTGTAGGGACTGGAGGACGTTACAGAGATCGGGAAGGTTGTAGAGGCTGGATGAGGTTACAGAGATAGAGAGGTTTGTAGGGACTGGAGGATGTTACAGAGTTAGGGAGGTTTGTAGGGGCTGGAGGAGGTTACAGAGATAGCGAGGGTTGATGGAGCTGGAGGTGGTTACCGGGATAGGGAGGGTTGTAGGGCATGGAGGAGGTTACAGAGATAGGGAGGTTTGTAAGGGCTGGAGGAGGTTACAGAGATAGGGAGGGTTGTAGGGGCTGGAGGAGGTTACAGAGATGGGGAGGGTTGTCGGGGCTGGAGGAGGTTACAGAGATAGGGAGCGTTGTGGGGCTGGTGGAGGTTACAGAGATAGGGAAGGTTGAAGGAGGTTACAGTAATAGGGAGGGTTGTAGAGGCTGGGTAAGGTTACAGAGATAGGGAGGGTTGTAGGGTTGGAGGAGTTTACAGAGATAGGGAAAGTTGTAAGGGCTGGATGAGGTTACAGAGATAGAGAGGGTTATAGGGACTGGAGGAGGTTACAGAGTTAGGGAGGTTTGTAGGGGCTGGAGGAGGTTTCAGAGATAGCGAGGGTTGATGGGGCTGGAGGAGGTTACAGAGTTAGGGAGGTTTGTAGGGGCTGGAGGAGGTTTCAGAGATAGCGAGGGTTGATGGGGCTGGAGTAGGTTTACAGAGATAGGGAGGGTTGATGGGGCTGGAGGAGGTTACAGAGATAGGGAGAGTTGTAGGGGCTGGAGGAGGTTACAGAGATAGGGAAGTGTTGATGGAGCTGGAGGTGGTTACAGGGATAGGGAGGGTTGTAGGGGGTGGAGGAGGTTACAGAGATAGAGAGGTTTGTAGGTACTGGAGGACGTTACAGAGATCGGGAAGGTTGTAGAGGCTGGATGAGGTTACAGAGATAGAGAGGGTTGTAGGGACTGGAGGAGGTTACAGAGTTAGGGATGGTTGTAGGGGCTGGAGGAGGTTACAGAGATAGGGAAGTGTTGATGGAGCTGGAGGTGGTTACAGGGATAGGGAGGGTTGTAGGGGCTGGAGGAGGTTACAGAGATAGGGATGGTTGTAGGGGCTGGAGGAGGTTACAGAGATAGGGAAGTGTTGATGGAGCTGGAGGTGGTTACAGGGATAGGGAGGGTTGTAGGGGCTGGAGGAGGTTACAGAGATAGGGAGGGTTGTAGGGGCTGGAGGAGGTTCCAGAGATAGGGAGGGTTGATGGAGCTGGAGGATGTTATAGGGATAGGGAGGGTTGTAGGGGGTGGAGGAGGTTACAGAGATAGAGAGATTTGTAGGTACTGGAGGACGTTACAGAGATCGGGAAGGTTGTAGAGGCTGGATGAGGTTACAGAGATAGAGAGGGTTGTAGGGACTGGAGGAGGTTACAGAGTTAGGGAGGTTTGTAGGGGCTGGAGGAGGTTACAGAGATAGCGAGGGTTGATGGGGCTGGAGGAGGTTTAGAGAGATAGGGAGTGTTGTAGAGACTGGAGGAGGTTACAGAGATAGGGATGGTTGTAGGGGCTGGAGGTGGTTACCGGGATAGGGAGGGTTGTAGGGCATGGAGGAGGTTACAGAGATAGGGAGGTTTGTAGGGGCTGGAGGAGGTTACAGAGATAGGGAGGGTTGTAGGGGCTGGAGGAGGTTACAGAGATGGGGAGGGTTGTCGGGGCTGGAGGAGGTTACCGAGATAGGGAGCGTTGTGGGGCTGGTGGAGGTTACAGAGATATGGAGGGTTGTGGGCCTGGAGGAAGTTACAGAGATAGGGAGGGTTGTAGGGTCTGGAGGAGGTTACTGAGATAGGGAGGGTTGTAGGGGCTGGTGGAGGTAACAGAGATAAAGAGTGTTGGAGGGTCTGGGGGAGGTTTCAGAGATAGGGAGGGTTGTAGGGTCTGCAGGAGGTTACAGAGATGGGGAGGGTTGTCGGGGCTGGAGGAGGTTACAGAGATAGGGAGCGTTGTGGGGCTGGTGGAGGTTACAGAGATAGGGAAGGTTGAAGGAGGTTACAGTAATAGGGAGGGTTGTAGAGGCTGGGTAAGGTTACAGAGATCGGGAGGGTTGTAGGGTTGGAGGAGTTTACAGAGATAGGGAAAGTTGTAAGGGCTGGATGAGGTTACAGAGATAGAGAGGGTTATAGGGACTGGAGGAGGTTACAGAGTTAGGGAGGTTTGTAGGGGCTGGAGGAGGTTTCAGAGATAGCGAGGGTTGATGGGGCTGGAGGAGGTTACAGAGTTAGGGAGGTTTGTAGGGGCTGGAGGAGGTTTCAGAGATAGCGAGGGTTGATGGGGCTGGAGTAGGTTTACAGAGATAGGGAGGGTTGATGGGGCTGGAGGAGGTTACAGAGATAGGGAGAGTTGTAGGGGCTGGAGGAGGTTACAGAGATAGGGAAGTGTTGATGGAGCTGGAGGTGGTTACAGGGATAGGGAGGGTTGTAGGGGGTGGAGGAGGTTACAGAGATAGAGAGGTTTGTAGGTACTGGAGGACGTTACAGAGATCGGGAAGGTTGTAGAGGCTGGATGAGGTTACAGAGATAGAGAGGGTTGTAGGGACTGGAGGAGGTTACAGAGTTAGGGATGGTTGTAGGGGCTGGAGGAGGTTACAGAGATAGGGAAGTGTTGATGGAGCTGGAGGTGGTTACAGGGATAGGGAGGGTTGTAGGGGCTGGAGGAGGTTACAGAGATAGGGATGGTTGTAGGGGCTGGAGGAGGTTACAGAGATAGGGAAGTGTTGATGGAGCTGGAGGTGGTTACAGGGATAGGGAGGGTTGTAGGGGCTGGAGGAGGTTACAGAGATAGGGAGGGTTGTAGGGGCTGGAGGAGGTTCCAGAGATAGGGAGGGTTGATGGAGCTGGAGGATGTTATAGGGATAGGGAGGGTTGTAGGGGGTGGAGGAGGTTACAGAGATAGAGAGATTTGTAGGTACTGGAGGACGTTACAGAGATCGGGAAGGTTGTAGAGGCTGGATGAGGTTACAGAGATAGAGAGGGTTGTAGGGACTGGAGGAGGTTACAGAGTTAGGGAGGTTTGTAGGGGCTGGAGGAGGTTACAGAGATAGCGAGGGTTGATGGGGCTGGAGGAGGTTTAGAGAGATAGGGAGTGTTGTAGAGACTGGAGGAGGTTACAGAGATAGGGATGGTTGTAGGGGCTGGAGGTGGTTACCGGGATAGGGAGGGTTGTAGGGCATGGAGGAGGTTACAGACATAGGGAGGTTTGTAGGGGCTGGAGGAGGTTACAGAGATAGGGAGGGTTGTAGGGGCTGGAGGAGGTTACAGAGATGGGGAGGGTTGTCGGGGCTGGAGGAGGTTACCGAGATAGGGAGCGTTGTGGGGCTGGTGGAGGTTACAGAGATATGGAGGGTTGTGGGCCTGGAGGAAGTTACAGAGATAGGGAGGGTTGTAGGGTCTGGAGGAGGTTACTGAGATAGGGAGGGTTGTAGGGGCTGGTGGAGGTAACAGAGATAAAGAGTGATGGAGGGTCTGGGGGAGGTTTCAGAGATAGGGAGGGTTGTAGGGTCTGGAGGAGGTTACAGAGATAGGGAGGGTTGTCGGGGCTGGAGGAGGTTACAGAGGTAGGGAGCTTTGTGGGGCTGGTGGAGGTTACAGAGATAGGGAGGGTTGTAGGGCTGGATGAGGTTACAGAGATAGGGAGGGGTGTAGTGGCTGGGGAGGTTTCAGAGATAGGGAGGGTTGTAGGGTCTGGAGGAGGTTACAGAGATAGGGAGGGTTGTAGGGGTTGAAGGAGGTTACAGAGATAGGGAGGGTTGTAGGGGCTGGAGATGGTTACAGTAATAGGGAGGGTTGTAGAGGCTGGGTGAAGTTACAGAGATAGGGAGGGTTGTAGGGTTGGAGGAAGTTACAGAGATAGGGAAAGTTGTAGGGGCTGGATGAGGTTACAGAGATAGAGAAGGTTATAGGGACTGGAGGAGATTAAAGAGTTAGGGAGGTTTGTAGGGGCTGGAGGAGGTTTCAGAGATATCGAGGGTTGATGGGGCTGGAGTAGGTTTACAGAGATAGGGAGGGTTGTAGGGACTGGAGGGGGTTACAGAGATAGGGAGGGTTGTAGAGGCTGGAGGAGGTTACAGAGATGGGGATGGTTGTAGGGGCTGGAGGAGGTTACAGAGATAGGAAGGTTGATGGAGCTGGAGGTGGTTACAAGGATAGGGAGGCTTGTAGGGGCTAGAGGAGGTTACAGAGATAGGGAGGGTTGTAGGGGCTGGTGGAGGTTACAGAGATAAAGAGTGTTGGAGGGTCTGGGGGAGGTTACAGAGATAGGGAGGGTTGTAGGGTCTGGAGGAGGTTACAGAGATAGTGAGGGTTGTAGGGGCTGGAGGAGGTTACAGAGATAGGGAGGGGTGTAGCGGCTGTGGAGGTTTCAGAGATAGGGAGGGTTGTAGGGTCTGGAGGAGGTTACTGAGATAGGGAGGGTTGTAGGGGCTGGTGGAGGTTACAGAGATATGGAGGGTTGTGGGCCTGGAGGAAGTTACAGAGATAGGGAGGGTTGTAGGGGCTGGTGGAGGTAACAGAGATAAAGAGTGTTGGAGGGTCTGGGGGAGGTTTCAGAGATAGGGAGGGTTGTAGGGTCTGGAGGAGGTTACAGAGATAGGGAGGGTTGTCGGGGCTGGAGGAGGTTACAGAGATAGGGAGCTTTGTGGGGCTGGTGGAGGTTACAGAGATAGGGAGGGTTGTAGGGCTGAATGAGGTTACAGAGATAGGGAGGGGTGTAGTGGCTGGGGAGGTTTCAGAGATAGGGAGGGTTGTAGTGTCTGGAGGAGGTTACAGAGATCGGGAGGGTTGTAGGGGTTGAAGGAGGTTACAGAGATAGGGAGTGTTGTAGGGACTGGAGGATGTTCCAGAGATAGGGATGGTTGTAGGGGCTGGAGGAGGTTACAGAGATAGGGGGGGTTGATGGAGCTGGAGGTGGTTACCGGGATAGGGAGGGTTGTAGGGCATGGAGGAGGTTACAGAGATAGGGAGGTTTGTAGGGTCTGGAGGAGGTTACAGAGATAGGGAGGGTTGTAGGGGCTGGAGGAGGTTACAGAGATGGGGAGGGTTGTCGGGGCTGGAGGAGGTTACAGAGATAGGGAGGGTTGTAGGGACTGGAGGAGGTTACAGAGCTAGGGAGGTTTTTAGGGGCTGGAGGAGGTTACAGAGATAGGGAGGGTTGTAGGGGCTGGAAGAGGTTACAGAGATAGGGAGGGTTGTAGGGACTGGAGGAGGTTACAGAGATAGGGATGGTTATAGGGGCTGGAGGAGGTTACAGAGATAGGGAAGGTTGATGGAGCTGGAGGTGGTTACAGGGATAGGGAGGGTTGTTGGAGCTGGAGGTGGTTACAGGGATAGGGAGGGTTGTAGGGGCTGGAGGAGGTTACAGAGATAGGGAGGGTTGTAGGGGCTGGAGGAGGTTACAGAGATAGGGAGGTTTGTAGGGGCTGGAGGAGGTTACAGAGATAGGGAGGTTTGTAGGGGCTGGAAGAGGTTACAGAGATAGGGAGTGTTGTCGGGGCTGGAGGAGGTTACAGAGATCGGGAGGGTTGTAGGGGTTGAAGGAGGTTACAGAGATAGGGAGTGTTGTAGGGACTGGAGGATGTTCCAGAGATAGGGATGGTTGTAGGGGCTGGAGGAGGTTACAGAGATAGGGAGGGTTGATGGAGCTGGAGGTGGTTACCGGGATAGGGAGGGTTGTAGGGCATGGAGGAGGTTACAGAGATAGGGAGGTTTGTAGGGTCTGGAGGAGGTTACAGAGATAGGGAGGGTTGTAGGGGCTGGAGGAGGTTACAGAGATGGGGAGGGTTGTCGGGGCTGGAGGAGGTTACAGAGATAGGGAGGGTTGTAGGGACTGGAGGAGGTTACAGAGCTAGGGAGGTTTTTAGGGGCTGGAGGAGGTTACAGAGATAGGGAGGGTTGTAGGGGCTGGAAGAGGTTACAGAGATAGGGAGGGTTGTAGGGACTGGAGGAGGTTACAGAGATAGGGATGGTTATAGGGGCTGGAGGAGGTTACAGAGATAGGGAAGGTTGATGGAGCTGGAGGTGGTTACAGGGATAGGGAGGGTTGTAGGAGCTGGAGGTGGTTACAGGGATAGGGAGGGTTGTAGGGGCTGGAGGAGGTTACAGAGATAGGGAGGGTTGTAGGGGCTGGAGGAGGTTACAGAGATAGGGAGGTTTGTAGGGGCTGGAGGAGGTTACAGAGATAGGGAGGTTTGTAGGGGCTGGAAGAGGTTACAGAGATAGGGAGTGTTGTCGGGGCTGGAGGAGGTTACAGAGATAGGGAGGGTTGTAGGGGCTGGAGGAGGTTCCAGAGATAGGGAGGGTTGATGGAGCTGGAGGATGTTATAGGGATAGGGAGTGTTTGTAGGGGCTGGAGGAGGTTACAGAGATAGGGAGGTTTGTAGGGGCTGGAGGTGGTTACCGGGATAGGGAGGGTTTAGGTGCTGGAAGAGGTTACAGAGATAGGGAGTGTTGTCGGGGCTGGATGAGGTTACAGAGATAGGGAGGGGTGTAGTGGCTGGGGAGGTTTCAGAGATAGGGAGGGTTGTAGGGTCTGGAGGAGGTTACAGAGATAGGGAAGGTTGTAGGGGTTGAAGGAGGTTACAGAGATAGGGAGGGTTGTAGGGGCTGGAGAGGGTTACAGTAATAGGGAGGGTTGTAGAGGCTGGGTGAGGTTACAGAGATAGGGAGGGTTGTAGGGTTGGAGGAGGTTACAGAGATAGGGATGGTTGATGGAGCTGGAGGATGTTATAGGGATAGGGAGGGTTGTAGGGGCTGGAGGAGGTTACAGAGATAGAGAGGTTTGTAGGTACTGGAGGACGTTACAGAGATCGGGAAGGTTGTAGAGGCTGGATGAGGTTACAGAGATAGAGAGGGTTGTAGGGACTGGAGGAGGTTACAGAGTTAGGGAGGTTTGTAGGGGCTGGAGGAGGTTACAGAGATAGCGAGGGTTGATGGGGCTGGAGGAGGTTTACAGAGATAGGGAGGGTTGATGGAGCTGGAGGTGGTTACCGGGATAGGGAGGGTTGTAGGGCATGGAGGAGGTTACAGAGATAGGGAGGTTTGTAGGGGCTGGTGGAGGTTACAGAGATAAAGAGCGTTGGACGGCCTGGGGGAGGTTACAGAGATAGGGAGGGTTGTAGGGTCTGGAGGAGGTTACAGAGATAGGGAGGGTTGTAGGGGCTGGAGGAGGTTACAGAGATAGGGAGCGTTGTGGGGCTGGTGGAGGTAACAGAGATAGGGCGGCTTGTAGGGCTGGATGAGGTTACAGAGATAGGGAGGGGTGTAGCGGCTGGGGAGGTTTCAGAGATAGGGAGGGTTGTAGGGTCTGGAGGAGGTTACTGAGATAGGAAGGGTTGTAGGGGCTGGTGGAGGTTACAGGGATATGGAGGGTTGTGGGCCTGGAGGAAGTTACAGAGATAGGGAGGGTTGTAGAGGCTGGTGGAGGTAACAAAGATAAAGAGTGTTGGAGGGTCTGGGGGAGGTTTCAGAGATAGGGAGGGTTGCAGGGTCTGGAGGAGGTTACAGAGATAGGGAGGGTTGTCGGGGCTGGAGGAGGTTACAGAGATAGGGAGCTTTGTGGGGCTGGTGGAGGTTACAGAGATAGGGAGGGTTGTAGGGCTGGATGAGGTTACAGAGATAGGGAGGGGTGTTGTGGCTGGGGAGGTTTCAGAGATAGGGAGGGTTGTAGGGTCTGGAGGAGGTTACAGAGATCGGGAGGGTTGTAGGGGTTGAAGGAGGTTACAGAGATAGGGAGGGTTGTAGGGGCTGGAGAGGGTTACAGTAATAGGGAGGGTTGTAGAGGCTGGGTGAGGTTACAGATATAGGGAGGGTTGTAGGGTTGGAGGAGGTTACAGCGATAGGGAAAGTTGTAGGGGCTGGATGAGGTTACAGAGATAGAGAGGGCTATAGGGACTGGATGAGGTTACAGAGTTAGGGAGGTTTGTAGGGGCTGGAGGAGGTTTCAGAGATAGGGAGAGTTGTAGGGACTGGAGGAGGTTACAGAGATAGGGATGGTTGTAGGGGCTGGAGGAGGTTACAGAGATAGCGAGGGTTGATGGGTCTGGAGGAGGTTTACAGAGATAGGGAGTGTTGTAGGGACTGGAGGAGGTTACAGAGATAGAGATGGTTGTAGGGGCTGGAGGAGGTTACAGAGATAGGGAGGGTCGATGGCCTGGAGGTGGTTACCGCGATAGGGAGGGTTGTAGGGCATTGAGGAGGTTACAGAGATAGGGAGGTTTGTAGGGGCTGGAGGAGGTTACAGAGATAGGGAGGGTTGTAGGGGCTGGAGGAGGTTACAGAGTTGGGGAGGGTTGTCGGGGCTGGAGGAGGTTACAGAGATAGGGAGGGTTGTAGGGACTGGAGGAGGTTACAGAGATAGGGAGGTTTTTAGGGGCTGGAGGAGGTTACAGAGATAGGGAGGGTTGTAGGGGCTGGAAGAGGTTACAGAGATAGGGAGGATTGTAGGGACTGGAGGAGGTTACAGAGATAGGGATGGTTGTAGGGGCTGGAGGAGGTTACAGAGATAGGGAAGGTTGATGGAGCTGGAGGTGGTTACAGGGATAGGGACGGTTGTAGGGACTGGAGGAGGTTACAGAGATAGGGAGGGTTGTAGGGGCTGGAGGAGGTTCCAGAGATAGGGAGGTTTGATGGAGCTGGAGGATGTTATAGGGATAGGGAGGGTTGTAGGGGCTGGAGGAGGTTACAGAGATAGAGAGGGTTGTAGGTACTGGAGGACGTTACAGAGATCGGGAGGGTTGTAGAGGCTGGATGAGGTTACAGAGATAGAGAGGGTTGTAGGGACTGGAGGAGGTTACAGAGTTAGGGAGGTTTGTAGGGGCTGGATGAGGTTACAGAGATAGGGAGGGTTGATGGAGCTGGAGGTGGTTACCGGGATAGGGAGGGTTGTAGGGGCTGGAGGAGGTTACAGAGATAGGGAGGTTTGTAGGGGCTGGAGGAGGTTACAGAGATAGGGAGGGTTGTAGGGGCTGGAAGAGGTTACAGAGATAGGGAGGGTTGTCGGGGCTGGAGGAGGTTACAGAGATAGGGAGGGTTGTAGGGGCTGGAGGAGGTTACAGAGATGGGGAGGGTTGAAGGGGCTGGAGGAGGTTACAGAGATTGGGAGGGTTTTTGGGGCTGGAGGAGGTTACAGAGATAGGGAGGGTTGATGGAGCTGGAGGTGGTTACCGGGATAGGGAGGGTTGTACGGGCTGGAGGAGGTTACAGAGATAGGGATGTTTGTAGGGGCTGGAGGAGGTTACAGAGATAGGGAGGGTTGTAGGGGCTGGAGGAGGTTACAGAGATGGGGAATGTTGTAGGGGCTGGAGGAGGTTACAGAGATAGGAAGGGTTGTAGGGGCTGGAGGAGGTCACAGAGATAGGGAGGGTTGAAGGGGCTGGAGGAGGTTACAGAGATTGGGAGGGTTGAAGGGGCTGGAGGAGGTTACAGAGATTGGGAGGGTTGTAGGGGCTGGAGGAGGTTACAGAGATAGGGAGGGTTGTAGGGTCTGGAGGAGGTTACAGAGATAGGGAGCGTTGTAGGGTCTGGAGGAGGTTACAGAGATAGGGAGGGGTGTAGGGGTTGGAGAAGGTTACAGCGGTCGGCAGGGTTGTAGGGACTGGAGGAGGTTACAGAGATAGGGTGAGTTTAAGGGGCTGGAGGCGGTTACAGAGATAGGTAGGGGTGTAGGGGCTGTAGGAGGTTACAGAGATAGGTAGGGGTGTAGGGGCTGGAGGAGGTTACAGAGATGGGGAGGGTTATAGGGGCTGGAGGAGGTTACAGAGATAGGGTGAGTTGAAGGGGCTGGAGGAGGTTACAGAGATAGGGAGGGTTGAAGGGGCTGGAGGAGGTTACAGAGATAGGGAGGGTTGAAGGGGCTGGAGGAGGTTACAGAGATAGGGAGGGTTGTAGTCCTCCCCTTTAGAGATACGTCTTTGATGAATCTTTTGGTTGCCCACAGAGGGCTACACAGGATATATGGCGCAGTTACAGGCCATTTCTGCCAAGCCGGCTATACTGGTGGTCAATGCCCTGCTTGAGCCTCCTCCTATCTTCCCTTCGGTCAATGGAACCATCTTCTCCCTCATCTGCTTCTCAAGCTTCCCCTCAAAGTCATTGTTATTATTTGCTAAAACCGGTCCCTGTCCTAGCCACATTCTCACCTCCCTCTGGGTGACCAAGTCTTTCAGGCACATTGCCTTTTGTATTACAATCGTGGACCGGACCCCAACAGTGGCTAGCATACTGCAATATTTTGGAAAGGATACCTCAGTCCTGGAGTGATTACACAAAGAAATAGGATATGGTATGTCCAGACAAACTTTATTACTAACTCGGTCTTAAAATATCTTTAACATCACACAAGAAAATAGCTTACAATTACCCCTTAAACAATGCTAATCAGTACAGTGACACCTTAACTGCTATCTTTATTCCCAGTTAAACAACAAGTAATCTCGCCTCTCAATCAAACAGAAGAAGAGACGATAGGAGTAGGTTGAAAAGAACATTAAACTCCAGCATAGTCCACTTATCAAATACCGTGAGCACTCAGGAACATCTGCTGGACAGAGATGCCTGGATACTCTACCTTGAGAGATGTTTCGACACTGCTTCAAAGACAAGACCTGAATCCTGCCAGAACCACACAGAAACTCTTGCTGTATTTCTTCAGCAGCTTCCCAGTTTGTTTCAGCTCACCTTCCAATTATACAATTGTGAACTGCTTGGAAAGAAACGGATAATCAACGTACAGACATATCTGACCTCTGATCACATCCCAATCCAAAATTCAACCACACTGCTTTTCTGTAAAATGATGTGGAGATGCCGGCGTTGGACTGGGGTGGGCACAGTGAGAAGTCTCACAACACCAGGTTAAAGTCCAAAAGGTTTATTTGGAATCATTGTTTCTGCAATATTGAATTGAAAATTGAAATTGAAAATCGCTTATTGTCACAAGTGGGCTTCAATGAAGTTACTGTGAAAAGCCCCTAGTCGCCACATTCCGGCACCTGTTCGGGGAGGCTGGTACGGGAATCGAACCGTGCTGCTGGCCTGCCTTGGTCTGCTTTCAAAGCCAGCGATTTAGCCCAGTGTGCTAAACCAGCCCCATGCCTGATACCTTAGCCCCTCCCAATAATTACATCACCTGACCAGGCTGAAACACAGTAGGCAGAATTCTCCGTAGCCTCGGCGATCGGGCGCAGAATGGATTGCGATGCCGGAATCAGGGCTTGGCGCCAGTATGACCGATTGGCCGAGATCCCGACAGCGCGGGCCCCACCTGGTCCTGAGCATGCAGGAAACCGGCTCGCTGGCTACAGAGGGTGTCCAGTACCGCCACACCCGGCCAGGAGCCGGGGGGGGGGGGGTGTAGCTAGTGGGGTGGGTGGCGAGAGGGTGGGTGCGGGGTTGTGGTTGGCGGGTTGGGTTCGAGCACCGCCGCCGCTCTGTTGTTCAGCGTGGCCGTCAGCCATGCGCGTGCGCGGCCCGGCACCCGGCCATTTTCCAGCCGGCTTCGGCACGGACCGCGGGAGTTTCACCAGCCACCGGGGCTAGCCCCTCGCCGGTACTAGAATCGTCGAGGGCTTTGCACCAATTTTTCAGTTGCTAAAGTCCACATATGTCCCGTTGGCGTCAACCCTTAGTCTCCCAAACAGAGAATCCAGCCCAATGTACCTACTTAACTCCACAGGGAACCTCCTTCATCCAAACAAAATTCCTTTAGCACCCCTGGCTCCTCAATCCTTTCAAACCAGGACTGCAGCAGTCATACACGCACTAACTCAGGCTTTTAACTCTTACTGCACCAACTAACTCCAACACATTATATCTGAAATGTTTAAAATTGGGTGTTTTAGTGCCCAACTCATTTCCACGGCCTCTGGGTCTCCCTCCTATAAGAGGGGGGACTCTGTGCACTATAGAATCCTTACAGTGCAGAAGGAGCCCACCCAGTCTGCACTGCCCCTCCGAATGAGCACCCTACTCAGTCCATTCCCCCCGTACCCCGTAACCCCACTGTAATGTCCTGCATGGGATCTACGAGGTGGAAATGCTTGTCTGCCCCATGCTCCTTGCAGAAGACAAGCTCCCCCCCACCCCCACCCCACCCTCCCTCCCACCGCTAGGAACGAGCTATCTCATTATACACGGTATAAAAGCTTTGCCAGTAAGGCACCAACCAGTGTGGAAACAGATCATTTGTGTGAATCAAACTTTGTGTCTTATTTTACTCGGTGTGGGCTCCCCGACTCCTGATTAAACCCACTTCGCCTTTGGACACCAGGGGGCAATTTTATCTTGGCCAATCCACCAAACCCGCGCACCTTTGGACTGCGGGAGGAAACCGGAGCGCCCGGAGGAAACCCCCGCAGACACGGGGGAGAACGCGCAGACTCCGCACAGACAGTCACCCGAGGCCGGATTTGAACCCGGGTCTCTTGCACGGCTGTGAGGCGGCAGTGCCAAACACTGTGCCGCCGCGCCGCTCGATTGAAACCTTTCCGACTTTCAAAGAGCTTGATTAGGGTCACGTCCTCGGCCTTGGCTTTCTGGGGGCCTGTCAGCCTTCTTTCCCCCCCCCCCCCCCCCCCCAACCCCCCCCCCCCCCCCCAGAAAAAAATATCCTTGTCTCGGGAAGAGAGGTTGAGCAGTTCAGGCCTTCGCTCGCTGGGATTTGGAAGGATGGGAGGTATAGCACATGCTAAAGGGGGTGGACAGGGGAGATGTCGAGCCGATATTTCCCCTGTTGGGAATCCCAGAACAAGAGGCCTTGGTTTTAGGCTCAGGGGGAGGCAGATTTAAAACAAGAATAAGGAGGAATTACTTCATTCAAAGGGTGGTGAATCTCTGGAATTCGCTACCCAGACTGGGCCTGAACTGCTCCTGCCCCCTCGCTCTTACGTTCTTAATCATACAATATCTGAAAGATCAAGACAAACATTTCAAGATGGGCACCACACAAATTGCAATCCTATCAGTCTTTTAAAAACGTTATTCCTTCCTGAGTCTCAAAACTGATGCAGAGAGGGGAACAGGACGAGTTCATCAATCCATCTCCTTGCCTGCTCCGAAAACCAATTCAAATTGAATCCAATTCACAGTCCCCACAAGAGAGAGAGACGAGACCCAAGCTGACAAGACCAGGCCTTAGACCTGATCTCCTGCCTGATTCCACTGCCAAAAGGCCGAGATCAGTCATGCCCTCAATCGCACACCCACACATTTCGGGTGGCACCCTTGTCCACCTTTTCCGCACGGCCCCACCAGCCTCACTTTATAATGCAGCAACCCAGTGTCCGGTGGCCAGGCCCAGAGAGTAGACCCCACTCCTTGCACGGAGCAGCCACTTTACGCTCCAGCGAGCGCTAATCGGCCTGGAGATGGGATTTCTACCCCGCCAGCTCAGCGTGCGACCGGCCCCAAGCTGATTGGACGGCAGCCCTCCAATCCCTGCAGGCCCATTGGTCAGGCCTCCTGAGAAGTTCCATTCTCAACTCCCACATCCCAGCACCTTTCAGACCCCTGACTGCGACCATCTAGGACAACGGGAGATTCCTGGGAACACCACCACCAGCAAGTTCCCCTCCAAGTCACTCACCATCGTGAATTGGAAATATATCGGTCGTACCTTCACTGTCGCTGGGGCAACATCCTGGAACTCCCTCCCTAACAGCACAGTGGGTGTACCTACACCTCATGGACTGCAGCAGGTTCAATAAGGCGGCTCACCACCACCTTCTGAAGATAGGGATGGGCAATAAATGATGGTCTACTCAGCGACAGTTAATATGAATGGGCAGTTCGTTCTGGTGGCGCCAGCAGCTGTATTCATCTGATGTTCCCTCAGGCTGTCCCTGTAACATTGATGGCAGAGGGGTGGGGAGTTCTCCCCAAGGTCCTTGGGACGATATCCATCCAATACTTAACCAGCAGGCTTAACTGTGCCCTTCCCACCGCCCCCCCCCCCCCCCCGGCCGCAGCACTAGGCCGGGACTGGAGCCTGGGATTTTCCTGAACTGCATTTGGAAACAAGCTGCAGTTTTGAGGGGCCTGTTGCCCTGTGCAGCTGCGGTGACGGTACATACTCCAGTCCTTCTCCTTGATTTTACTGTGGAGACCCAGTCACGGGGTGTGAGCAGAGGCAGCGTGCGGAGACCACACAGAATACGGCTGACTGCCTTCCCACTTGTTATTTACTCAGCACCCTCACCACTTTCAGGAAATGTCAGGATTTTCCCCCCCCTCTTAAACTTATTCCCACTGCTTGACTAAGTGTAACATTGTGTTCGAGTAGCGACTCAGAGTCCACTTGGCACCAATCAGTGCTGCTGGACTAAATACTTTTCTGTTATTCAGACCAGTGTTCGAATCGAACGCTCCCAGAGCAGATACAGAGCAGGGTTAGATACAGTGCTGTGCCTGTCCTGGGAGTGTTTGATGGGGACAGTGTAGAGGGAGCGTTACTCTGTATCTAACCCCGTACTGTACCTGTCCTGGGAGTGTTTGCTGGGGACAGTGTAGAGGGAGCTTTACTCTGTATTTAACCCCGTGTTGTACCTGTCCTGGGAGTGTTTGATGGGGACAGTGTAGCGGGATCTTTACTCTGTATCTAGCCCCGTGCTGTACCTGTCCTGGGAGTGTTTGATTGGGACAGTGTAGAGGGAGCTTTACTCTGTATCTAACCCCGTGTTGTACCTGTCCTGGGAGTGTTTGATGGGGACAGTGTAGAGGGAGCTTTACTCTGTATCTAGCCCCGTGCTGTGCCTGTCCTGGGAGTGTTTGATGGGGACAGTGTAGAGGGAGCTTTACTCTCTATCTAACCCCGTGCTGTACCTGTCCTGGGAGTGTTTGATGGGGACAGTGTAGAGGGAGCTTTACTCTCTATCTAACCCCGTGCTGTACCTGTCCTGGGAGTGTTTGATGGGGACAGTGTCGAGGGAGCTTCACTCTGTACCTAACCCCGTGCTGTACCTGTCCTGGGAGTGTTTGATAGGGACAGTGGAGAGGGAGCTTTACTCTGTATCTAACCCCGTGCTGTACCTGTCCTGGGAGTGTTTGATAGGGACAGTGTAGAGGGAGCTTTACTCTGTATCTAACCCCCTGCTGTACCTGTCCTGGGAGTGTTTGATGGAGACACTGTAGAGGGAGCTTTACTCTGTATCTAACCCTGTGCTGTACTTGTCCTGTGATGGTTTGATGGGGACAGTGTAGAGGGAGCTTTACTCAGTATCTAACCCCGTGCTGTACCTGTCCTGGGAGTGTTTGATGGGGACAGTGTAGAGGGAGCTTTACTCTGTATCTAACCCCGTGCTGTACCTGTCCTGTGATGGTTTGATGGGGACAGTGTAGAGGGAGCTTTACTCTGTATCTAACCCCGTGCTGTACCTGTCCTGGGAGTGTTTGATGGGGACAGTGTAGAGGAAGCTTTACTCAGTATCTAACCCTGTGCTGTACATGTCCTGGGAGTGTTTGATGGGGACAGTGTAGAGGGAGCTTTACTCTGTATCTAACCCCGTGCTGTACCTGTCCTGGGAGTGTTTGATGGGGATAGTGTAGAGGGAGCTTTACTCTGTATCTAACCCCGTGCTGTACCTGTCCTGGGAGTGTTTGATGGGGACAGTGTAGAGGAAGCTTTACTCAGTATCTAACCCTGTGCTGTACATGTCCTGGGAGTGTTTGATGGGGACAGTGTAGAGGGAGCTTTACTCTGTATCTAACCCCCTGCTGTACCTGTCCTGGGAGTGTTTGATGGAGACAGTGTAGAGGGAGCTTCACTCTGTATCTAACCCCGTGCTGTACCTGTCCTGTGATGGTTTGATGGGGACAGTGTAGAGGGAGCTTTACTCTGTATCTAACCCCGTGCTGTACCTGTCCTGTGATGGTTTGATGGGGACAGTGTAGAGGGGGCTTTACTCTGTATCTAACCCCGTGCTGTACCTGTCCTGGGAGTGATTGATGGGGACAGTGTAGAGGGAGCTTTACTCTGTATCTAACCCCGTGCTGTACCTGTCCTGGGAGTGATTGATGGGGACAGTGTAGAGGGAGCTTTACTCTGTATCTAACCTCGTGCTGTACCTGTCCTGGGAGTGTTTGATGGGGATAGTGTAGAGGGAGCTTTACTCTGTATCTAACCCCGTGCTGTACCTGTCCTGGGAGTGTTTGATGGGGACAGTGTAGAGGGAGCTTTACTCTGTATCTAACTCCGTGCTGTACCTGTCCTGGGAATGTTTGATGGGGACAGTGTAGAGGGAGCTTTACTCTGTACCTAACCCCGTGCTGTACCTGTCCTGGGAGTGTTTGATGGGGACAGTGTAGAGGGAGCTTCACTCTGTATCTAATTCAGTGCTGTACCTGTCCTGGGAATGCTCGATGCTGACACTGGATATGAAGTGGGGGTGGGAGGGGGACACTGTCAGGGTAATGTAGAGGGGAGCCATTCTGTGGATATTTCTGTATTATGCTGTGTTTATGTCACCCTTTACATCTCCCCACCTCTCGTTCACCCCCACTCCCACAACCCCTGGCCTCTCTCAGTCATGCCTTCCATACCCCTGTCCTCTCAGTGTCTCAGTACAGGGTCTGTTTCTGAGAAATTCCAGCCTTGCTCTCTGCCTGGCTGTATGAGTTGTGCGTGTGTGTGGCTTTGGCAGCTGGAAGCCCCAGTGTATTTGCTTGCATCTCCCATGGAGCAAGCTCTCAGCATTCTGCATCATTCACTTTCTCTCTCTGCTCCCCACCCCCCTCCCTGCCAATCACCTTCGTTAATCCCCGGAGTTACTCCAGCATCTCGTTCGGAACCCAGCTCTGGCTCGTGCCCCCGGGAATATGCTTCACATTCCTGACTGAAACGAATGATGCTTCCCAGCTGTCCCATCACTTCGCTCCAACCCCTCCCACATCCCCTGATGTGTTCAGTAAGTTGGTTCAACGTTGACTGCAACTGGGTGCAGTGAAACTAGAAACAGGCTCCCGACACAGGAGATGGTCCAACACTGCTTTACTGAACTTGCCGATTGCTGTACACAGTCTGCTGTGAGTTGACACTCTATTAACCTAACTGATAACCTACTACTGGCTTGACCAGGCTAGCTCTCGACCACATGGAGATGGTGCTCACTGGCTTGTGCACTCTAACTATCTCAGTAGCTGTGTCCTGTAGAGCGAGGGAGAGTCTTAATGCCCTGTGGGCTTTATAGTGGTGGTGTCCTGTCTGGTGATTGGTTGTTATGTGTCGTGTGTGTTCATTGGCTATCCTGTGTGTCAATCACTGCCTGTCTGCATCTCATTATATACATGAGTGGCTATTATGACATCCCCAACATCACCCTGGATGACCATCCCCAACATGTTCACCCTCCAACACCCTACCAAACACAGCGGGCAACCACCCCAACTCAGGAGGCAGAGACAGACCATGGTGCAGGGAGAGCGGAACATCACACTCACACACTCGCATGCACGCTCACACAGGAACACACACACACACTCGCATGCACGCTCACACAGAAACACACACTCACTCTCACACACACACACACTCACATGCACGCTCACACAGGAACACACACTCACTCACACACACACTCACTCACATGCACACTCACACAGAAACACACACTCACTCTCACACACACACACACTCGCATGCACGCTCACACAGAAACACACACTCACTCTCACACACACTCACTCACATGCACGCTCACACAGAAACACACACTCACTCTCACACACACACACTCGCATGCACGCTCACACAGGAACACACACTCACTCTCACACACACACACACTCGCATGCACGCTCACACAGGAACACACACTCACTCTCACACACACACTCACTCACATGCACGCTCACACAGGAACGCACACTCACTCTCACACACACACTCACTCACATGCACGCTCACACAGGAACACACACTCACTCTCACACACACACTCACTCACATGCACGCTCACACAGGAACACACACTCACTCTCACACACACACTCACTCACATGCACGCTCACACAGGAACACACACTCACTCTCACACACACACACTCGCATGCACGCTCACACAGAAACACACACTCACTCTCACACACACACACTCGCATGCACGCTCACACAGGAACACACACTCACTCTCACACACCCACTCACTCACATGCACGCTCACACAGGAACACACACTCACTCACACACACACACACACTCACTCACATGCACACTCACACAGAAACACACACTCACTCTCACACACACACACACTCGCATGCACGCTCACACAGAAACACACACTCACTCTCACACACACTCACTCAAATGCACGCTCACACAGAAACACACACTCACTCTCACACACACTCACTCACATGCACGCTCACACAGAAACACACACTCACTCTCACACACACTCACTCACATGCACGCTCACACAGGAACACACACTCACTCTCACACACACACTCACTCACATGCACGCTCACACAGGAACACACACTCAGTCTCACACACACTCACTCACATGCACGCTCACACAGAAACACACACTCACTCACACACACACACACACACACTCGCATGCACGCTCACACAGAAACACACACTCACTCTCACACACACTCACTCACATGCACGCTCACACAGAAACACACACTCACTCTCACACACAAACACACACACACACACTCGCATGCACGCTCACACAGAAACACACACTCACTCTCACACACACTCACTCACATGCACGCTCACACAGAAACACACACTCACTCTCACACACACACTCACTCACATGCACGCTCACACAGAAACACACACTCACTCTCACACACACACTCACTCGCATGCACGCTCACACAGGAACACACACTCACTCTCACACACACTCACTCACATGCACACTCACACAGAAACACACACTCACTCTCACACATACACACACACACACACTCGCATGCACGCTCACACAGAAACACGCACTCACTCTCACACACACACTCACTCACATGCACACTCACACAGAAACACACACTCACTCTCACACACACACACACTCACATGCACGCTCACACAGAAACTCCCTCTCACACACACGTATAAATACACACACACACACACACACAAACATACAAACACTCACACACACACACTCACTCACATGCACGCTCACACAGAAACACACACTCACTCTCACACACACACACAAACATACACACACTCACACACACACTCACTCACATGCACGCTCACACAGAAACACACACTCACTCTCACACACACACACAAACATACACACACTCACACACACACACACTCACTCACATGCACGCTCACACAGAAACACACACTCACTCACACACACACTCACTCTCACACACACACTCACACACATGCACGCTCACACAGAAACACACACTCACTCTCACACACACACACGGTTACACACAAACATACCCACACACACACACTGAAACACGCATTCACACACGCACACACTCATTCACTAACATACACACTCACACACACTCTCACTCTCAGAGAGCTGGTTTAGCTCAGTGGGTTTGACAGCTGGCTTGTGATGCTGAACAAGGCCAGCAGCGCGAGTTCAATACTCGCGAACTCACATACCCTAACAGACACACACACACTCGTACAGACTGGAACCCGCACTCACATACCCTAACAGACACACACACACTCGTACAGACTGAAACCCGCACTCACATACCCTAACAGACACACACACACTCGTACAGACTGAAACCCGCACTCACATACCCTAACAGACACACACTCGTACAGACTGAAACCCTCACTCACATACCCTAACAGATACACACACACTCGTACAGACTGAAACCCGCACTCACATACCCTAACAGATACACAGACACTCGTACAGACTGAAACCCACACTCACATACCCTAACAGACACACACACACTCGTACAGACTGAAACCCGCACTCACATACCCTAACAGACACACACACACTCGTACAGACTGAAACCCGCACTCACATACCCTAACAGACACACACTCGTACAGACTGAAACCCGCACTCACACACCCTAACAGAGACACACACACTCGTACAGACTGAAACCTGCACTCACACACCCTAACAGACACACACACACTCGTACAGACTGAAACCCGCACTCACATACCCTAACAGACACACACTCGTACAGACTGAAACCCTCACATACCCTAACAGACACACACACACTCGCACAGACTGAAACCCGCACTCACACGCCCTAACAGACACACACTCGCACAGACTGAAACCCGCACTCACACGCCCTAACAGACACACACTCGTACAGACTGAAACCCTCACATACCCTAACAGACACACACACACTCGCACAGACTGAAACCCGCACTCACATACCCTAACAGACACACACTCGCACAGACTGAAACCCGCACTCACATACCCTAACAGACACACTCGCACAGACTGAAACCCGCACACACATACCCTAACAGACACACACACACTCGTACAGACTGAAACCCGCACTCACATACCCTAACAGACACACACACACTCGTACAGACTGAAACCCTCACTCACGTACCCTAACAGACACACACACACTCGTACAGACTGAAACCCTCACTCACATACCCTAACAGACACACACACACTCGTACAGACTGAAACACACACTCACATACCCTAACACACACACACTCGTACAGACTGAAACCCGCACTCACATACCCTAACACACACACACTCGTACAGACTGAAACCCGCACTCACATACCCTAACAGACACACACACACTCGTACAGACTGAAACCCGCACTCACATACCCTAACAGACACACACTCGTACAGACTGAAACCCGCACTCACATACCCTAACAGACACACACACACTCGTACAGACTGAAACCCTCACTCACATACCCTAACAGACACACACACACTCGCACAGACTGAAACACGCACTCACATACCCTAACAGACACACACACACTCGTACAGACTGAAACCCTCACTCACATACCCTAACAGACACACACACACTCGCACAGACTGAAACCCGCACTCACACACCCTAACAGACACACACACACTCGTACAGACTGAAACCCGCACTCACATACCCTAACAGACACACACACTCACACAGACTGAAACCCGCACTCACATACCCTAACAGACACACACACACACTCGTACAGACTGGAACCCGCACTCACATACCCTAACAGACACACACACACTCGTACAGACTGAAACCCGCACTCACATACCCTAACAGACACACACACACTCGTACAGACTGGAACCCGCACTCACATACCCTAACAGACACACACACACTCACACAGACTGAAACCCACACTCACATACCCAAACAGACACACACACACTCGCACAGACTGAAACCCGCACTCACATACCCTAACACACACACACTCGTACAGACTGAAACAGGCACTCACATACCCTAACAGACACACACACACTCGTACAGACTGAAACACGCACTCACACACCCTAACAGACACACACACACTCACACAGACTGAAACACGCACTCACACACCCTAACAGACACACACACACTCGCACTGACTGAAACCCGCACTCACATACCCTAACAGACACACACACTCACACAGACTGAAACCCGCACTCACATACCCTAACAGACACACACACACACTCGTACAGACTGGAACCCGCACTCACATACCCTAACAGACACACACACACTCGTACAGACTGAAACCCGCACTCACATACCCTAACAGACACACACACACTCGTACAGACTGGAACCCGCACTCACATACCCTAACAGACACACACACACTCACACAGACTGAAACCCACACTCACATACCCAAACAGACACACACACACTCGCACAGACTGAAACCCGCACTCACATACCCTAACACACACACACTCGTACAGACTGAAACAGGCACTCACATACCCTAACAGACACACACACACTCGTACAGACTGAAACACGCACTCACACACCCTAACAGACACACACACACTCACACAGACTGAAACACGCACTCACACACCCTAACAGACACACACACACTCGCACTGACTGAAACCCGCACTCACATACCCTAACAGACACACACTCGTACAGACTGAAACCCTCACATACCCTAACAGACACACACGCACTCGCACAGACTGAAACCCGCACTCACATGCCCTAACAGACACACACACACTCGTACAGACTGAAACCCGCACACACATACCCTAACAGACACACACACACTCGTACAGACTGAAACCCGCACTCACATACCCTAACAGACACACACACACTCGTACAGACTGAAACTCTCACTCACGTACCCTAACAGACACACACACACTCGTACAGACTGAAACCCTCACTCACATACCCTAACAGACACACACACACTCGTACAGACTGAAACACACACTCACATACCCTAACACACACACACTCGTACAGACTGAAACCCGCACTCACATACCCTAACACACACACACTCGTACAGACTGAAACCCGCACTCACATACCCTAACAGACACACACACACTCGTACAGACTGAAACCCGCACTCACATACCCTAAAAGACACACACACACTCGTACAGACTGAAACCCGCACTCACATACCCTAACAGACACACACACACTCGTACAGACTGAAACCCTCACTCACATACCCTAACAGACACACACACACTCGCACAGACTGAAACCCGCACTCACACACCCTAACAGACACACACACACTCGTACAGACTGAAACCCGCACTCACATACCCTAACAGACACACACACTCACACAGACTGAAACCCGCACTCACATACCCTAACAGACACACACACACACTCGTACAGACTGGAACCCGCACTCACATACCCTAACAGACACACACACACTCGTACAGACTGAAACCCGCACTCACATACCCTAACAGACACACACACACTCGTACAGACTGGAACCCGCACTCACATACCCTAACAGACACACACACACTCACACAGACTGAAACCCACACTCACATACCCAAACAGACACACACACACTCGCACAGACTGAAACCCGCACTCACATACCCTAACACACACACACTCGTACAGACTGAAACTCTCACTCACGTACCCTAACAGACACACACACACTCGTACAGACTGAAACCCTCACTCACATACCCTAACAGACACACACACACTCGTACAGACTGAAACACACACTCACATACCCTAACACACACACACTCGTACAGACTGAAACCCGCACTCACATACCCGAACACACACACACTCGTACAGACTGAAACCCGCACTCACATACCCTAACAGACACACACACACTCGTACAGACTGAAACCCGCACTCACATACCCTAAAAGACACACACACACTCGTACAGACTGAAACCCGCACTCACATACCCTAACAGACACACACACACTCGTACAGACTGAAACCCTCACTCACATACCCTAACAGACACACACACACTCGCACAGACTGAAACCCGCACTCACACACCCTAACAGACACACACACACTCGTACAGACTGAAACCCGCACTCACATACCCTAACAGACACACACACTCACACAGACTGAAACCCGCACTCACATACCCTAACAGACACACACACACACTCGTACAGACTGGAACCCGCACTCACATACCCTAACAGACACACACACACTCGTACAGACTGAAACCCGCACTCACATACCCTAACAGACACACACACACTCGTACAGACTGGAACCCGCACTCACATACCCTAACAGACACACACACACTCACACAGACTGAAACCCACACTCACATACCCAAACAGACACACACACACTCGCACAGACTGAAACCCGCACTCACATACCCTAACACACACACACTCGTACAGACTGAAACACGCACTCACATACCCTAACAGACACACACACACTCGTACAGACTGAAACACGCACTCACACACCCTAACAGACACACACACACTCACACAGACTGAAACCCACACTCACATACCCTAACACACACACACTCGTACAGACTGAAACCCGCACTCACATACCCTAACAGACACACACACTCACACAGACTGAAACCCGCACTCACATACCCTAACAGACACACACACACACTCGTACAGACTGGAACCCGCACTCACATACCCTAACAGACACACACACACTCGTACAGACTGAAACCCGCACTCACATACCCTAACAGACACACACACACTCGTACAGACTGGAACCCGCACTCACATACCCTAACAGACACACACACACTCACACAGACTGAAACCCACACTCACATACCCAAACAGACACACACACACTCGCACAGACTGAAACCCGCACTCACATACCCTAACACACACACACTCGTACAGACTGAAACACGCACTCACATACCCTAACAGACACACACACACTCGTACAGACTGAAACACGCACTCACACACCCTAACAGACACACACACACTCACACAGACTGAAACCCACACTCACATACCCTAACACACACACACTCGTACAGACTGAAACCCGCACTCACATACCCTAACAGACACACACACTCACACAGACTGAAACCCGCACTCACATACCCTAACAGACACACACACACTCACACAGACTGAAACCCACACTCACATACCCAAACAGACACACACACACTCGCACAGACTGAAACCCGCACTCACATACCCTAACACACACACACTCGTACAGACTGAAACAGGCACTCACATACCCTAACAGACACACACACACTCGTACAGACTGAAACACGCACTCACACACCCTAACAGACACACACACACTCACACAGACTGAAACACGCACTCACACACCCTAACAGACACACACACACTCGCACTGACTGAAACCCGCACTCACATACCCTAACAGACACACACTCGTACAGACTGAAACCCTCACATACCCTAACAGACACACACGCACTCGCACAGACTGAAACCCGCACTCACATGCCCTAACAGACACACACACACTCGTACAGACTGAAACCCGCACACACATACCCTAACAGACACACACACACTCGTACAGACTGAAACCCGCACTCACATACCCTAACAGACACACACACACTCGTACAGACTGAAACTCTCACTCACGTACCCTAACAGACACACACACACTCGTACAGACTGAAACCCTCACTCACATACCCTAACAGACACACACACACTCGTACAGACTGAAACACACACTCACATACCCTAACACACACACACTCGTACAGACTGAAACCCGCACTCACATACCCTAACACACACACACTCGTACAGACTGAAACCCGCACTCACATACCCTAACAGACACACACACACTCGTACAGACTGAAACCCGCACTCACATACCCTAAAAGACACACACACACTCGTACAGACTGAAACCCGCACTCACATACCCTAACAGACACACACACACTCGTACAGACTGAAACCCTCACTCACATACCCTAACAGACACACACACACTCGCACAGACTGAAACCCGCACTCACACACCCTAACAGACACACACACACTCGTACAGACTGAAACCCGCACTCACATACCCTAACAGACACACACACTCACACAGACTGAAACCCGCACTCACATACCCTAACAGACACACACACACACTCGTACAGACTGGAACCCGCACTCACATACCCTAACAGACACACACACACTCGTACAGACTGAAACCCGCACTCACATACCCTAACAGACACACACACACTCGTACAGACTGGAACCCGCACTCACATACCCTAACAGACACACACACACTCACACAGACTGAAACCCACACTCACATACCCAAACAGACACACACACACTCGCACAGACTGAAACCCGCACTCACATACCCTAACACACACACACTCGTACAGACTGAAACTCTCACTCACGTACCCTAACAGACACACACACACTCGTACAGACTGAAACCCTCACTCACATACCCTAACAGACACACACACACTCGTACAGACTGAAACACACACTCACATACCCTAACACACACACACTCGTACAGACTGAAACCCGCACTCACATACCCGAACACACACACACTCGTACAGACTGAAACCCGCACTCACATACCCTAACAGACACACACACACTCGTACAGACTGAAACCCGCACTCACATACCCTAAAAGACACACACACACTCGTACAGACTGAAACCCGCACTCACATACCCTAACAGACACACACACACTCGTACAGACTGAAACCCTCACTCACATACCCTAACAGACACACACACACTCGCACAGACTGAAACCCGCACTCACACACCCTAACAGACACACACACACTCGTACAGACTGAAACCCGCACTCACATACCCTAACAGACACACACACTCACACAGACTGAAACCCGCACTCACATACCCTAACAGACACACACACACACTCGTACAGACTGGAACCCGCACTCACATACCCTAACAGACACACACACACTCGTACAGACTGAAACCCGCACTCACATACCCTAACAGACACACACACACTCGTACAGACTGGAACCCGCACTCACATACCCTAACAGACACACACACACTCACACAGACTGAAACCCACACTCACATACCCAAACAGACACACACACACTCGCACAGACTGAAACCCGCACTCACATACCCTA
The DNA here is from genome assembly GCF_047496885.1 of Scyliorhinus torazame. Classification (NCBI taxonomy): domain Eukaryota; kingdom Metazoa; phylum Chordata; class Chondrichthyes; order Carcharhiniformes; family Scyliorhinidae; genus Scyliorhinus; species Scyliorhinus torazame. Next base: position 20,784,060 of record NC_092710.1, read on the forward strand.
ACACACACACACTCGTACAGACTGAAACAGGCACTCACATACCCTAACAGACACACACACACTCGTACAGACTGAAACACGCACTCACACACCCTAACAGACACACACACACTCACACAGACTGAAACACGCACTCACACACCCTAACAGACACACACACACTCGCACTGACTGAAACCCGCACTCACATACCCTAACAGACACACACTCGTACAGACTGAAACCCTCACATACCCTAACAGACACACACGCACTCGCACAGACTGAAACCCGCACTCACATGCCCTAACAGACACACACACACTCGTACAGACTGAAACCCGCACACACATACCCTAACAGACACACACACACTCGTACAGACTGAAACCCGCACTCACATACCCTAACAGACACATACACACTCGTACAGACTGAAACTCTCACTCACGTACCCTAACAGACGCACACACACTCGTACAGACTGAAACCCTCACTCACATACCCTAACAGACACACACACACTCGTACAGACTGAAACACACACTCACATACCCTAACACACACACACTCGTACAGACTGAAACCCGCACTCACATACCCTAACACACACGCACTCGTACAGACTGAAACCCGCACTCACATACCCTAACAGACACACACACACTCGTACAGACTGAAACCCGCACTCACATACCCTAAAAGACACACACACACTCGTACAGACTGAAACCCGCACTCACATACCCTAACAGACACACACACACTCGTACAGACTGAAACCCTCACTCACATACCCTAACAGACACACACACACTCGCACAGACTGAAACCCGCACTCACACACCCTAACAGACACACACACACTCGTACAGACTGAAACCCGCACTCACATACCCTAACAGACACACACACTCACACAGACTGAAACCCGCACTCACATACCCTAACAGACACACACACACACTCGTACAGACTGGAACCCGCACTCACATACCCTAACAGACACACACACACTCGTACAGACTGAAACCCGCACTCACATACCCTAACAGACACACACACACTCGTACAGACTGGAACCCGCACTCACATACCCTAACAGACACACACACACTCACACAGACTGAAACCCACACTCACATACCCAAACAGACACACACACACTCGCACAGACTGAAACCCGCACTCACATACCCTAACACACACACACTCGTACAGACTGAAACTCTCACTCACGTACCCTAACAGACACACACACACTCGTACAGACTGAAACCCTCACTCACATACCCTAACAGACACACACACACTCGTACAGACTGAAACACACACTCACATACCCTAACACACACACACTCGTACAGACTGAAACCCGCACTCACATACCCGAACACACACACACTCGTACAGACTGAAACCCGCACTCACATACCCTAACAGACACACACACACTCGTACAGACTGAAACCCGCACTCACATACCCTAAAAGACACACACACACTCGTACAGACTGAAACCCGCACTCACATACCCTAACAGACACACACACACTCGTACAGACTGAAACCCTCACTCACATACCCTAACAGACACACACACACTCGCACAGACTGAAACCCGCACTCACACACCCTAACAGACACACACACACTCGTACAGACTGAAACCCGCACTCACATACCCTAACAGACACACACACTCACACAGACTGAAACCCGCACTCACATACCCTAACAGACACACACACACACTCGTACAGACTGGAACCCGCACTCACATACCCTAACAGACACACACACACTCGTACAGACTGAAACCCGCACTCACATACCCTAACAGACACACACACACTCGTACAGACTGGAACCCGCACTCACATACCCTAACAGACACACACACACTCACACAGACTGAAACCCACACTCACATACCCAAACAGACACACACACACTCGCACAGACTGAAACCCGCACTCACATACCCTAACACACACACACTCGTACAGACTGAAACACGCACTCACATACCCTAACAGACACACACACACTCGTACAGACTGAAACACGCACTCACACACCCTAACAGACACACACACACTCACACAGACTGAAACCCACACTCACATACCCTAACACACACACACTCGTACAGACTGAAACCCGCACTCACATACCCTAACAGACACACACACTCACACAGACTGAAACCCGCACTCACATACCCTAACAGACACACACACACACTCGTACAGACTGGAACCCGCACTCACATACCCTAACAGACACACACACACTCGTACAGACTGAAACCCGCACTCACATACCCTAACAGACACACACACACTCGTACAGACTGGAACCCGCACTCACATACCCTAACAGACACACACACACTCACACAGACTGAAACCCACACTCACATACCCAAACAGACACACACACACTCGCACAGACTGAAACCCGCACTCACATACCCTAACACACACACACTCGTACAGACTGAAACACGCACTCACATACCCTAACAGACACACACACACTCGTACAGACTGAAACACGCACTCACACACCCTAACAGACACACACACACTCACACAGACTGAAACCCACACTCACATACCCTAACACACACACACTCGTACAGACTGAAACCCGCACTCACATACCCTAACAGACACACACACTCACACAGACTGAAACCCGCACTCACATACCCTAACAGACACACACACACACTCGTACAGACTGGAACCCGCACTCACATACCCTAACAGACACACACACACTCGTACAGACTGAAACCCGCACTCACATACCCTAACAGACACACACACACTCGTACAGACTGGAACCCGCACTCACATACCCTAACAGACACACACACACTCACACAGACTGAAACCCACACTCACATACCCAAACAGACACACACACACTCGCACAGACTGAAACCCGCACTCACATACCCTAACACACACACACTCGTACAGACTGAAACAGGCACTCACATACCCTAACAGACACACACACACTCGTACAGACTGAAACACGCACTCACACACCCTAACAGACACACACACACTCACACAGACTGAAACACGCACTCACACACCCTAACAGACACACACACACTCGCACTGACTGAAACCCGCACTCACATACCCTAACAGACACACACTCGTACAGACTGAAACCCTCACATACCCTAACAGACACACACGCACTCGCACAGACTGAAACCCGCACTCACATGCCCTAACAGACACACACACACTCGTACAGACTGAAACCCGCACACACATACCCTAACAGACACACACACACTCGTACAGACTGAAACCCGCACTCACATACCCTAACAGACACACACACACTCGTACAGACTGAAACTCTCACTCACGTACCCTAACAGACACACACACACTCGTACAGACTGAAACCCTCACTCACATACCCTAACAGACACACACACACTCGTACAGACTGAAACACACACTCACATACCCTAACACACACACACTCGTACAGACTGAAACCCGCACTCACATACCCTAACACACACACACTCGTACAGACTGAAACCCGCACTCACATACCCTAACAGACACACACACACTCGTACAGACTGAAACCCGCACTCACATACCCTAAAAGACACACACACACTCGTACAGACTGAAACCCGCACTCACATACCCTAACAGACACACACACACTCGTACAGACTGAAACCCTCACTCACATACCCTAACAGACACACACACACTCGCACAGACTGAAACCCGCACTCACACACCCTAACAGACACACACACACTCGTACAGACTGAAACCCGCACTCACATACCCTAACAGACACACACACTCACACAGACTGAAACCCGCACTCACATACCCTAACAGACACACACACACACTCGTACAGACTGGAACCCGCACTCACATACCCTAACAGACACACACACACTCGTACAGACTGAAACCCGCACTCACATACCCTAACAGACACACACACACTCGTACAGACTGGAACCCGCACTCACATACCCTAACAGACACACACACACTCACACAGACTGAAACCCACACTCACATACCCAAACAGACACACACACACTCGCACAGACTGAAACCCGCACTCACATACCCTAACACACACACACTCGTACAGACTGAAACTCTCACTCACGTACCCTAACAGACACACACACACTCGTACAGACTGAAACCCTCACTCACATACCCTAACAGACACACACACACTCGTACAGACTGAAACACACACTCACATACCCTAACACACACACACTCGTACAGACTGAAACCCGCACTCACATACCCGAACACACACACACTCGTACAGACTGAAACCCGCACTCACATACCCTAACAGACACACACACACTCGTACAGACTGAAACCCGCACTCACATACCCTAAAAGACACACACACACTCGTACAGACTGAAACCCGCACTCACATACCCTAACAGACACACACACACTCGTACAGACTGAAACCCTCACTCACATACCCTAACAGACACACACACACTCGCACAGACTGAAACCCGCACTCACACACCCTAACAGACACACACACACTCGTACAGACTGAAACCCGCACTCACATACCCTAACAGACACACACACTCACACAGACTGAAACCCGCACTCACATACCCTAACAGACACACACACACACTCGTACAGACTGGAACCCGCACTCACATACCCTAACAGACACACACACACTCGTACAGACTGAAACCCGCACTCACATACCCTAACAGACACACACTCGTACAGACTGAAACCCGCACTCACATACCCGAACACACACACACTCGTACAGACTGAAACCCGCACTCACATACCCTAACAGACACACACACACTCGTACAGACTGAAACCCGCACTCACATACCCTAAAAGACACACACACACTCGTACAGACTGAAACCCGCACTCACATACCCTAACAGACACACACACACTCGTACAGACTGAAACCCTCACTCACATACCCTAAAAGACACACACACACTCGTACAGACTGAAACCCGCACTCACATACCCTAACAGACACACACACACTCGTACAGACTGAAACACACACTCACATACCCTAACACACACACACTCGTACAGACTGAAACCCGCACTCACATACCCGAACACACACACACTCGTACAGACTGAAACCCGCACTCACATACCCTAACAGACACACACACACTCGTACAGACTGAAACCCGCACTCACATACCCTAAAAGACACACACACACTCGTACAGACTGAAACCCGCACTCACATACCCTAACAGACACACACACACTCGTACAGACTGAAACCCTCACTCACATACCCTAACAGACACACACACACTCGCACAGACTGAAACCCGCACTCACACACCCTAACAGACACACACACACTCGTACAGACTGAAACCCGCACTCACATACCCTAACAGACACACACACTCACACAGACTGAAACCCGCACTCACATACCCTAACAGACACACACACACACTCGTACAGACTGGAACCCGCACTCACATACCCTAACAGACACACACACACACTCGTACAGACTGGAACCCGCACTCACATACCCTAACAGACACACACACACTCGTACAGACTGAAACCCGCACTCACATACCCTAACAGACACACACACACTCGTACAGACTGGAACCCGCACTCACATACCCTAACAGACACACACACACTCACACAGACTGAAACCCACACTCACATACCCAAACAGACACACACACACTCGCACAGACGGAAACCCGCACTCACATACCCTAACACACACACACTCGTACAGACTGAAACTCTCACTCACGTACCCTAACAGACACACACACACTCGTACAGACTGAAACCCTCACTCACATACCCTAACAGACACACACACACTCGTACAGACTGAAACACACACTCACATACCCTAACACACACACACTCGTACAGACTGAAACCCGCACTCACATACCCGAACACACACACACTCGTACAGACTGAAACCCGCACTCACATACCCTAACAGACACACACACACTCGTACAGACTGAAACCCGCACTCACATACCCTAAAAGACACACACACACTCGTACAGACTGAAACCCGCACTCACATACCCTAACAGACACACACACACTCGTACAGACTGAAACCCTCACTCACATACCCTAACAGACACACACACACTCGCACAGACTGAAACCCGCACTCACACACCCTAACAGACACACACACACTCGTACAGACTGAAACCCGCACTCACATACCCTAACAGACACACACACTCACACAGACTGAAACCCGCACTCACATACCCTAACAGACACACACACACACTCGTACAGACTGGAACCCGCACTCACATACCCTAACAGACACACACACACTCGTACAGACTGAAACCCGCACTCACATACCCTAACAGACACACACACACTCGTACAGACTGGAACCCGCACTCACATACCCTAACAGACACACACACACTCACACAGACTGAAACCCACACTCACATACCCAAACAGACACACACACACTCGCACAGACTGAAACCCGCACTCACATACCCTAACACACACACACTCGTACAGACTGAAACACGCACTCACATACCCTAACAGACACACACACACTCGTACAGACTGAAACACGCACTCACACACCCTAACAGACACACACACACTCACACAGACTGAAACCCACACTCACATACCCTAACACACACACACTCGTACAGACTGAAACCCGCACTCACATACCCTAACAGACACACACACTCACACAGACTGAAACCCGCACTCACATACCCTAACAGACACACACACACACTCGTACAGACTGGAACCCGCACTCACATACCCTAACAGACACACACACACTCGTACAGACTGAAACCCGCACTCACATACCCTAACAGACACACACACACTCGTACAGACTGGAACCCGCACTCACATACCCTAACAGACACACACACACTCACACAGACTGAAACCCACACTCACATACCCAAACAGACACACACACACTCGCACAGACTGAAACCCGCACTCACATACCCTAACACACACACACTCGTACAGACTGAAACAGGCACTCACATACCCTAACAGACACACACACACTCGTACAGACTGAAACACGCACTCACACACCCTAACAGACACACACACACTCACACAGACTGAAACACGCACTCACACACCCTAACAGACACACACACACTCGCACTGACTGAAACCCGCACTCACATACCCTAACAGACACACACTCGTACAGACTGAAACCCTCACATACCCTAACAGACACACACGCACTCGCACAGACTGAAACCCGCACTCACATGCCCTAACAGACACACACACACTCGTACAGACTGAAACCCGCACACACATACCCTAACAGACACACACACACTCGTACAGACTGAAACCCGCACTCACATACCCTAACAGACACACACACACTCGTACAGACTGAAACTCTCACTCACGTACCCTAACAGACACACACACACTCGTACAGACTGAAACCCTCACTCACATACCCTAACAGACACACACACACTCGTACAGACTGAAACACACACTCACATACCCTAACACACACACACTCGTACAGACTGAAACCCGCACTCACATACCCTAACACACACACACTCGTACAGACTGAAACCCGCACTCACATACCCTAACAGACACACACACACTCGTACAGACTGAAACCCGCACTCACATACCCTAAAAGACACACACACACTCGTACAGACTGAAACCCGCACTCACATACCCTAACAGACACACACACACTCGTACAGACTGAAACCCTCACTCACATACCCTAACAGACACACACACACTCGCACAGACTGAAACCCGCACTCACACACCCTAACAGACACACACACACTCGTACAGACTGAAACCCGCACTCACATACCCTAACAGACACACACACTCACACAGACTGAAACCCGCACTCACATACCCTAACAGACACACACACACACTCGTACAGACTGGAACCCGCACTCACATACCCTAACAGACACACACACACTCGTACAGACTGAAACCCGCACTCACATACCCTAACAGACACACACACACTCGTACAGACTGGAACCCGCACTCACATACCCTAACAGACACACACACACTCACACAGACTGAAACCCACACTCACATACCCAAACAGACACACACACACTCGCACAGACTGAAACCCGCACTCACATACCCTAACACACACACACTCGTACAGACTGAAACTCTCACTCACGTACCCTAACAGACACACACACACTCGTACAGACTGAAACCCTCACTCACATACCCTAACAGACACACACACACTCGTACAGACTGAAACACACACTCACATACCCTAACACACACACACTCGTACAGACTGAAACCCGCACTCACATACCCGAACACACACACACTCGTACAGACTGAAACCCGCACTCACATACCCTAACAGACACACACACACTCGTACAGACTGAAACCCGCACTCACATACCCTAAAAGACACACACACACTCGTACAGACTGAAACCCGCACTCACATACCCTAACAGACACACACACACTCGTACAGACTGAAACCCTCACTCACATACCCTAACAGACACACACACACTCGCACAGACTGAAACCCGCACTCACACACCCTAACAGACACACACACACTCGCACAGACTGAAACCCGCACTCACATACCCTAACACACACACACTCGTACAGACTGAAACACGCACTCACATACCCTAACAGACACACACACACTCGTACAGACTGAAACACGCACTCACACACCCTAACAGACACACACACACTCACACAGACTGAAACCCACACTCACATACCCTAACACACACACACTCGTACAGACTGAAACCCGCACTCACATACCCTAACAGACACACACACACTCGCACAGACTGAAACCCGCACTCACATACCCCAACAGACACACACACACTCGTACAGACTGAAACCCGCACTCACACACCCTAACAGACGCACACACTCGTACAGACTGAAACCCGCACTCACATACCCTAACAGACACACACACACTCGCACTGACTGAAACCCGCACTCACATACCCTAACAGACACACACTCGTACAGACTGAAACCCTCACTCACATACCCTAACAGACACACACACACTCGTATAGACTGAAACCCGCACTCACACACCCTAACAGACACACACACACTCGTACAGACTGAAACCCTCACTCACATACCCTAACAGACACACACACACTCGTACAGACTGAAACCCGCACTCACATACCCTAACAGACACACACACACTCGCACAGACTGAAACCCGCACTCACATACCCTAACAGACACACACACACTCGTACAGACTGAAACCCGCACTCACATACCCTAACAGACACACACACTCGTACAGACTGAAACCCGCACTCACATACCCTAACAGACACACACACACTCGTACAGACTGAAACCCTCACTCACATACCCTAACAGAGACACACACACTCGTACAGACTGAAACCCGCACTCACATACCCTAACAGACACACACACACTCGTACAGACTGAAACCCGCACTCACATACCCTAACAGACACACACTCGTACAGACTGAAACCCGCACTCACATACCCTAACAGACACACACACACTCGCACAGGCTGAAACCCACACTCACATACCCTAACACACACACACTCGTACAGACTGGAACCCGCACTCACATACCCTAACAGACACACACACACTCGCACAGACTGAAACCCGCACTCACATACCCTAACACACACACACTCGTACAGACTGAAAGCCGCACTCACATACCCTAACAGACACACACACACTCGCACAGACTGAAACCCGCACTCACATACCCTAACAGACACACACACACTCGTACAGACTGAAACCCGCACTCACATACCCTAACAGACACACACACACTCGTACAGACTGGAACCCGCACTCACGTACCCTAACAGACACACACACACTCACACAGACTGAAACCCACACTCACATACCCTAACAGACACACACACACTCGTACAGACTGAAACCCGCACTCACATACTCTAACAGACACACACACACTCGTACAGACTGGAACCCGCACTCACGTACCCTAACAGACACACACACACTCACACAGACTGAAACCCACACTCACATACCCTAACAGACACACACACACTCGTACAGACTGAAACCCGCACTCACATACTCTAACAGACACACACACACTCGTACAGACTGAAACCCGCACTCACATACCCTAACAGACACACACACTCGTACAGACTGAAACCCGCACTCACATACCCTAACAGACACACACACACTCGTACAGACTGAAACCCACACTCACATACCCTAACAGACACACACACACTCGTACAGACTGAAACCCGCACTCACATACCCTAACAGACACACACACTCACACAGACTGAAACCCGCACTCACATACCCTAACAGACACACACACACTCGTACAGACTGGAACCCGCACTCACATACCCTAACAGACACACACACACTCGTACAGACTGAAATCCGCACTCACATACCCTAACAGACACACACACTCGTACAGACTGAAACCCGCACTCACATACCCTAACAGACACACACACACTCGTACAGACTGAAACCCTCACTCACATACCCTAACAGACACACACACACTCGTACAGACTGAAACCCGCACTCACATACCCTAACAGACACACACACTCGTACAGACTGAAACCCGCACTCACATACCCTAACAGACACACACTCGTACAGACTGAAACCCGCACTCACATACCCTAACAGACACACACACACTCGCACAGACTGAAACCCACACTCACATATCCTAACACACACACACTCGTACAGACTGGAACCCGCACTCACATGCCCTAACAGACACACACACACTCGCACAGACTGAAACCCGCACTCACATACCCTAACACACACACACTCGTACAGACTGAAACCCGCACTCACATACCCTAACAGACACACACACACTCGTACAGACTGAAACCCTCACTCACATACCCTAACAGACACACACACACTCGCACAGACTGAAACCCGCACTCACATACCCTAACAGACACACACACACTCGTACAGACTGAAACCCGCACTCACATACCCTAACAGACACACACACACTCGTACAGACTGAAACCCGCACTCACATACCCTAACACACACACACACACTCGTACAGACTGAAACCCGCACTCACATACCCTAACAGACACACACACACTCGTACAGACTGGAACCCGCACTCACATACCCTAACAGACACACACACACTCGCACAGACTGAAACCCGCACTCACATACCCTAACAGACACACACACACTCGTACAGACTGAAACCCGCACTCACATACCCTAAAAGACACACACACACTCGTACAGACTGAAACCCGCACTCACATACCCTAACAGACACACACACACTCGTACAGACTGAAACCCTCACTCACATACCCTAACAGACACACACACACTCGCACAGACTGAAACCCGCACTCACACACCCTAACAGACACACACACACTCGTACAGACTGAAACCCGCACTCACATACCCTAACAGACACACACACTCACACAGACTGAAACCCGCACTCACATACCCTAACAGACACACACACACACTCGTACAGACTGGAACCCGCACTCACATACCCTAACAGACACACACACACTCGTACAGACTGAAACCCGCACTCACATACCCTAACAGACACACACACACTCGTACAGACTGGAACCCGCACTCACATACCCTAACAGACACACACACACTCACACAGACTGAAACCCACACTCACATACCCAAACAGACACACACACACTCGCACAGACTGAAACCCGCACTCACATACCCTAACACACACACACTCGTACAGACTGAAACACGCACTCACATACCCTAACAGACACACACACACTCGTACAGACTGAAACACGCACTCACACACCCTAACAGACACACACACACTCACACAGACTGAAACCCACACTCACATACCCTAACACACACACACTCGTACAGACTGAAACCCGCACTCACATACCCTAACAGACACACACACACTCGCACTGACTGAAACCCGCACTCACATACCCTAACAGACACACACTCGTACAGACTGAAACCCTCACTCACATACCCTAACAGACACACACACACTCGTATAGACTGAAACCCGCACTCACACACCCTAACAGACACACACACACTCGTACAGACTGAAACCCTCACTCACATACCCTAACAGACACACACACACTCGTACAGACTGAAACCCGCACTCACATACCCTAACAGACACACACACACTCGCACAGACTGAAACCCGCACTCACATACCCTAACAGACACACACACACTCGTACAGACTGAAACCCGCACTCACATACCCTAACAGACACACACACTCGTACAGACTGAAACCCGCACTCACATACCCTAACAGACACACACACACTCGTACAGACTGAAACCCTCACTCACATACCCTAACAGAGACACACACACTCGCACAGGCTGAAACCCACACTCACATACCCTAACACACACACACTCGTACAGACTGGAACCCGCACTCACATACCCTAACAGACACACACACACTCGCACAGACTGAAACCCGCACTCACATACCCTAACACACACACACTCGTACAGACTGAAAGCCGCACTCACATACCCTAACAGACACACACACACTCGCACAGACTGAAACCCGCACTCACATACCCTAACAGACACACACACACTCGTACAGACTGAAACCCGCACTCACATACCCTAACAGACACACACACACTCGTACAGACTGGAACCCGCACTCACGTACCCTAACAGACACACACACACTCACACAGACTGAAACCCACACTCACATACCCTAACAGACACACACACACTCGTACAGACTGAAACCCGCACTCACATACTCTAACAGACACACACACACTCGTACAGACTGAAACCCGCACTCACATACCCTAACAGACACACACACTCGTACAGACTGAAACCCGCACTCACATACCCTAACAGACACACACACACTCGTACAGACTGAAACCCGCACTCACATACCCTAACAGACACACACACACTCGTACAGACTGAAACCCGCACTCACATACCCTAACAGACACACACACTCACACAGACTGAAACCCGCACTCACATACCCTAACAGACACACACACACTCGTACAGACTGGAAACCGCACTCACATACCCTAACAGACACACACACACTCGTACAGACTGAAATCCGCACTCACATACCCTAACAGACACACACACTCGTACAGACTGAAACCCGCACTCACATACCCTAACAGACACACACACACTCGTACAGACTGAAACCCTCACTCACATTCCCTAACAGACACACACACACTCGTACAGACGGAAACCCGCACTCACATACCCTAACAGACACACACACTCGTACAGACTGAAACCCGCACTCACATACCCTAACAGACACACACTCGTACAGACTGAAACCCGCACTCACATACCCTAACAGACACACACACACTCGCACAGACTGAAACCCACACTCACATATCCTAACACACACACACTCGTACAGACTGGAACCCGCACTCACATGCCCTAACAGACACACACACACTCGCACAGACTGAAACCCGCACTCACATACCCTAACACACACACACTCGTACAGACTGAAACCCGCACTCACATACCCTAACAGACACACACACACTCGTACAGACTGAAACCCTCACTCACATACCCTAACAGACACACACACACTCGCACAGACTGAAACCCGCACTCACATACCCTAACAGACACACACACACTCGTACAGACTGAAACCCGCACTCACATACCCTAACAGACACACACACACTCGTACAGACTGAAACCCGCACTCACATACCCTAACACACACACACACACTCGTACAGACTGAAACCCGCACTCACATACCCTAACAGACACACACACACTCGTACAGACTGGAACCCGCACTCACATACCCTAACAGACACACACACACTCGCACAGACTGAAACCCACACTCACACACCCTAACAGACACACACACCCTCGTACAGACTGAAACCCGCACTCACATACTCTAACAGACACACACACACTCGTACAGACTGAAACCCGCACTCACATACCCTAACAGACACACACACACTCGCACAGACTGAAACCCACACTCACATACCCTAACAGACACACACACACTCGTACAGACTGAAACCCGCACTCACAAACCGTAACAGACACACACACTTGTACAGACTGAAACCCGCACTCACATACCCTAACACACACACATTCACACAGACTGAAACCCACACTCACATACCCTAACACACACACACTCGTACAGACTGAAACCCGCACTCACATACCCTAACAGACACACACACACACTCGTACAGACTGAAACCCGCACTCACATACCCTAACAGACACACACACACTCGCACAGACTGAAACCCACACTCACATACCCTAACAGACACACACACACTCGCACAGACTGAAACCCGCACTCACATACCCTAACAGACACACACACACTCGTACAGACTGGAACCCGCACTCACATACCCTAACAGACACACACACACTCGTACAGTCTGAAACCCGCACTCACATACCCTAACAGACACACACACACTCATACAGACTGAAACCCGCACTCACATACCCTAACAGACACACACACACTCGTACAGACTGAAACCCGCACTCACATACCCTAACAGACACACACACACACTCATACACATGCACATACAATCACGTACATGCTTATGCACTCACACTAACACACACTCACATACACACACAGGCACTGAAACATGCACTTACACACATAGGCACTTACATATACACTCACACACACATGCATAGAGAAGCTCACATTCACTCTCACACACTGAAACACACTCTCATAATCACACACGGAGACACAATCACTCACATACACACTCACTCAAACACACAGTCACACACAACACGCACACAAACTCACACTCACACACTGCAACCCACACTCACATACCCTCACACAGGCACAGCCTCCCACACACAGGCACATACATAGATATGTACACACATACTCAGGCACACTCACACTCACTCATACACATACATTCACACACACTCATAAGAACATAAGAACTAGGAACAGGAGCAGGCCATCTGGCCCCTCGAGCCTGCTCCGCCATTCAATGAGATCACGGCTGATCTTTTGTGGACTCAGCTCCACTCTCCGGCCCGTACACCATATCCCCGAATCCCTTTATTCTTTAGAAAGGCATCTATCTTTTTCTTAAAGACGTTTAAAGAAGGAGCCTCAACTGCTTCACTGGGCAAGGAATTCCAGAGATTCACAACCCTTTAGGTGAAGAAATTCCTCCTACACTCCGTCCGAAATCTACCTCCCTTATTTTGAGGCTATGCCCCCTAGTTCTGCTTTCACCCGCCAGTGGAAACAACCTGCCCGCATCTATCCTATCTTTTCCCTTCATAATTTTATATGTTTCAATAAGAACCCCCGCATCCTTCTAAACTCCAATGAGTACAGTCCCAGTCTACTCAACCTCTCGTCATAATCTAATCCCCTCAACTCTGGGATCAACCAAGTGAATCTCCTCTGCACTCCCTCCAGTGCCAATATGTCCTTTCTCAGGTAAGGAGACCAAAACTGAACACAATACTCCAGGTGTGGCCTCACTAACACCTTATACAATTGCAGCATAACCTCCCTAGTCTTGAACTCCATCCCTCTAGCAACGAAAGACAAAACTCGATTAGCCTTCTTAATCACCTGTTGCACCTGCACACCAACTTTTTGCGACTCGTGCACCAGCACACCCAGGTCCCTCTGCACAGCAGCATGTTTTAACATCTTACCGTTTAAATAATAATCCATTCTGCTGTTATTCCTCCCAAAATGGATAGCCTCACACTTGGCAACATTGAATTCCATCTGCCAGACCCTAGCCCATTCACCCAACCTATCCAAATCCTTCTGCAGACTTCCGGTATCCTCCGCACTTTTTGCTTTACCACTCATCTTAGTGTCGTCTGCAAACTTTGGCACATTGCACTTGATGCCCAACTCCAAATCATCCATGTAAATTGTGAACAACTGCGGGCCCAACACTGATCCTTGAGATACCCCACTAGTTACAGGTTGCCAACCAGAGAAACACCCATTTATCCCCACTCTCTGCTTTCTGTTAGTTAACCAATCCTCTACCCATGCTACCACTTTACCCTCAATGCCATGCATCTTTAGTTTATGCAGCAACCTTTTGTGTGGCACCTTGTCAAAAATACTCACTTTGTCCTGAATTCAGTTTGCACCCTTTTAAGGCCCCGAATCTCTGGAGCGACCCCTGTGGTAATACCAGGTATTGCAGTACCTGAGAGGTGAATGACCATTGGCTAGACTGCGGGGTCTACCATTGGGTAATGTACATAGCCCCGCCCTGAGAGGCGGAGTATAAGAACCAATGCCGCCCCAGCAGCCTTCACTTTCTGTATGGAAGCTGCTGGGGAACAGTTCTAGCCGATTAAAGCCTATTAGTTATGACTCACCTTGTCTCGAGAGTAATTGATTGCGCATCTACCCCATTATGCTCCCCGCCAATTACTTGGCTCTGAAATGTACAGCAGCAGATCATCTGCTCACACGGACAGTAATGTCTGAATTCTGCTGCTCGATTCAAAGACACGTGTCTATTAATCACCCATGGATCAAAAATAATAATGACAAAATAAAAGGGGGATTAAGGAAATGAACAAGAAGGATCCTTACAATCCACAACCTCACACACACACACACACACACGCAGACTCAGTCTCAGTCTGTGTCTTCCTCTGTGTGGTAACCTCAATAATGACGCTTAGAGTGTAAACGGTAAATAAGGCTTTAATAAGCTAAGAACTAGACTGGTGCCGAGACGGGGGCTAACAGCTACGCTGCCCACAAGGCGCCCCAGATGGGCGGAGCCGGAGGCGGAGTCCCCCAGGGTTCCAAGCCCGGTCTTAAAGGGGACATCACCTGACATGATGACAAGGGTACAGTGTTACAGTAACCGTTCATCACACACTGTTTCTCTGAATTTCCCTCTATCTTCACCTCTCTGTGCCCTTTTCTGTCCCTCCCTGTCTCCTCCTTTCTCTCCAACGCAGTAACTTCATTGCAGTGTCAGTGTAAGGCGACCTGTGATGCTGACAAAGATTATTATCTATGATTCTTGCACTGATGTTTGCATTTTCCAAAGAAGGAGGGACTGTGAGCCCGGGCTCCTTGACCCAGCATCTCCCTCTCCCTCTCCCTCGCTCGCGGAGGGCCCTTCATCCCACGTCTGTGTGGCACGATTGGAATGGGCCAGCTGATTGAGACGGCTTCCTGCCACGGCCTGGGAGACAGATGCTCAACCTTCAACAGCAAAAACATTCATTATTCTTCAAAGGCAGGAAATAGAGTGCGAGGCCAGGCAGCAGGAAGTAAAACAAGACATAGTTGTTAAGAAAGCTGCCGATTAGTTTGCGGATCACCAAGAGCAGGAAACAGTGTGTTTGACAATAAAGAGAGATGATGATGAGGAGGTTCCAGAGTTGGGGAGGGCGGTAGGGGCTGGAGGATGTTACAGAGATAGGGAAGGCTGTATCGGCTGAAGGAGGTCACAGAAATAGATGGAGGGACCGGAAGCGGCTACAGAGATTGTAGGCACTGGAGGAGATTTTCATATCACACTGGGAGTCACTGTGCACAGTTCCTGTCTCAGTATCACACTGGGAGTCACTGTGCACAGTTCCTGTCTCAGTATCACACTGGGAGTCGCTGTGCACAGTTCAGGTCTCTGTATCACACTGGAAGTCACTGTGCACAGTTCCTGTCCCTGTGTCACACTGGGAGTCACTGCGCACAGTTCCTGTCTCCGTATCACACTGGGAGTCATTGTGCACAGTTCCGGTCTCCGTATGACACTGGGAGTCACTGTGCACAGTTCCTGTCTCCGTATCACACTGGGAGTCATTGTGCACAGTTCGTGTCTCCGTATCACACTGGGAGTCACTGTGCACAGTTCCTGTCTCTGTATCACACTGGGAGTCACTGTGCACAGTTCCGGTCTCCGTATCACACTGGGAGTCGCTGTGCACAGTTCCGGTCTCTGTATCACACTGGAAGTCACTGTGCACAGTTCCGGTCTCCGTATGACACTGGGAGTCACTGTGCACAGTTCCTGTCTCCGTATCACACTGGGAGTCATTGTGCACAGTTCCTGTCTCCGTATCACACTGGGAGTCACTGTGCACAGTTCCTGTCTCTGTATCACACTGGGAGTCACTGTGCACAGTTCCGGTCTCCGTATGACACTGGGAGTCACTGTGCACAGTTCCTGTCTCCGTATCACACTGGGAGTCATTGTGCACAGTTCCTGTCTCCGTATCACACTGGGAGTCACTGTGCACAGTTCCTGTCTCTGTATCACACTGGGAGTCACTGTGCACAGTTCCGGTCTCCGTATCACACTGGGAGTCACTGTGCACAGTTCCGGTCTCTGTATCACACTGGAAGTCACTGTGCACAGTTCCTGTCTCCGTATCACACTGGGAGTCACTGTGCACAGTTACTGTCTCTATATCACACTGGGAGTCACTGTGCACAGTTCCGGTCTCTGTATCACACTGGGAGTCACTGTGCACAGTTCCAGTCTCCGTATCACACTGGGAGTCACTGTGCACAGTTCCTGTCTCCGTATCACACTGGGAGTCACTGTGCACAGTTCCTGTCTCCGTATCACACTGGGAGTCACTGTGCACAGTTCCTGTCTCTGTATCACACTGGGAGTCACTGTGCACAGTTCCTGTCTCCGTATCACACTGGGAGTCACTGTGCACAGTTCCTGTCTCCGTATCACACTGGGAGTCACTGTGCACAGTTCCAGTCTCCGTATCACACTGGGAGTCACTGTGCAAAGTTCCTGTCTCCGTATCACACTGGGAGTCACTGTGCACAGTTCCTGTGTCCGTATCACACTGGGAGTCACTGTGCACAGTTCCTGTCTCTGTATCACACTGGGAGTCACTGTGCACAGTTCCTGTCTCCGTATCACACTGGGAGTCACTGAGCACAGTTCCTGTTTCTGTATCACACTGGGAGTCACTGTGCACAGTTCCGGTCTCCGTATCACACTAGGAGTCACTGTGTAAAGTTCCGGTCTCCGTGTCAAACTGGGAGTCACTGTGCACAGTTCCGGTCTCTGTATCACATTGGAAGTCACTGTGCACAGTTCCTGTCTCCGTATCACACTGGGAGTCACTGTGCACAGTTACTGTCTCTGTATCACACTGGGAGTCGCTGTGCACAGTTCCTGTCTCTGTATCACACTGGGAGTCACTGTGCACAGTTCCGGTCTCCGTATCACACTGGGGTCACTGTGCACAGTTCCTGTCTCCGTATCACACTGGGAGTCATTGTGCACAGTTCCTGTCTCCGTATCACACTGGGAGTCGCTGTGCACAGTTCCGGTCTCTGTATCACACTGGAAGACACTGTGCACAGTTCCGGTCTGTATCACACTGGGAGTCACTGTGCACAGTTTCTGTCTCTGTATCTCACTGTGCACAGTTCCTGTCTCCGTGTCACACTGGGAGTCACTGTGCACAGTTCCAGTCCCCGTATCACACTGGGAGTCACTGTGCACAGTTCCTGTCTCTGTATATCACTGTGCACAGTTCCTGTCTCCGTGTCACACTGGGAGTCACTGTGCACAGTTCCTGTCTCCGTGTCACACTGGGAGTCACTGTGCACAGTTCCTGTCTCCATATCACACTGGGAGTCACTGTGCACAGTTCCGGTCTCTGTATCACACTGTGAGTCACTGTGCACAGTTCCGGTCTCCGTATCACACTGGGAGTCACTGTGCACAGTTCCTGTCTCCGTGTCACACTGGGAGTCACTGTGCACAGTTCCTGTCTCCGTATCACACTGGGAGTCACTGTGCACTATTTCTGTCTCAGTATCACACTGGGAGTCACTGTGCACAGTTTCTGTCTCTGTATCACACTGGGAGTCACTGTGCACAGTTCCGGTCTCCGTATCACACTGGGAGTCACTGTGCACAGTTCCGGTCTCCGTATCACACTGGGAGTCACTGTGCACAGTTCCTGTCACTGATTCACACTGGGAGTCACTGTGCACAGTTCCGGTCTCCGTATCACACTGGGAGTCACTGTGCAGAGTTCCTGTCTCCATATCACACTGGGAGTCACTGTGCACAGTTCCTGTCTCCGTGTCACACTGGGAGTCACTGTGCACAGTTTCTGTCTCCGTATCACACTGGGCGTCACTGTGCACAGTTCCTGTCTCCGTATCACACTGGGCGTCTCTGTGCACAGTTCCTGTCTCTGTATCACACTGGGAGTCACTGTGCACAGTTCCGGTCTCCGTATCACACTGGGAGTCACTGTGCACAGTTCCGGTCTCCGTATCACACTGGGAGTCACTGTGCACAGTTCCTGTCACTGATTCACACTGGGAGTCACTGTGCACAGTTCCGGTCTCCGTATCACACTGGGAGTCACTGTGCAGAGTTCCTGTCTCCATATCACACTGGGAGTCACTGTGCACAGTTCCTGTCTCCGTATCACACTGGGAGTCACTGTGCACAGTTCCGGTCTCTGTATCACACTGTGAGTCACTGTGCACAGTTCCAGTCTCTGTATCACACTGGGAGTCACTGTGCACAGTTCCGGTCTCTGTATCACACTGGGAGTCACTGTGCACTGTTCCGGTCGCTGTATCACACTGGGAGTCACTGTGCACAGTTCCGTTCTCCGCATCACACTGGGAGTCACTGTACACAGTTCCGGTCTCCGTATCACACTGAGAGTTACTGTGCACAGTTCCTGTCTCCGTGTCACACTGGGAGTCACTGTGCACTGTTCCTGTCTCTGTATCACACTGGGAGTTACTGTGCACAGTTCCTGTCTCCGTATCACACTGAGAGTTACTGTGCACAGTTCCTGTCTCCGTATCACACTGAGAGTTACTGTGCACAGTTCCTGTCTCCATGTCACACTGGGAGTCACTGTGCACAGTTCCTGTCCCCGTATCACACTGAGAGTTACTGTGCACAGTTCCTGTCTCCGTGTCACACTGGGAGTCACTGTGCACTGTTCCGGTCTCTGTATCACACTGGGCGTCACTGTGCACAGTTCCTGTCTCTGTATCACAGTGGGAGTCACTGTGCACAGTTCCGGTCTCCATATCACACTGGGAGTCACTGTGCACAGTTCCGGTCTCCGTATCACACTGGGAGTCACTGTGCACAGTTCCGGTCTCTGTATCACACTGGAAGTCACTGTGCACAGTTCCTGTCTCCGTATCACACTGGGAGTCACTGTGCACAGTTACTGTCTCTGTATCACACTGGGAGTCACTGTGCACAGTTCCGGTCTCTGTATCACACTGGGAGTCACTGTGCACAGTTCCAGTCTCCGTATCACACTGGGAGTCACTGTGCAAAGTTCCTGTCTCCGTGTCACACTGGGAGTCACTGTGCACAGTTCCTGTGTCCGTAGCACACTGGGAGTCACTGTGCACAGTTCCTGTCTCTGTATCACACTGGGAGTCACTGTGCACAGTTCCTGTCTCCGTATCACACTGGGAGTCACTGTGCACAGTTCCTGTCTCCGTATCACACTGGGAGTCACTGTGCACAGTTCCTGTCTCCGTATCACACTGGGAGTTACTGTGCACAGTTCCGGTCTCCGTATCACACTGGGAGTCACTGTGTAAAGTTCCGGTCTCCGTGTCAAACTGGGAGTCACTGTGCACAGTTCCGGCCTCCGTGTCACACTGGGAGACACTGTGCTCAGTTCCTGTCTCCGTATCACACTGGGAGTCACTGTGCACAGTTCCTGTCTCCGTATCACACTGGGAGTCACTGTGCACATTTCCTGTCTGTATCACACTGGGAGTCACTGTGCACAGTTCCTGTCTCTGTATCACACTGGGAGTCACTGTGCACAGTTCCTGTCTCTGTATCACACTGGGAGTCACTGTGCACAGTTCCTGTCTCCGTATCACACTGGGAGTCACTGTGCACAGTTCCTGTCTCCGTATCACACTGGGAGTCACTGTGCACAGTTCCTGTCTCTGTATCACACTGGGAGTCACTGTGCACAGTTCCTGTCTCCGTATCACACTGGGAGTCACTGTGCACAGTTCCTGTCTGTATCACACTGGGAGTCACTGTGAAGAGTTCCAGTCCCCGTATCACACTGGGAGTCACTGTGCACAGTTTCTGTCTCTGTATCTCACTGTGCCCAGTTCCTGTCTCCGTGTCACACTGGGAGTCACTGTTCACAGTTCCTGTCTCCGTGTCACACTGGGAGTCACTGTGCACAGTTCCTGTCTCCATATCACACTGGGAGTCACTGTGCACAGTTCCGGTCTCTGTATCACACTGTGAGTCACTGTGCACAGTTCCGGTCTCCGAATCACACTGGGAGTCACTGTGCACAGTTCCTGTCTCCGTGTCACACTGGGAGTCACTGTGCACAGTTCCTGTCTCCGTATCACACTGGGAGTCACTGTGCACTATTTCTGTCTCAGTATCACACTGGGAGTCACTGTGCACAGTTTCTGTCTCTGTATCACACTGGGAGTCACTGTGCACAGTTCCGGTCTCCGTATCACACTGGGAGTCACTGTGCACAGTTCCGGTCTCCGTATCACACTGGGAGTCACTGTGCACAGTTCCTGTCACTGATTCACACTGGGAGTCACTGTGCACAGTTCCGGTCTCCGTATCACACTGGGAGTCACTGTGCAGAGTTCCTGTCTCCATATCACACTGGGAGTCACTGTGCACAGTTCCTCTCTCCGTGTCACACTGGGAGTCACTGTGCACAGTTTCTGTCTCCGTATCACACTGGGCGTCACTGTGCACATTTCCTGTCTCCGTATCACACTGGGCGTCTCTGTGCACAGTTCCTGTCTCTGTATCACACTGGGAGTCACTGTGCACAGTTCCGGTCTCCGTATCACACTGGGAGTCACTGTGCACAGTTCCGGTCTCCGTATCACACTGGGAGTCACTGTGCACAGTTCCTGTCACTGATTCACACTGGGAGTCACTGTGCACAGTTCCGGTCTCCGTATCACACTGGGAGTCACTGTGCAGAGTTCCTGT
Organism: Scyliorhinus torazame; assembly: GCF_047496885.1. Classification (NCBI taxonomy): domain Eukaryota; kingdom Metazoa; phylum Chordata; class Chondrichthyes; order Carcharhiniformes; family Scyliorhinidae; genus Scyliorhinus; species Scyliorhinus torazame. The sequence goes on from NC_092710.1 coordinate 20,807,377, forward strand.
CTCCATATCACACTGGGAGTCACTGTGCACAGTTCCTGTCTCCGTATCACACTGGGAGTCACTGTGCACAGTTCCGGTCTCTGTATCACACTGTGAGTCACTGTGCACAGTTCCAGTCTCTGTATCACACTGGGAGTCACTGTGCACAGTTCCGGTCTCTGTATCACACTGGGAGTCACTGTGCACAGTTCCGGTCGCTGTATCACACTGGGAGTCACTGTGCACAGTTCCGTTCTCCGCATCACACTGGGAGTCACTGTACACAGTTCCGGTCTCCGTATCACACTGAGAGTTACTGTGCACAGTTCCTGTCTCCGTGTCACACCTGGAGTCACTGTGCACTGTTCCTGTCTCTGTATCACACTGGGAGTTACTGTGCACAGTTCCTGTCTCCGTATCACACTGAGAGTTACTGTGCACAGTTCCTGTCTCCGTATCACACTGAGAGTTACTGTGCACAGTTCCTGTCTCCATGTCACACTGGGAGTCACTGTGCACAGTTCCTGTCCCCGTATCACACTGAGAGTTACTGTGCACAGTTCCTGTCTCCGTGTCACACTGGGAGTCACTGTGCACTGTTCCTGTCTCTGTATCACACTGGGCGTCACTGTGCACAGTTCCTGTCTCTGTATCACAGTGGGAGTCACTGTGCACAGTTCCGGTCTCCATATCACACTGTGAGTCACTGTGCACAGTTCCGGTCTCCGTATCACACTGGGAGTCACTGTGCACAGTTCCTGTCTCCGTGTCACACTGGGAGTCACTGTGCACAGTTCCTGTCTCCGTATCACACTGGGAGTCACTGTGCACAGTTCCTGTCTCCGTATCACACTGGGAGTCACTGTGCACTATTTCTGTCTCAGTATCACACTGGGAGTCACTGTGCACAGTTTCTGTCTCTGTATCACACTGGGAGTCACTGTGCACAGTTCCGGTCTCCGTATCACACTGGGAGTCACTGTGCACAGTTCCGGTCTCCGTATCACACTGGGAGTCACTGTGCACAGTTCCTGTCACTGATTCACACTGGGAGTCACTGTGCACAGTTCCGGTCTCCGTATCACACTGGGAGTCACTGTGCAGAGTTCCTGTCTCCTTATCACACTGGGAGTCACTGTGCACAGTTCCTGTCTCCGTGTCACACTGGGAGTCACTGTGCACAGTTTCTGTCTCTGTATCACACTGGGAGTCACTGTGCACAGTTCCGGTCTCTGTATCACACTGGGAGTCACTGTGCACAGTTCCGGTCGCTGTATCACACTGGGAGTCACTGTGCACAGTTCCGTTCTCCGCATCACACTGGGAGTCACTGTACACAGTTCCGGTCTCAGTACCACACTGGGAGTCACTGTGCACAGTTCCTGTCTCCGTATCACACTGAGAGTTACTGTGCACAGTTCCTGTCTCCGTGTCACACCTGGAGTCACTGTGCACTGTGCCTGTCTCTGTATCACACTGGGAGTTACTGTGCACAGTTCCTGTCTCCGTATCACACTGAGAGTTACTGTGCACAGTTCCTGTCTCCGTATCACACTGAGAGTTACTGTGCACAGTTCCTGTCTCCATGTCACACTGGGAGTCACTGTGAACAGTTCCTGTCCCCGTATCACACTGAGAGTTACTGTGCACAGTTCCTGTCTCCGTGTCACACTGGGAGTCACTGTGCACTGTTCCTGTCTCTGTATCACACTGGGCGTCACTGTGCACAGTTCCTGTCTCTGTATCACAGTGGGAGTCACTGTGCACAGTTCCGGTCTCCATATCACACTGTGAGTCACTGTGCACAGTTCCGGTCTCCGTATCACACTGGGAGTCACTGTGCACAGTTCCTGTCTCCGTGTCACACTGGGAGTCACTGTGCACAGTTCCTGTCTCCGTATCACACTGGGAGTCACTGTGCACTATTTCTGTCTCAGTATCACACTGGGAGTCACTGTGCACAGTTTCTGTCTCTGTATCACACTGGGAGTCACTGTGCACAGTTCCGGTCTCCGTATCACACTGGGAGTCACTGTGCACAGTTCCGGTCTCCGTATCACACTGGGAGTCACTGTGCACAGTTCCTGTCACTGATTCACACTGGGAGTCACTGTGCACAGTTCCGGTCTCCGTATCACACTGGGAGTCACTGTGCAGAGTTCCTGTCTCCATATCACACTGGGAGTCACTGTGCACAGTTCCTGTCTCCGTGTCACACTGGGAGTCACTGTGCACAGTTTCTGTCTCCGTATCACACTGGGCGTCACTGTGCACAGTTCCTGTCTCCGTATCACACTGGGCGTCTCTGTGCACAGTTCCTGTCTCTGTATCACACTGGGAGTCACTGTGCACAGTTCCGGTCTCCGTATCACACTGGGAGTCACTGTGCACAGTTCCGGTCTCCGTATCACACTGGGAGTCACTGTGCACAGTTCCTGTCACTGATTCACACTGGGAGTCACTGTGCACAGTTCCGGTCTCCGTATCACACTGGGAGTCACTGTGCAGAGTTCCTGTCTCCATATCACACTGGGAGTCACTGTGCACAGTTCCTGTCTCCGTATCAAACTGGGAGTCACTGTGCACAGTTCCGGTCTCTGTATCACACTGTGAGTCACTGTGCACAGTTCCAGTCTCTGTATCACACTGGGAGTCACTGTGCACAGCTCCGGTCTCTGTATCACACTGGGAGTTACTGTGCACTGTTCCGGTCGCTGTATCACACTGGGAGTCACTGTGCACAGTTCCGTTCTCCGCATCACACTGGGAGTCACTGTACACAGTTCCGGTCTCCGTATCACACTGAGAGTTACTGTGCACAGTTCCTGTCTCCGTGTCACACTGGGAGTCACTGTGCACTGTTCCTGTCTCTGTATCACACTGGGAGTTACTGTGCACAGTTCCTGTCTCCGTATCACACTGAGAGTTACTGTGCACAGTTCCTGTCTCCGTATCACACTGAGAGTTACTGTGCACAGTTCCTGTCTCCATGTCACACTGGGAGTCACTGTGCACAGTTCCTGTCCCCGTATCACACTGAGAGTTACTGTGCACAGTTCCTGTCTCCGTGTCACACTGGGAGTCACTGTGCACTGTTCCTGTCTCTGTATCACACTGGGCGTCACTGTGCACAGTTCCTGTCTCTGTATCACAGTGGGAGTCACTGTGCACAGTTCCGGTCTCCATATCACACTGGGAGTCACTGTGCACAGTTCCGGTCTCCGTATCACACTGGGAGTCACTGTGCACAGTTCCGGTCTCTGTATCACACTGGAAGTCACTGTGCACAGTTCCTGTCTCCGTATCACACTGGGAGTCACTGTGCACAGTTACTGTCTCTGTATCACACTGGGAGTCACTGTGCACAGTTCCGGTCTCTGTATCACACTGGGAGTCACTGTGCACAGTTCCAGTCTCCGTATCACACTGGGAGTCACTGTGCAAAGTTCCTGTCTCCGTGTCACACTGGGAGTCACTGTGCACAGTTCCTGTGTCCGTAGCACACTGGGAGTCACTGTGCACAGTTCCTGTCTCTGTATCACACTGGGAGTCACTGTGCACAGTTCCTGTCTCCGTATCACACTGGGAGTCACTGTGCACAGTTCCTGTCTCCGTATCACACTGGGAGTCACTGTGCACAGTTCCTGTCTCCGTATCACACTGGGAGTTACTGTGCACAGTTCCGGTCTCCGTATCACACTGGGAGTCACTGTGTAAAGTTCCGGTCTCCGTGTCAAACTGGGAGTCACTGTGCACAGTTCCGGTCTCCGTGTCACACTGGGAGACACTGTGCTCAGTTCCTGTCTCCGTATCACACTGGGAGTCACTGTGCACAGTTCCTGTCTCCGTATCACACTGGGAGTCACTGTGCACATTTCCTGTCTGTATCACACTGGGAGTCACTGTGCACAGTTCCTGTCTCCGTATCTCACTGGGAGTCACTGTGCACAGTTCCTGTCTCCGTTTCACACTGGGAGTCACTGTGCACATTTCCTGTCTGTATCACACTGGGAGTCACTGTGCACATTTCCTGTCTGTATCACACTGGGAGTCACTGTGAAGAGTTCCAGTCCCCGTATCACACTGGGAGTCACTGTGCACAGTTTCTGTCTCTGTATCTCACTGTGCACAGTTCCTGTCTCCGTGTCACACTGGGAGTCACTGTGCACAGTTCCAGTCCCCGTATCACACTGGGAGTCACTGTGCACAGTTCCTGTCTCTGTATATCACTGTGCACAGTTCCTGTCTCCGTGTCACACTGGGAGTCACTGTTCACAGTTCCTGTCTCCGTGTCACACTGGGAGTCACTGTGCACAGTTCCTGTCTCCATATCACACTGGGAGTCACTGTGCACAGTTCCGGTCTCTGTATCACACTGTGAGTCACTGTGCACAGTTCCGGTCTCCGTATCACACTGGGAGTCACTGTGCACAGTTCCTGTCTCCGTGTCACACTGGGAGTCACTGTGCACAGTTCCTGTCTCCGTATCACACTGGGAGTCACTGTGCACTATTTCTGTCTCAGTATCACACTGGGAGTCACTGTGCACAGTTTCTGTCTCTGTATCACACTGGGAGTCACTGTGCACAGTTCCGGTCTCCGTATCACACTGGGAGTCACTGTGCACAGTTCCGGTCTCCGTATCACACTGGGAGTCACTGTGCACAGTTCCTGTCACTGATTCACACTGGGAGTCACTGTGCACAGTTCCGGTCTCCGTATCACACTGGGAGTCACTGTGCAGAGTTCCTGTCTCCATATCACACTGGGAGTCACTGTGCACAGTTCCTGTCTCCGTGTCACACTGGGAGTCACTGTGCACAGTTTCTGTCTCCGTATCACACTGGGCGTCACTGTGCACAGTTCCTGTCTCCGTATCACACTGGGCGTCTCTGTGCACAGTTCCTGTCTCTGTATCACACTGGGAGTCACTGTGCACAGTTCCGGTCTCCGTATCACACTGGGAGTCACTGTGCACAGTTCCGGTCTCCGTATCACACTGGGAGTCACTGTGCACAGTTCCTGTCACTGATTCACACTGGGAGTCACTGTGCACAGTTCCGGTCTCCGTATCACACTGGGAGTCACTGTGCAGAGTTCCTGTCTCCATATCACACTGGGAGTCACTGTGCACAGTTCCTGTCTCCGTATCACACTGGGAGTCACTGTGCACAGTTCCGGTCTCTGTATCACACTGTGAGTCACTGTGCACAGTTCCAGTCTCTGTATCACACTGGGAGTCACTGTGCACAGTTCCGGTCTCTGTATCACACTGGGAGTCACTGTGCACAGTTCCGGTCGCTGTATCACACTGGGAGTCACTGTGCACAGTTCCGTTCTCCGCATCACACTGGGAGTCACTGTACACAGTTCCGGTCTCCGTATCACACTGAGAGTTACTGTGCACAGTTCCTGTCTCCGTGTCACACTGGGAGTCACTGTGCACTGTTCCTGTCTCTGTATCACACTGGGAGTTACTGTGCACAGTTCCTGTCTCCGTATCACACTGAGAGTTACTGTGCACAGTTCCTGTCTCCGTATCACACTGAGAGTTACTGTGCACAGTTCCTGTCTCCATGTCACACTGGGAGTCACTGTGCACAGTTCCTGTCCCCGTATCACACTGAGAGTTACTGTGCACAGTTCCTGTCTCCGTGTCACACTGGGAGTCACTGTGCACTGTTCCTGTCTCTGTATCACACTGGGCGTCACTGTGCACAGTTCCTGTCTCTGTATCACAGTGGGAGTCACTGTGCACAGTTCCGGTCTCCATATCACACTGTGAGTCACTGTGCACAGTTCCGGTCTCCGTATCACACTGGGAGTCACTGTGCACAGTTCCTGTCTCCGTGTCACACTGGGAGTCACTGTGCACAGTTCCTGTCTCCGTATCACACTGGGAGTCACTGTGCACTATTTCTGTCTCAGTATCACACTGGGAGTCACTGTGCACAGTTTCTGTCTCTGTATCACACTGGGATTCACTGTGCACAGTTCCGGTCTCCGTATCACACTGGGAGTCACTGTGCACAGTTCCGGTCTCCGTATCACACTGGGAGTCACTGTGCACAGTTCCTGTCACTGATTCACACTGGGAGTCACTGTGCACAGTTCCGGTCTCCGTATCACACTGGGAGTCACTGTGCAGAGTTCCTGTCTCCATATCACACTGGGAGTCACTGTGCACAGTTCCTGTCTCCGTGTCACACTGGGAGTCACTGTGCACAGTTTCTGTCTCCGTATCACACTGGGCGTCACTGTGCACAGTTCCTGTCTCCGTATCACACTGGGCGTCTCTGTGCACAGTTCCTGTCTCTGTATCACACTGGGAGTCACTGTGCACAGTTCCGGTCTCCGTATCACACTGGGAGTCACTGTGCACAGTTCCGGTCTCCGTATCACACTGGGAGTCACTGTGCACAGTTCCTGTCACTGATTCACACTGGGAGTCACTGTGCACAGTTCCGGTCTCCGTATCACACTGGGAGTCACTGTGCAGAGTTCCTGTCTCCATATCACACTGGGAGTCACTGTGCACAGTTCCTGTCTCCGTATCACACTGGGAGTCACTGTGCACAGTTCCGGTCTCTGTATCACACTGTGAGTCACTGTGCACAGTTCCAGTCTCTGTATCACACTGGGAGTCACTGTGCACAGTTCCGGTCTCTGTATCACACTGGGAGTCACTGTGCACAGTTCCGGTCGCTGTATCACACTGGGAGTCACTGTGCACAGTTCCGTTCTCCGCATCACACTGGGAGTCACTGTACACAGTTCCGGTCTCCGTATCACACTGAGAGTTACTGTGCACAGTTCCTGTCTCCGTGTCACACTGGGAGTCACTGTGCACTGTTCCTGTCTCTGTATCACACTGGGAGTTACTGTGCACAGTTCCTGTCTCCGTATCACACTGAGAGTTACTGTGCACAGTTCCTGTCTCCGTATCACACTGAGAGTTACTGTGCACAGTTCCTGTCTCCATGTCACACTGGGAGTCACTGTGCACAGTTCCTGTCCCCGTATCACACTGAGAGTTACTGTGCACAGTTCCTGTCTCCGTGTCACACTGGGAGTCACTGTGCACTGTTCCTGTCTCTGTATCACACTGGGCGTCACTGTGCACAGTTCCTGTCTCTGTATCACAGTGGGAGTCACTGTGCACAGTTCCGGTCTCCATATCACACTGGGAGTCACTGTGCACAGTTCCGGTCTCCGTATCACACTGGGAGTCACTGTGCACAGTTCCGGTCTCTGTATCACACTGGAAGTCACTGTGCACAGTTCCTGTCTCCGTATCACACTGGGAGTCACTGTGCACAGTTACTGTCTCTGTATCACACTGGGAGTCACTGTGCACAGTTCCGGTCTCTGTATCACACTGGGAGTCACTGTGCACAGTTCCAGTCTCCGTATCACACTGGGAGTCACTGTGCAAAGTTCCTGTCTCCGTGTCACACTGGGAGTCACTGTGCACAGTTCCTGTGTCCGTAGCACACTGGGAGTCACTGTGCACAGTTCCTGTCTCTGTATCACACTGGGAGTCACTGTGCACAGTTCCTGTCTCCGTATCACACTGGGAGTCACTGTGCACAGTTCCTGTCTCCGTATCACACTGGGAGTCACTGTGCACAGTTCCTGTCTGCGTATCACACTGGGAGTTACTGTGCACAGTTCCGGTCTCCGTATCACACTGGGAGTCACTGTGTAAAGTTCCGGTCTCCGTGTCAAACTGGGAGTCACTGTGCACAGTTCCGGTCTCCGTGTCACACTGGGAGACACTGTGCTCAGTTCCTGTCTCCGTATCACACTGGGAGTCACTGTGCACAGTTCCTGTCTCCGTATCACACTGGGAGTCACTGTGCACATTTCCTGTCTGTATCACACTGGGAGTCACTGTGCACATTTCCTGTCTGTATCACACTGGGAGTCACTGTGCACAGTTCCGGTCTCCGTGTCACACTGGGAGTCACTGTGCACAGTTCCAGTCTCTGTATCACACTGGGAGTCACTGTGCACATTTCCTGTCTGTATCACACTGGGAGTCACTGTGCACAGTTCCGTTCTCCGTATCACACTGGGAGTCACTGTGCACATTTCCTGTCTGTATCACACTGGGAGTCACTGTGCACAGTTCCGGTCTCCGTATCACACTGGGAGTCACTGTGCACAGTTCCTGTCTCTGTATCACACTGGGAGTCACTGTGCACAGTTCCGTTCTCCGTATCACACTGGGAGTCACTGTGCACAGTTCCAGTCTCCGTATCACACTGGGAGTCACTGTGCACAGTTCCGGTCTCCGTATGACACTGGGAGTCACTGTGCACAGTTCCTGTCTCTGTATCACACTGGGAGTCACTGTGCACAGTTCCAGTCTCCGTATCACACTGGGAGTCACTGTGCACAGTTCCGGTCTCCGTATCACACTGGGAGTCACTGTGCACAGTTCCGGTCTCCGTATCACACTGGGAGTCACTGTGCACAGTTCCTGTCTCTGTATCACACTGGGAGTCACTGTGCACAGTTCCGTTCTCCGTATCACACTGGGAGTCACTGTGCACAGTTCCAGTCTCCGTATCACACTGGGAGTCACTGTGCACAGTTCCGGTCTCCGTATCACACTGGGAGTCACTGTGCACAGTTCCTGTCTCCGTGTCACACTGGGAGTCACTGTGCACAGTTCCAGTCCCCGTATCACACTGGGAGTCACTGTGCACAGTTCCTGTCTCTGTATATCACTGTGCACAGTTCCTGTCTCCGTGTCACACTGGGAGTCACTGTTCACAGTTCCTGTCTCCGTGTCACACTGGGAGTCACTGTGCACAGTTCCTGTCTCCATATCACACTGGGAGTCACTGTGCACAGTTCCTGTCTCCATATCACACTGGGAGTCACTGTGCACAGTTCCAGTCCCCGTATCACACTGGGAGACACTGTGCACAGTTCCTGTCTCCGTGTCACACTGGGAGTCACTGTGCACAGTTCCAGTCCCCGTATCACACTGGGAGTCACTGTGCACAGTTCCTGTCTCTGTATATCACTGTGCACAGTTCCTGTCTCCGTGTCACACTGGGAGTCACTGTTCACAGTTCCTGTCTCCGTGTCACACTGGGAGTCACTGTGCACAGTTCCTGTCTCCATATCACACTGGGAGTCACTGTGCACAGTTCCGGTCTCTGTATCACACTGTGAGTCACTGTGCACAGTTCCGGTCTCCGTATCACACTGGGAGTCACTGTGCACAGTTCCTGTCTCCGTGTCACACTGGGAGTCACTGTGCACAGTTCCTGTCTCCGTATCACACTGGGAGTCACTGTGCACTATTTCTGTCTCAGTATCACACTGGGAGTCACTGTGCACAGTTTCTGTCTCTGTATCACACTGGGAGTCACTGTGCACAGTTCCGGTCTCCGTATCACACTGGGAGTCACTGTGCACAGTTCCGGTCTCCGTATCACACTGGGAGTCACTGTGCACAGTTCCTGTCACTGATTCACACTGGGAGTCACTGTGCAGAGTTCCGGTCTCCGTATCACACTGGGAGTCACTGTGCAGAGTTCCTGTCTCCATATCACACTGGGAGTCACTGTGCACAGTTCCTGTCTCCGTGTCACACTGGGAGTCACTGTGCACAGTTTCTGTCTCCGTATCACACTGGGCGTCACTGTGCACAGTTCCTGTCTCCGTATCACACTGGGCGTCTCTGTGCACAGTTCCTGTCTCTGTATCACACTGGGAGTCACTGTGCACAGTTCCGGTCTCCGTATCACACTGGGAGTCACTGTGCACAGTTCCGGTCTCCGTATCACACTGGGAGTCACTGTGCACAGTTCCTGTCACTGATTCACACTGGGAGTCACTGTGCACAGTTCCGGTCTCCGTATCACACTGGGAGTCACTGTGCAGAGTTCCTGTCTCCATATCACACTGGGAGTCACTGTGCACAGTTCCTGTCTCCGTATCACACTGGGAGTCACTGTGCACAGTTCCGGTCTCTGTATCACACTGTGAGTCACTGTGCACAGTTCCAGTCTCTGTATCACACTGGGAGTCACTGTGCACAGTTCCGGTCTCTGTATCACACTGGGAGTCACTGTGCACAGTTCTGGTCGCTGTATCACACTGGGAGTCACTGTGCACAGTTCCGTTCTCCGCATCACACTGGGAGTCACTGTACACAGTTCCGGTCTCCGTATCACACTGAGAGTTACTGTGCACAGTTCCTGTCTCCGTGTCACACTGGGAGTCACTGTGCACTGTTCCTGTCTCTGTATCACACTGGGAGTTACTGTGCACAGTTCCTGTCTCCGTATCACACTGAGAGTTACTGTGCACAGTTCCTGTCTCCGTATCACACTGAGAGTTACTGTGCACAGTTCCTGTCTCCATGTCACACTGGGAGTCACTGTGCACAGTTCCTGTCCCCGTATCACACTGAGAGTTACTGTGCACAGTTCCTGTCTCCGTGTCACACTGGGAGTCACTGTGCACTGTTCCTGTCTCTGTATCACACTGGGCGTCACTGTGCACAGTTCCTGTCTCTGTATCACAGTGGGAGTCACTGTGCACAGTTCCGGTCTCCATATCACACTGGGAGTCACTGTGCACAGTTCCTGTCTCCGTATCACACTGGGAGTCACTGTGCACAGTTCCTGTCTCCTTGTCACACTGGGAGTCACTGTGCACTGTTCCTGTCTCCGTATCCCACTGGGAGTCACTGTGCACAGTTCCGGTCTCCGTATCACACTGGGAGTCACTGTGCACAATTCCTGTCTCCGTATCACACAGGGAGTCACTGTGCACAGTTCCGGTCTCCGTATCACACTGGGAGTCACTGTGCACAGTTCCCGTCTCCTTATCACACTGGGAGTCACTGTGCACAGTTACGGTCTCCGAATCACACTGAGAGTTATTGTGCACAGTTCCTGTCTCCGTGTCACACTGGGAGTCACTGTGCACTGTTCCTGTCTCTGTATCACACTGGGAGTCACTGTGCACAGTTCCTGTCTCTGTATCACACTGGGAGTCACTGTGCACAGTTCCTGTCTCTGTATCATACTGGGAGTCACTGTGCACAGTTCCTGTCTCTGTATCACACTGGGAGTCACTTTGCACAGTTCCGGCCTCTGTATGACATTGGGAGTCACTGTGCACAGTTCCTGTCTCCGTATCACACTGCGAGTCACTGTGCAGAGTTCCGTTCTCCGCATCACACTGGGAGTCACTGTGCACCGTTCCTGTCTCCGTGTCACACTGGGAGTCACTGTGCACTGTTCCTGTCTCTGTATCACAGTGGGAGTCACTGTGCACAGTTCCTGTCTCCGTATCACACTGGGAGTCACTGTGCACAGTTCCTGTCTCTGTATCTCACTGTGCACAGTTCCTGATAACGTGTCACACTGAGAGTCACTGTGCAGAGTTCCAGTCTCCGTATAACACTGGGAGTCACTGTGCACAGTTCCGGTCTCTGGATCACACTGGGAGTCACTGTGCACAGTTCCGGTCTCTGTATCACACAGGGAGTCACTGTGCACAGTTCCGGCCTCTGTATCACACTGGGAGTCACTGTGCACAGTTCCGGTCTCTGTATCACACTGGGAGTCACTGTGCACAGTTCCGGTCGCTGTATCACACTGGGAGTCATTGTGCACAGTTCCGTTCTCCGCATCACACTGGGAGTCACTGTACACTGTTCCGGTCTCCGTATCACACTGGGAGTCACTGTGCACAGTTCCAGTCTCCGTATCACACTGGGAGTCACTGTGCAAAGTTCCTGTCTCCGTATCACACTGGGAGTCACTGTGCACAGTTCCTGTGTCCGTATCACACTGGGAGTCACTGTGCACAGTTCCTGTCTCTGTATCACACTGGGAGTCACTGTGCACAGTTCCTGTCTCCGTATCACACTGGGACTCACTGAGCACAGTTCCTGTTTCTGTATCACACTGGGAGTCACTGTGCACAGTTCCGGTCTCCGTATCACACTAGGAGTCACTGTGTAAAGTTCCGGTCTCCGTGTCAAACTGGGAGTCACTGTGCACAGTTCCGGTCTCTGTATCACACTGGAAGTCACTGTGCACAGTTCCTGTCTCCGTATCACACTGGGAGTCACTGTGCACAGTTACTGTCTCTGTATCACACTGGGAGTCGCTGTGCACAGTTCCTGTCTCTGTATCACACTGGGAGTCACTGTGCACAGTTCCGGTCTCCGTATCACACTGGGGTCACAGTGCACAGTTCCTGTCTCCGTATCACACTGGGAGTCATTGTGCACAGTTCCTGTCTCCGTATCACACTGGGAGTCGCTGTGCACAGTTCCGGTCTCTGTATCACACTGGAAGACACTGTGCACAGTTCCGGTCTCCGTATCACACTGGGGTCACTGTGCACAGTTCCTGTCTCCGTATCACACTGGGAGTCATTGTGCACAGTTCCTGTCTCCGTATCACACTGGGAGTCACTGTGCACAGTTCCTGTCTCTGTATCACACTGGGAGTCACTGTGCACAGTTCCGGTCTCCGTATCACACTGGGAGTCACTGTGCACAGTTCCGGTCTCTGTATCACACTGGAAGTCACTGTGCACAGTTCCTGTCTCCGTTTCACACTGGGAGTCACTGTGCACAGTTACTGTCTCTGTATCACACTGGGAGTCACTGTGCACAGTTCCGGTCTCTGTATCACACTGGGAGTCACTGTGCACAGTTCCAGTCTCCGTATCACACTGGGAGTCACTGTGCACAGTTCCTGTCTCCGTATCAAACTGGGAGTCACTGTGCACAGTTCCTGTCTCCGTATCACACTGGGAGTCACTGTGCACAGTTCCTGTCTCTGTATCACACTGGGAGTCACTGTGCACAGTTCCTGCCTCCGTATCACACTGGGAGTCACTGTGGACAGTCCCTGTCTCCGTATCACACTGGGAGTCACTGTGCACAGTTCCAGTCTCCGTATCACACTGGGAGTCACTGTGCAAAGTTCCTGTCTCCGTATCACACTGGGAGTCACTGTGCACAGTTCCTGTCTCCGTATCACACTGGGAGTCACTGTGCACAGTTCCGGTCTCTGTATCACACTGGGAGTCACTGTGCACAGTTCCTGTCTCCGTATCACACTGGGAGTCACTGTGCACAGTTCCTGTCTCCGTATCACACTGGGAGTCACTGTGCACAGTTACGGTCTCTGTATCACACTGGGAGTCACTGTGCACAGTTCCTGTCTCCGTATCACACTGGGAGTCACTGTGCACAGTTCCTGTCTCTGTATCACACTGGGAGTCACTGTGCACAGTTCCTGTCTCCGTATCACACTGGGAGTTACTGTGCACAGTTCCGGTCTCCGTATCACACTGGGAGTCACTGTGTAAAGTTCCGGTCTCCGTGTCAAACTGGGGGTCACTGTGCACAGTTCCGGTCTCCGTGTCACACTGGGAGTCACTGTGCACAGTTCCGGTCTCCGTGTCACACTGGGAGACACTGTGCTCAGTTCCTGTCTCCGTTTCACACTGGGAGTCACTGTGCACATTTCCTGTCTGTATCTCACTGGGAGTCACTGTGCACATTTCCTGTCTCCGTATCACACCGGGGGTCACTGTGCACAGTTCCGGTCTCCGTATCACACTGGGAGTCACTGTGAAGAGTTCCGGTCTCCGTATCACACTGGGAGTCACTGTGCACAGTTCCAGTCCCCGTATCTCACTGGGAGTCACTGTGCACAGTTTCAGTATCACACTGGGAGTCACTGTGCACAGTTCCGGTCTCCGTATCACACTGGGAGTCACTGTGCACAGTTCCTGTCTCTGTATCACACTGGGAGTCACTGTGCACAGTTCCTGCCTCCGTATCACACTGGGAGTCACTGTGCACAGTTCCGGTCTCTGTATCACACTGGGAGTCACTGTGCACAGTTCCTGTCTGTATCACACTGGGAGTCACTGTGAAGAGTTCCGGTCTCCGTATCACACTGGGAGTCACTGTGCACAGTTCCAGTCCCCGTATCACACTGGGAGTCACTGTGCACAGTTTCTGTCTCCGTATCACACTGGGAGTCACTGTGCACAGTTCCAGTCCCCGTATCACACTGGGAGTCACTGTGCACAGTTTCTGTCTCTGTATCACACTGGGAGTCACTGTGCACAGTTCCTGTCTCCGTATCACACTGGGAGTCACTGTGCACAGTTCCTGTCTCCATATCACACTGGGAGTCACTGTGCACAGTTCCTGCCTCCGTATCAGACAGGGAGTCACTGTGCACAGTTCCAGTCCCCGTATCACACTGGGAGTCACTGTGCACAGTTCCTGTCTCTGTATCACACTGGGAGTCACTGTGCACAGTTCCGGTCTCCGTATCACACTGGGAGTCACTGTGCACAGTTCCTGTCTCCGTATCACACTGGGACTCACTGAGCACAGTTCCTGTTTCTGTATCACACTGGGAGTCACTGTGCACAGTTCCGGTCTCTGTATCACACTGGGAGTCACTGTGCACAGTTCCTGTCTCCGTATCACACTGGGAGTCACTGTGCACAGTTCCTGTCTCTGTATCACACTGGGAGTCACTGTGCACAGTTCCTGTCTCCGTATCACACTGGGAGTTACTGTGCACAGTTCCGGTCTCCGTATCACACTGGGAGTCACTGTGTAAAGTTCCGGTCTCCGTGTCAAACTGGGAGTCACTGTGCACATTTCCGGTCTCCGTGTCACACTGGGAGTCACTGTGCACAGTTCCTGTCTCCGTGTCACACTGGGAGACACTGTGCTCAGTTCCTGTCTCCGTTTCACACTGGGAGTCACTGTGCACATTTCCTGTCTGTATCACACTGGGAGTCACTGTGCACAGTTCCTGTCTCCGTATCACACTGGGAGTCACTGTGCACAGTTCCGGTCTCTGTATCACACTGGGAGTCACTGTGAAGAGTTCCGGTCTCCGTATCACACTGGGAGTCACTGTGCACAGTTCCAGTCCCCGTATCACACTGGGAGTCACTGTGCACAGTTTCTGTCTCCGTATCACACTGGGAGTCACTGTGCACAGTTCCAGTCCCCGTATCACACTGGGAGTCACTGTGCACAGTTTCTGTCTCTGTATCACACTGGGAGTCACTGTGCACAGTTCCTGTCTCCGTATCACACTGGGAGTCACTGTGCACAGTTCCTGTCTCCATATCACACTGGGAGTCACTGTGCACAGTTCCTGCCTCCGTATCAGACAGGGAGTCACTGTGCACAGTTCCAGTCCCCGTATCACACTGGGAGTCACTGTGCACAGTTCCTGTCTCTGTATCACACTGGGAGTCACTGTGCACAGTTCCTGTCTCCTTATCACACTGGGACTCACTGAGCACAGTTCCTGTTTCTGTATCACACTGGGAGTCACTGTGCACAGTTCCGGTCTCCGTATCACACTAGGAGTCACTGTGTAAAGTTCCGGTCTCCGTGTCAAACTGGGAGTCACTGTGCACAGTTCCGGTCTCTGTATCACACTGGAAGTCACTGTGCACAGTTCCTGTCTCCGTATCACACTGGGAGTCACTGTGCACAGTTACTGTCTCTGTATCACACTGGGAGTCACTGTGCACAGTTCCTGTCTCTGTATCACACTGGGAGTCACTGTGCACACTTCCGGTCTCCGTATCACACTGGGGTCACAGTGCACAGTTCCTGTCTCCGTATCACACTGGGAGTCATTGTGCACAGTTCCTGTCTCCGTATCACACTGGGAGTCGCTGTGCACAGTTCCGGTCTCTGTATCACACTGGAAGACACTGTGCACAGTTCCGGTCTCCGTATCACACTGGGGTCACTGTGCACAGTTCCTGTCTCCGTATCACACTGGGAGTCATTGTGCACAGTTCCTGTCTCCGTATCACACTGGGAGTCACTGTGCACAGTTCCTGTCTCTGTATCACACTGGGAGTCACTGTGCACAGTTCCGGTCTGCGTATCACACTGGGAGTCACTGTGCACAGTTCCGGTCTCTGTATCACACTGGAAGTCACTGTGCACAGTTCCTGTCTCCGTATCACACTGGGAGTCACTGTGCACAGTTACTGTCTCTGTATCACACTGGGAGTCACTGTGCACAGTTCCGGTCTCTGTATCACACTGGGAGTCACTGTGCACAGTTCCAGTCTCCGTATCACACTGGGAGTCATTGTGCACAGTTCCTGTCTCCGTATCAAACTGGGAGTCACTGTGCACAGTTCCTGTCTCCGTATCACACTGGGAGTCACTGTGCACAGTTCCTGTCTCTGTATCACACTGGGAGTCACTGTGCACAGTTCCTGCCTCCGTATCACACTGGGAGTCACTGTGCACAGTTCCTGTCTCCGTATCACACTGGGAGTCACTGTGCACAGTTCCAGTCTCCGTATCACACTGGGAGTCACTGTGCAAAGTTCCTGTCTCCGTATCACACTGGGAGTCACTGTGCACAGTTCCTGTCTCCGTATCACACTGGGAGTCACTGTGCACAGTTCCGGTCTCTGTATCACACTGGGAGTCACTGTGCACAGTTCCTGTCTCCGTATCACACTGGGAGTCACTGTGCACAGTTCCTGTCTCCGTATCACACTGGGAGTCACTGTGCACAGTTCCGGTCTCTGTATCACACTGGGAGTCACTGTGCACAGTTCCTGTCTCCGTATCACACTGGGAGTCACTGTGCACAGTTCCTGTCTCTGTATCACACTGGGAGTCACTGTGCACAGTTCCTGTCTCCGTATCACACTGGGAGTTACTGTGCACAGTTCCGGTCTCCGTATCACACTGGGAGTCACTGTGTAAAGTTCCGGTCTCCGTGTCAAACTGGGAGTCACTGTGCACATTTCCGGTCTCCGTGTCACACTGGGAGACACTGTGCTCAGTTCCTGTCTCCGTTTCACACTGGGAGTCACTGTGCACATTTCCTGTCTGTATCACACTGGGAGTCACTGTGCACATTTCCTGTCTCCGTATCACACTGGGAGTCACTGTGCACAGTTCCTGTCTCCGTATCACACTGGGAGTCACTGTGCACAGTTTCTGTCTCCGTATCACACTGGGAGTCACTGTGCACAGTTCCAGTCCCCGTATCACACTGGGAGTCACTGTGCACAGTTTCTGTCTCTGTATCACACTGGGAGTCACTGTGCACAGTTCCAGTCCCCGTATCAAATTGGGAGTCACTGTGCACAGTTCCTGTCTCCGTATCACACTGGGAGTCACTGTGCACAGTTTCAGTATCACACTGGGAGTCACTGTGCACAGTTCCGGTCTCCGTATCACACTGGGAGTCACTGTGCACAGTTCCTGTCTGTATCACACTGGGAGTCACATTGAAGAGTTCCGGTCTCCGTATCACACTGGGAGTCACTGTGCACAGTTCCAGTCCCCGTATCACACTGGGAGTCACTGTGCACAGTTTCTGTCTCCGTATCACACTGGGAGTCACTGTGCACAGTTCCAGTCCCCGTATCACACTGGGAGTCACTGTGCACAGTTTCTGTCTCTGTATCACACTGGGAGTCACTGTGCACAGTTCCTGTCTCCGTATCACACTGGGAGTCACTGTGCACAGTTCCTGTCTCCATATCACACTGGGAGTCACTGTGCACAGTTCCTGCCTCCGTATCAGACAGGGAGTCACTGTGCACAGTTCCAGTCCCCGTATCACACTGGGAGTCACTGTGCACAGTTCCTGTCTCTGTATCTCACTGTGCACAGTTCCTGTCTCCGTGTCACACTGGGAGTCACTGTGCACTATTTATGTCTCAGTATCACACTGGGAGTCACTGTGCACAGTTTCTGTCTCTGTATCACACTGGGAGTCACTGTGCACAGTTCCTGTCTCCGTGTCTCACTGGGAGTCACTGTGCACAGTTTCTGTCTCCGTATCACACTGGGAGTCACTGTACACAGTTCCTGTGTCCGTATCACACTGGGAGTCACTGTGCACAGTTCCTGTCTCCGTATCACACTGGGAGTCACTGTGCACAGTTCCTGTCTCCGTATCACACTGGGAGTCACTGTGCACAGTTCCTGTCTCCGTATCACACTGGGAGTCACTGTGCAGAGTTCCTGTCTCTGTATCACACTGGGAGTCACTGTGCACAGTTCCTGTCTCCGTATCACACTGGGAGTCACTGTGCAGAGTTCCTGTCTCTGTATCACACTGGGAGTCACTGTGCACAGTTCCTGTCTCCGTATCGCACTGGGAGTCACTCTGCACAGTTCCTGTCTCTGTATTACACTGGGAGTCACTGTGCACAGTTTCTGTCTCTGTATCACACTGGGAGTCAATGTGCACAGTTCCTGTCTCTGTGTCACACTGGGAGTCACTGTGCACAGTTCCTGTCTCCGTATCACACTGGGATTCACTGTGCACAGTTCCTGTCTCTGTATCACAATGGGCGTCTCTGTGCACAGTTCCTGTCTCTGTATCACACTGGGAGTCACTGTGCACAGTTCCTGTCTCCGTATCACACTGGGAGTCACTGTGCAGAGTTCCTGTCTCCATATCACACTGGGAGTCACTGTGCACAGTTCCTGTCTCCGTATCACACTGGGAGTCACTGTGCGTAGTTCCTGTCTCTGTATCACACTGGGAGTCACTGTGCACAGTTCCTGTCTCCGTATCACACTGGGAGTCACTGTGCACAGTTCCTGTCTCTGTGTCACACTGGGAGTCACTGTGCACAGTTCCTGTCTCCGTATCACACTGGGAGTCACTGTGCACAGTTCCTGTCTCTGTATCACACTGGGAGTCACTGTGCACAGTTCCTGTCTCTGTGTCACACTGGGAGTCACTGTGCAGAGTTCCGGTCTCTGTATCACACTGGGAGTCACTGTGCGCAGTTCCTGTCTCTGTATCACACTGGGAGTCACTGTGCGCAGTTCCTGTCTCTGTATCACACTGGGAGTCACTGTGCGCAGTTCCTGTCTCTGTATCACACTGGGAGTCACAGTGCACAGTTCCTGTCTCCGTATCACACTGGGAGTCACTGTGCACAGTTCCTGTCTCTGTGTCACACTGGGAGTCACTGTGCACAGTTCCTGTCTCCGTATCACACTGGGAGTCACTGTGCACAGTTCCTGTCTCTGTATCACACTGGGAGTCACTGTGCACAGTTCCTGTCTCTGTGTCACACTGGGAGTCACTGTGCACAGTTCCTGTCTCCGTATCACACTGGGAGTCACTGTGCACAGTTCCTGTCTCTGTGTCACACTGGGAGTCACTGTGCACAGTTCCTGTCTCCGTATCACACTGGGATTCACTGTGCACAGTTCCTGTCTCCGTATCACACTGGGAGTCACTGTGCACAGTTCCTGTCTCTGTATCACACTGGGAGTCACTGTGCACAGTTCCTGTCTCCGTATCGCACTGGGAGTCACTGTGCACAGTTCCTGTCTCTGTATCACACTGGGAGTCACTGTGCACAGTTCCTGTCTCCGTATCACACTGGGAGTCACTGTGCACAGTTCCTGTCTCCGTATCGCACTGGGAGTCACTGTGCACAGTTCCTGTCTCCGTATCACACTGGGAGTCACTGTGCACAGTTCCTGTCTCCGTATCGCACTGGGAGTCACTGTGCACAGTTCCTGTCTCCGTATCGCACTGGGAGTCACTGTGCACAGTTCCTGTCTCTGTATCACACTGGGAGTCACTGTGCACAGTTCCGGTCTCCGTATCACACTGGGCGTCTCTGTGCACAGTTCCTGTCTCTGTATCACACTGGAAGTCACTGTGCACAGTTCCGGTCTCCGTATCACACTGGGAGTCACTGTGCACAGTTCCTGTCTCTGTATCACACTGGAAGTCACTGTGCACAGTTCCTGTCTCCGTATCGCACTTGGAGTCACTGTGCACAGTTCCTGTCTCTGTATCACACTGGGAGTCACTGTGCACAGTTCCTGTCTCCGTATCACACTGGGAGTCACTGTGCACAGTTCCTGTCTCCGTATCACACTGGGAGTCACTGTGCACAGTTCCTGTCTCTGTATCACACTGGGAGTCACTGTGCACAGTTCCTGTCTCTGTATCACACTGGGAGTCACTGTGCACAGTTCCTGTCTCCGTATCACACTGGGAGTCACTGTGCACAGTTCCTGTCTCCGTATCACACTGGGAGTCACTGTGCACAGTTCCTGTCTCTGTATCACACTGGGAGTCACTGTGCACAGTTCCGGTCTCCGTATCACACTGGGCGTCACTGTGCACAGTTCCGGTCTCCGTATCACACTGGGCGTCTCTGTGCACAGTTCCTGTCTCTGTATCACACTGGAAGTCACTGTGCACAGTTCCGGTCTCCGTATCACACTGGGAGTCACTGTGCACAGTTCCTGTCTCTGTATCACACTGGGAGTCACTGTGCACAGTTCCGGTCTCCGTATCACACTGGGAGTCACTGTGCACAGTTCCGGTCTCCGTATCACACTGGGAGTCACTGTGCACAGTTCCTGTCTCTGTATCACACTGGGAGTCACTGTGCACAGTTCCTGTCTCCGTATCGCACTGGGAGTCACTGTGCACAGTTCCTGTCTCTGTATCACACTGGGCGTCTCTGTGCACAGTTCCTGTCTCTGTATCACACTGAAAGTCACTGTGCACAGTTCCTGTCTCTGTATCACACTGGAAGTCACTGTGCACAGTTCCGGTCTCAGTATCACACTGGGAGTCACTGTGCACAGTTCCTGTCTCTGTATCACACTGGGAGTCACTGTGCACAGTTCCTGTCTCCGTATCACACTGGGAGTCACTGTGCACAGTTCCTGTCTCCGTATCACACTGGGAGTCACTGTGCACAGTTCCTGTCTCCGTATCACACTGGAAGTCACTGTGCACAGTTCCTGTCTCCGTATCACACTGGGAGTCACTGTGCACAGTTCCGGTCTCTGTATCACACTGTGAGTCACTGTGCACAGTTCCAGTCTCTGTATCACACTGGGAGTCACTGTGCACAGTTCCGGTCTCTGTATCACACTGGGAGTCACTGTGCACAGTTCCGGTCGCTGTATCACACTGGGAGTCACTGTGCTCAGTTCCGTTCTCCGCATCACACTGGGAGTCACTGTACACAGTTCCGGTCTCCGTATCACGCTGGGAGTCACTGTGCACAGTTCCGGTCTCCATATCACACTGGGAGTCACTGTGCACAGTTCCTGTCTCCGTATCACACTGGGAGTCACTGTGCACAGTTCCTGTCTCCGTGTCACACTGGGAGTCACTGTGCACTGTTCCTGTCTCCGTATCCCACTGGGAGTCACTGTGCACAGTTCCTGTCTCCGTATTACACTGGGAGTCGCTGTGCACAATTCCTGTCTCCGTATCACACAGGGAGTCACTGTGCACAGTTCCGGTCTCCGTATCACACTGGGAGTCACTGTGCACAGTTCCCGTCTCCTTATCACACTGGGAGTCACTGTGCACAGTTACGGTCTCCGTATCACACTGAGAGTTACTGTGCACAGTTCCTGTCTCCGTGTCACACTGGGAGTCACTGTGCACTGTTCCTGTCTCTGTATCACACTGGGAGTCACTGTGCACAGTTCCTGTCTCCGTATCACACTGGCAATCACTGTGCACAGTTCCTGTCTCTGTATCATACTGGGAGTCACTGTGCACAGTTCCTGTCTCTGTATCACACTGGGAGTCACTTTGCACAGTTCCGGCCTCTGTATGACATTGGGAGTCACTGTGCACAGTTCCTGTCTCCGTATCACACTGCGAGTCACTGTGCAGAGTTCCATTCTCCGCATCACACTGGGAGTCACTGTGCACAGTTCCTGTCTCCGTGTCAGACTGGGAGTCACTGTGCACTGTTCCTGTCTCCGTATCACAGTGGGAGTCACTGTGCACAGTTCCTGTCTCCGTATGACACTGGGAGTTACTGTGCACAATTCCTGTCTCCGTATCACACTGGGAGTCACTGTGCACAGTTCCTGTCTCTGTATCTCACTGTGCACAGTTCCTGTCTACGTGTCACACTGAGAGTCACTGTGCAGAGTTCCAGTCTCCGTATAACACTGGGAGTCACTGTGCACAGTTCCGGTCTCTGGATCACACTGGGAGTCACTGTGCACAGTTCCGGTCTCTGTGTCACACAGGGAGTCACTGTGCACAGTTCCGGTCTCTGTATCACACTGGGAGTCACTGTGCACAGTTCCAGTCTCTGTATCACACTGGGAGTCACTGTGCACAGTTCCGGTCGCTGTATCACACTGGGAGTCACTGTGCACAGTTCCGTTCTCCGCATCACACTGGGAGTCACTGTACACTGTTCCGGTCTCCGTATCACACTGGGAGTCACTGTGCACAGTTCCGGTCTCCATATCACACTGGGAGTCACTGTGCACAATTCCTGTCTCCGTATCGCACTGGGAGTCACTGTGCACAGTTCCTATCTCCGTGTCACACTGGGAGTCACTGTGCACTGTTCCTGTCTCCGTATCACACTGGGAGTCACTGTGCACAGTTCCGGTCTCCGTATCACACTGGGAGTCACTGTGCACAGTTCCCGTCTCCTTATCACACTGGGAGTCACTGTGCACAGTTCCTGTCTCCGTATCACACTGGGAGTCACTGTGCACAGTTCCGGTCTCCGTATCACACTGAGAGTTACTGTGCACAGTTCCTGTCTCCATGTCACACTGGGAGTCACTGTGCACTGTTCCTGTCGTTGTATCACACTGGGAGTCACTGTGCACAGTTCCTGTCTCCGTATCACACTGAGAGTCACTGTGCACAGTTCCTGTCTCTGTATCATACTGGGAGTAACTGTGCACAGTTCCTGTCTCTGTATCACACTGGGAGTCACTTTGCACAGTTCCGGCCTCTGTATGACATTGGCAGTCCCTGTGACAGTTCCTGTCTCCGTATCACACTGCGAGTCACTGTGCAGAGTTCCTGTCTCCGTGTCACACTGGGAGTCACTGTGCACAGTTCCTGTCTCTGTATCTCACTGTGCACAGTTCCTGTCTCCGTGTCACACTGGGAGTCACTGTGCACAGTTCCTGTCTCCGTATAACACTGGGAGTCACTGTGCACAGTTCCGGTCTCTGGATCACACTGGGAGTCACTGTGCACAGTTCCAGTCTCTGTATCACACAGGGAGTCACTGTGCACACTTCCGGTCTCCGTATCACACTGAGAGTTACTGTGCACAGTTCCTGTCTCCGTATCACACTGGGCGTCACTGTGCACAGTTCCTGTCTCTGTATCTCACTGTGCACAGTTCCTGTCTCCATATCACACTGGGAGTCACTGTGCACAGTTCCGGTCTCCATATCACACTGGGAGTCACTGTGCACAGTTCCTGTCTCCGTATCACACTGGGAGTCACTGTGCACAGTTCCGGTCTCCGTATCACACTGGGAGTCACCGTGCACAGTTCCTGTCTCTGTATCACACTGGGAGTCACTGTGCACAGTTCCTGTCTCCGTATCACACTGGGCGTCTCTGTGCATAGTTCCTGTCTCTGTATCACACTGGGAGTCACTGTGCACAGTTCCTGTCTCCGTATCACACAGGGAGTCACTGTGCACAGTTCCTGTCTCTGTATCACACTGGGAGTCACTTTGCATAGTTCCTGTCCCTGTATCACACTGGGAGTCACTGTGCAGAGTTCCTGTCTCCATATCACACAGGGAGTCACTGTGCACAGTTCCTGTCTCCGTATCACACTGGGAGTCACTGTGCACAGTTCCGGTTTCTGTATCACACTGGGAGTCACTGTGCACAGTTCCGGTCTCTGTATCACACTGTGAGTCACTGTGCACAGTTCCGGTCTCTGTATCACACTGGGAGTCACTGTGCACAGTTCCGGTCGCTGTATCACACTGGGAGTCACTGTGCACAGTTCCGTTCTCCGCATCACACTGGGAGTCACTGTACACAGTTCCGGTCTCCGTATCACACTGGGAGTCACTGTGCACAGTTCCGGTCTCCATATCACACTGGGAGTCACTGTGCACAGTTCCTGTCTCCGTATCACACTGGGAGTCACTGTGCACAGTTCCTGTCTCCGTATCACACTGGGAGTCACTGTGCACAGTTCCTGTCTCCGTGTCACACTGGGAGTCACTGTGCACTGTTCCTGTCTCCGTATCCCACTGGGAGTCACTGTGCACAGTTCCTGTCTCCGTATTACACTGGGAGTCACTGTGCACAATTCCTGTCTCCGTATCACACAGGGAGTCACTGTGCACAGTTCCGGTCTCCGTATCACACTGGGAGTCACTGTGCACAGTTCCCGTCTCCTTATCACACTGGGAGTCACTGTGCACAGTTACGGTCTCCGTATCACACTGAGAGTTACTGTGCACAGTTCCTGTCTCCGTGTCACACTGGGAGTCACTGTGCACTGTTCCTGTCTCTGTATCACACTGGGAGTCACTGTGCACAGTTCCTGTCTCCGTATCACACTGGGAGTCACTGTGCACAGTTCCTGTCTCTGTATCATACTGGGAGTCACTGTGCACAGTTCCTGTCTCTGTATCACACAGGGAGTCACTTTGCACTGTTCCGGCCTCTGTATGACATTGGGAGTCACTGTGCACAGTTCCTGTCTCCGTATCACACTGCGAGTCACTGTGCAGAGTTCCGTTCTCCGCATCACACTGGGAGTCACTGTGCACAGTTCCTGTCTCCGTGTCACACTGGGAGTCACTGTGCACTGTTCCTGTCTCCGTATCACAGTGGGAGTCACTGTGCACAATTCCTGTCTCCGTATCACACTGGGAGTCACTGTGCACAGTTCCTGTCTCTGTATCACACTGGGAGTCACTGTGCACAGTTCCGGTCTCTGTATCACACTGGGAGTCACTGTGCACAGTTCCTGTCTCTGTATCACACGGGGAGTCACTGTGCACAGATCCTGTCTCCGTATCACACTGGGAGTCACTGTGCACAGTTCCTGTCTCCGTATCACACTGGGAGTCACTGTGCACAGTTCCGGTCTCCGTATCACACTGGGAGTCACTGTGCACAGTTCCAGTCTCCGTATCACACTGGGAGTCACTGTGCACAGTTCCGGTCTCTGTATCACACAGGGAGTCACTGTGCACAGTTCCGGTCTCTGTATCACACAGGGAGTCACTGTGCACAGTTCCTGTCTCCGTATCACACTGGGAGTCACTGTGCACAGTTCCTGTCTCCGTATCGCAGTGGGAGTCACTGTGCACAGTTCCGATCTCCGTATCACACTGGGAGTCACTGTGCACAGTTCCTGTCTCTGTATCACACAGGGAGTCACTGTGCACAGTTCCTGTCTCCGTATCACACTGGGAGTCACTGTGCACAGTTCCTGTCTCTGTATCACACTGGGAGTCACTGTGCACAGTTCCTGTCTCCGTATCGCAGTGGGAGTCACTGTGCACAGTTCCGGTCTCCGTATCACACTGCGAGTCACTGTGCACAGTTCCGGTCTCCGTATCACACTGGGAGTCACTGTGCACAGTTCCGGTCTCTGTATCACACTGGGAGTCACTGTGCACAGTTCCGGTCTCTGTATCACACAGGGAGTCACTGTGCACAGTTCCGGTCTCTGTATCACACAGGGAGTCACTGTGCACAGTTCCTGTCTCCGTATCACACTGGGAGTCACTGTGCACAGTTCCTGTCTCTGTATCACACTGGGAATCACTGTGCACAGTTCCTGTCTCCGTATCACACTGGGAGTCACTGTGCACAGTTCCGGTCTCTGTATCACACTGGGAGTCACTGTGCACAGTTCCGGTCTCAGTATCACACTGGGAGTCACTGTGCACAGTTCCGGTCGCTGTATCACACTGGGAGTCACTGTGCACAGTTCCGGTCTCTGTATCACACTGGGAGTCACTGTGCACAGTTCCGGTCTCTGTATCACACTGGGAGTCACTGTGCACAGTTCCGGTCACTGTATCACACTGAAAGTCACTGTGCACAGTTCCGTTCTCATTATCACACTGGGAGTCACTGTACACAGTTCCGGTCTCCGTATCACACTGGGAGTCACTGTGCACAGTTCCGGTCTCCATATCACACTGGGAGTCACTGTGCACAGTTCCGGTCTCCGTATCACACTGGGAGTCACTGTGCACAGTTCCTGTCTCCGTATCACACTGGGAGTCACTGTGCACAGTTCCTGTCTCCGTATCACACTGGGAGTCACTGTGCACAGTTCCTGTCTCCGTGTCACACTGGGAGTCACTGTGCACTGTTCCTGTCTCCGTATCCCACTGGGAGTCACTGTGCACAGTTCCTGTCTCCGTATTACACTGGGAGTCACTGTGCACAATTCCTGTCTCCGTATCACACAGGGAGTCACTGTGCACAGTTCCGGTCTCCGTATCACACTGGGAGTCACTGTGCACAGTTCCCGTCTCCTTATCACACTGGGAGTCACTGTGCACAGTTACGGTCTCCGTATCACACTGAGAGTTACTGTGCACAGTTCCTGTCTCCGTGTCACACTGGGAGTCACTGTGCACTGTTCCTGTCTCTGTATCACACTGGGAGTCACTGTGCACAGTTCCTGTCTCCGTATCACACTGGGAGTCACTGTGCACAGTTCCTGTCTCTGTATCACACTGGGAGTCACTGTGCACAGTTCCTGTCTCTGTATCACACAGGGAGTCACTTTGCACTGTTCCGGCCTCTGTATGACATTGGGAGTCACTGTGCACAGTTCCTGTCTCCGTATCACACTGCGAGTCACTGTGCAGAGTTCCGTTCTCCGCATCACACTGGGAGTCACTGTGCACAGTTCCTGTCTCCGTGTCACACTGGGAGTCACTGTGCACTGTTCCTGTCTCCGTATCACAGTGGGAGTCACTGTGCACAATTCCTGTCTCCGTATCACACTGGGAGTCACTGTGCACAGTTCCTGTCTCTGTATCACACTGGGAGTCACTGTGCACAGTTCCGGTCTCTGTATCACACTGGGAGTCACTGTGCACAGTTCCTGTCTCTGTATCACACTGGGAGTCACTGTGCACAGTTCCTGCCTCCGTATTACACTGGGAGTCACTGTGCACAGTTCCGGTCTCTGTATCACACTGGGAGTCACTGTGCACAGTTCCTGTCTCTGTATCACACTGGGAGTCACTGTGCACAGATCCTGTCTCCGTATCACACTGGGAGTCACTGTGCACAGTTCCTGTCTCCGTATCACACTGGGAGTCACTGTGCACAGTTCCGGTCTCCGTATCACACTGGGAGTCACTGTGCACAGTTCCAGTCTCCGTATCACACTGGGAGTCACTGTGCACAGTTCCGGTCTCTGTATCACACAGGGAGTCACTGTGCACAGTTCCGGTCTCTGTATCACACAGGGAGTCACTGTGCACAGTTCCTGTCTCCGTA
Organism: Scyliorhinus torazame; assembly: GCF_047496885.1. Taxonomy (NCBI): domain Eukaryota; kingdom Metazoa; phylum Chordata; class Chondrichthyes; order Carcharhiniformes; family Scyliorhinidae; genus Scyliorhinus; species Scyliorhinus torazame. The sequence goes on from NC_092710.1 coordinate 20,834,670, forward strand.
TCACACTGGGAGTCACTGTGCACAGTTCCTGTCTCCGTATCGCAGTGGGAGTCACTGTGCACAGTTCCGGTCTCCGTATCACACTGGGAGTCACTGTGCACAGTTCCTGTCTCTGTATCACACAGGGAGTCACTGTGCACAGTTCCTGTCTCCGTATCACACTGGGAGTCACTGTGCACAGTTCCTGTCTCCGTATCGCAGTGGGAGTCACTGTGCACAGTTCCGGTCTCCGTATCACACTGCGAGTCACTGTGCACAGTTCCGGTCTCCGTATCACACTGGGAGTCACTGTGCACAGTTCCGGTCTCTGTATCACACTGGGAGTCACTGTGCACAGTTCCGGTCTCTGTATCACACAGGGAGTCACTGTGCACAGTTCCGGTCTCTGTATCACACAGGGAGTCACTGTGCACAGTTCCGGTCTCTGTATCACACTGGGAGTCACTGTGCACAGTTCCGGTCTCTGTATCACACTGGGAGTCACTGTGCACAGTTCCGGTCGCTGTATCACACTGGGAGTCACTGTGCACAGTTCCGGTCTCTGTATCACACTGGGAGTCACTGTGCACAGTTCCGGTCTCTGTATCACACTGGGAGTCACTGTGCACAGTTCCGGTCGCTGTATCACACTGGGAGTCACTGTGCACAGTTCCGTTCTCATTATCACACTGGGAGTCACTGTACACAGTTCCGGTCTCCGTATCACACTGGGAGTCACTGTGCACAGTTCCGGTCTCCATATCACACTGGGAGTCACTGTGCACAATTCCTGTCTCCGTATCACACTGGGAGTCACTGTGCACAGTTCCTATCTCCGTGTCACACTGGGAGTCACTGTGCACTGTTCCTGTCTCCGTATCACACTGGGAGTCACTGTGCACAGTTCCGGTCTCCGTATCACACTGGGAGTCACTGTGCGCAGTTCCCGTCTCCTTATCACACTGGGAGTCACTGTGCACAGTTCCGGTCTCCGTATCACACTGAGAGTTACTGTGCACAGTTCCTGTCTCCATGTCACACTGGGAGTCACTGTGCACTGTTCCTGTCTTTGTATCACACTGGGAGTCACTGTGCACAGTTCCTGTCTCCGTATCACACTGAGAGTCACTGTGCACAGTTCCTGTCTCTGTATCATACTGGGAGTCACTGTGCACAGTTCCTGTCTCTGTATCACACTGGGAGTCACTTTGCACAGCTCCGGCCTCTGTATGACATTGGCAGTCACTGTGACAGTTCCTGTCTCCGTATCACACTGCGAGTCACTGTGCAGAGTTCCTGTCTCCGTGTCACACTGGGAGTCACTGTGCACTGTTCCTGTCTCCGTATCACAGTGGGAGTCACTGTGCACAGTTCCTGTCTCTGTATCTCACTGTGCACAGTTCCTGTCTCCGTGTCACACTGGGAGTCACTGTGCACAGTTCCAGTCTCCGTATAACACTGGGAGTCACTGTGCAAAGTTCCGGTCTCTGGATCACACTGGGAGTCACTGTGCACAGTTCCGGTCTCTGTATCACAAAGGGAGTCACTGTGCACACTTCCGGTCTCCGTATCACACTGAGAGTTACTGTGCACAGTTCCTGTCTCCGTATCACACTGGGAGTCACTGTGCATTATTCCTGTCTCTGTATCACACTGGGAGTCACTGTGCATAGTTCCTGTCTCCGTATCACACTGGGAGTCACTGTGCACAGTTCCTGTCTCCGTACCACACTGGGAGTCACTGTGCACAGTTCCTGTCTCTGTATCACACTGGGCGTCACTGTGCACAGTTCCTGTCTCTATATCTAATTGTGCACAGTTCCTGTCTCCGTGTCACACTGGGAGTCACTGTGCACAGTTCCAGTCTCCGTATAACACTGGGAGTCACTGTGCAAAGTTCCGGTCTCTGGATCACACTGGGAGTCACTGTGCACAGTTCCGGTCTCTGTATCACACAGGGAGTCACTGTGCACACTTCCGGTCTCCGTATCACACTGAGAGTTACTGTGCACAGTTCCTGTCTCCGTATCACACTGGGAGTCACTGTGCACTATTCCTGTCTCTGTATCACACTGGGAGTCACTGTGCACAGTTCCTGTCTCCGTATCACACTGGGAGTCACTGTGCACAGTTCCTGTCTCCGTACCACACTGGGAGTCACTGTGCACAGTTCCTGTCTCTGTATCACACTGGGCGTCACTGTGCACAGTTCCTGTCTCTGTATCACAGTGGGAGTCACTGTGCACAGTTCCGGTCTCCATATCACACTGGGAGTCACTGTGCACAATTCCTGTCTCCGTATCACACTGGGAGTCACTGTGCACAGTTCCTGTCTCCGTATCACACTGGGAGTCACTGTGCACAGTTCCTGTCTCTGTATCACACTGGGAGTCACTGTACACAGTTCCTGTCTCTGTATCAGACTGGGAGTCACTGTGCACAGTTCCAGTCTCCGTATCACACTGGGAGTCACTGTGCACAGTTCCGGTCTCTGGATCACACTGGGAGTCACTGTGCACTGTTCCGGTCTCCGTATCACACTGAGAGTTACTGTGCACAGTTCCTGTCTCCGTATCACACTGGGAGTCACTGTGCACAGTTCCTGTCTCCGTGTCAAACTGGGAGTCACTGTGCACACTTCCAGTCTCCGTATCACACTGGGAGTCACTGTGCACCATTCTGGTATCTGGATCACACTGGGAGTCACTGTGCACAGTTCCTGTCTCCGTATCACACTGGGAGTCACTGTGCACAGTTCCGGTCTCGGTATTACACTGGGAGTCACTGTGCACAATTCCTGTCTCTGTATCACACTGGGAGTCACTGTGCACAGTTCCCGTCTCCGTATCACACTGGGAGTCACTGTGCACAGTTCCGGTCTCCGTATCACACTGAGAGTTACTGTGCACAGTTCCTGTCTCCGTGTCACACTGGGAGTCACTGTGCACTGTTCCTGTCTCTGTATCACTCTGGGAGTCACTGTGCACAGTTCCTGTCTCCGTATCACACTGGGAGTCACTGTGCACAGTTCCGGTCTCCGTATCACACTGGGAGTCACGGTGCACAGTTCCTGTCTCCGTATCACACTGGGAGACACTGTGCACAGTTCCGGTCTCCGTATCACACTGGGAGTCACTGTGCACAGTTCCTGTCTCTGTATCACACTGGGAGTCACTTTGCACAGTCCCGGTCTCCGTATCACACTGGGAGTCACCGTGCACAGTTCCTGTCTCCGTATCACACTGGGAGTCACTGTGCACAGTTCCTGTCTCAGTATCACACTGGGAGTCACTGTGCACAGTTCTTGTCTCTGTATCACACTGGGAGTCACTGTGCACAGTTCCTGTCTCAGTATCACACTGGGAGTCACTGTGCACAGTACCTGTCTCTGGATCACACAGGGAGTCACTGCGCACAGTTCTTGTCTCTGTATCACACTGGGAGTCACTGTGCACAGTTCCTGTCTCAGTATCACACTGGGAGTCACTGTGCACAGTTCCTTTCTCCGTATCACACTGGGAGTCACTGTGCACAGTTCCGGTCTCTGTATCGCACTGGGAGTCACTGTGCACAGTTCCTGTCTCCGTATCACACTGGGAGTCACTGTGCACAGCTCCTGTCTCCGTGTCACACTGGGAGTCACTGTGCACTGTTCCAGTCTCCGTATCACACTGGGAGTCACTGTGCACAGTTCCGGTCTCTGGATCACACTGGGAGTCACTGTGCACTGTTCCGGTCTCCGTATCACACTGAGAGTTACTGTGCACAGTTCCTGTCTCCGTATCACACTGGGAGTCACTGTGCACAGTTCCTGTCTCCGTGTCAAACTGGGAGTCACTTTGCACACTTCCAGTCTCCGTATCACACTGGGAGTCACTGTGCACCATTCTGGTATCTGGATCACACTGGGAGTCACTGTGCACAGTTCCTGTCTCCGTATCACACTGGGAGTCACTGTGCACAGTTCCGGTCTCGGTATTACACTGGGAGTCACTGTGCACAATTCCTGTCTCTGTATCACACTGGGAGTCACTGTGCACAGTTCCCGTCTCCGTATCACACTGGGAGTCACTGTGCACAGTTCCGGTCTCCGTATCACACTGAGAGTTACTGTGCACAGTTCCTGTCTCCGTGTCACACTGGGAGTCACTGTGCACTGTTCCTGTCTCTGTATCACTCTGGGAGTCACTGTGCACAGTTCCTGTCTCCGTATCACACTGGGAGTCACTGTGCACAGTTCCGGTCTCCGTATCACACTGGGAGTCACTGTGCACAGTTCCTGTCTCCGTATCACACTGGGAGTCACTGTGCACATTTCCTGTCTCCGTGTCACACTGGGAGTCACTGTGCACAGTTCCGGTCTCCGTATCACACTGGGAGTCACTGTGCACAGTTCCTGTCTCCGTATCACTCTGGGAGTCACTGTGCACAGTTCCTGTCTCCGTATCACACTGGGAGTCACTGTGCACAGTTCCGGTCTCCGTTTCACACTGGGAGTCACGGTGCACAGTTCCTGTCTCCGTATCACACTGGGAGACACTGTGCACAGTTCCGGTCTCCGTATCACACTGGGAGTCACTGTGCACAGTTCCTGTCTCTGTATCACACTGGGAGTCACTTTGCACAGTTCCGTTCTCCGTATCACACTGGGAGTCACTGTGCACAGTTCCTGTCTCCGTATCACACTGGGAGTCACTGTGCACAGTTCCTGTCTCAGTATCACACTGGGAGTCACTGTGCACAGTTCTTGTCTCTGTATCACACTGGGAGTCACTGTGCACAGTTCCTGTCTCAGTATCACACTGGGAGTCACTGTGCACAGTACCTGTCTCTGGATCACACAGGGAGTCACTGCGCACAGTTCTTGTCTCTGTATCACACTGGGAGTCACTGTGCACAGTTCCTGTCTCAGTATCACACTGGGAGTCACTGTGCACAGTTCCTGTCTCCGTATCACACTGGGAGTCACTGTGCACAGTTCCGGTCTCTGTATCGCATTGGGAGTCACTGTGCACAGTTCCTGTCTCCGTATCACACTGGGAGTCACTGTGCACAGCTCCTGTCTCCGTGTCACACTGGGAGTCACTGTGCACTGTTCCGGTCTCCGTATCACACTGGGAGTCACTGTGCACTGTTCCGGTCTCCGTATCACACTGAGAGTCACTGTGCACAGTTCCTGTCTCCGTGTCACACTGGGAGTCACCGTGCACTGTTCCTGTCTCCGTATCACACTGGGAGTCACCGTGCACTGTTCCTGTCTCCGTATCACACTGGGAGTCACCGTGCACTGTTCCTGTCTCCATATCACACTGGGAGTCACCGTGCACTGTTCCTGTCTCCGTATCGCACTGGGAGTCACTGTACACAATTCCTGTCTCCGTATCACACTGGGAGTCACTGTGCACAGTTCCTGTCTCCGTATCACACTGGGCGTCACTGTGCACAGTTCCTGTCTCCGTGTCACACTGGGAGTCACTGTGCACTGTTCCTGTCTCCGTATCACACTGGGAGTCACTGTGCACAGTTCCTGTCTCCGTATCACACTGGGAGTCACTGTGCACAGTTCCTGTCTCTGTATCACATTGGGAGTCACTGCGCACAGTTCCTGTCTCTGTATCACACTGTGAGTCACTGTGCACAGTTCCTGTCTCTGTATCACACTGGGAGTCACTTTGCACAGTTCCGGTCTCTTTATCACACTGGGAGTCACTGTGCACAGTTCCTGTCTCCGTATCACACTGGGAGTCACTGTGCACAGTTCCGTTCTCCGCATCACACTGGGAGTCACTGTCCACAGTTCCTGTCTCCGTGTCACACTGGGAGTCACTGTGCACAGTTCCAGTCTCCGTACCACATTGGGAGTCACTGTGCACCGTTCCTGTCTCTGTATCACACTGGGAGTCACTGTGCACTGTTCCTGTCTCCGTATCACACTGGGAGTCACTGTGCACAGTTCCTGTCTCTGTATCTCACTGTGCACCGTTCCTGTCTCCGTGTCACACTGGGAGTCACTGTGCACAGTTCCAGTCTCCGTATCACACTGGGAGTCACTGTGCACAGTTCCGGTCTCTGGATCACACTGGGAGTCACTGTGCACAGTTCCGGTCTCTGTATCACACAGGGCGTCACTGTGCACAGTTCCGGTCTCCGTGTCACATTGGGAGTCACTGTGCACAGTTCCAGTCTCCGTATCACACTGGGAGTCACTGAGCACAGTTCCGGTCTCTGGATCACACTGGGAGTCACTGTGCACAGTTCCTGTCTCCGTATCACACTGGGAGTCACTGTGCACAGTTCCGGTCTCGGTATTACACTGGGAGTCACTGTGCACAGTTCCTGTCTCTGTATCACACAGGGAGTCACTGTGCACAGTTCCTGTCTCTGTATCACACTGGGAGTCACTGTGCACAGTTACTGTCTCCGTATCACACTGGGAGTCACTGTGCACAGTTCCGGTCTCCGTGTCTCACTGGGAGTCACTGTGCACAGTTCCTGTCTCCGTATCACACTGGGAGTCACTGTGCACAGTTCCGGTCTCTGTATCACACTGGGAGTCACTGTGCACAGTTCCTGACTCTGTATCACACTGGGAGTCACTGTGCACAGTTCCTGTCTCCGTAGCACACTGGGAGTCACTGTGCACAGTTCCTGTCTCCGTAGCACACTGGGAGTCGCTGTGCACAGTTCCGGTCTCTGTATCACACTGGGAGTCACTGTGCACAGTTCCTGACTCTGTATCACACTGGGAGTCACTGTACACAGTTCCGGTCTCCGTATCACACTGGGAGTCACTGTGCACAGTTCCTGGGCTGGATTGTCCGATTCCGGGGCTATGTTCCCATGCCGGCATGGGAACGGTGGTGCTTTATGCCAGATGAACAAATACCGATCCCCTGTTGTTGGTGGGGCCGAGCAGGACGGCAGCGTAGAGCACCCGGTTCCTGCTGATGACCTGGCCCGGAGACTTGCCGGGTCCCTTGCCGCGCCTTCACAGGGCGGCGGGGCTGCAGTGGCTGCACAATGCCACATGGTGGCAGCAACCGCTCGCCGACCCGGCCCTCCAAACAGTCCCCCACGTCGGCCGGCTCGTGTAACCCGGACCACCCCCATCCCCCACCACAGTGCCCCCAGCCCCGAACAATGTCCCACCCTGCCCACGGTTCAGCCCTCCCCCAACTGCGGCGCTGAACTAAGTCCGCAGCCACCACGGGTTCCCGACGGGTGAGACCATGAGAGACCCTCGCCATTGGGACCTCGACCGGCTGTGGATGGGGCTGGCGGCCCTCGGCGAATGCCCCTCAATCTGTCGTAAACTTGGATTCTCCACATGGCGCACGTGACTGTGGCCCGGATGAGCAGGTTCTTTGAGATGGTGGAGGAAAGGCGTGGACACTGTGCAGGGGGTCCTGAGAACCATGTCCATACGTTTTGGGCATGTCCGAGAGGCCGAGGGATTTCTGGCAGGGCTTTGTTAACATCATGTCAGAAGTATTAAAGGGACACTTCCGGGTGTGGCCATGCAGAGCTAGGTCGCATATTCGGTAGCTCCCGCTTGGAACGGACTTTTGGGCTCTTTTACAGGGCCCCCACAGCATTTGTTCGACATTTCCCGGTGTGGGAAGAAGACTGCAACATTCCCCCGACAGTGTCCCCCAGGAAGGGTATGTCTCTTGGTTACCAGACCCGGCAGAAACAGTAAATGATTTGGCTGGAACTGCAGGATAAACAGGGCCCCTTCCAGCATGCAGGCGGGGGAAGGGCAAGCTGGAAGCTGACTTGAGGGCCTTTATTAAAGGTGAATTCTAGCAGCAGAGGGAACAACTGTGAAAATATCTACCAAGGCCATTGAAGAAGCGGGGACGAGGCTTCCGGTGGCGGCCATGGAGGAGTAGGTCGCGCATTCGGCAGCTCCCGTCTGGAACGGACTCTCAGAAATTTTTCAGGAGTTTCCACAGACATTTTGGGGCAGATTGGTGAAGCGAACACTGCCAAAAGGATTCCCTCTCGAGACGTCCGGTTGCGGCTGTGCGGAGCGAAGTCGCACATTCGGCGGCTCCCGCAAAAACGGACTTTTGGGCTCTTTTCTGGGCCCCCAAGGGCACTTTTTCGATGTTTCCCGGTGTGGGAAGGAGTTAATAATAGTTCCCCGTCAGTCTATGGCTTTAACTAGGAGCGGGGCGACAAAAAAGGTGGTGGTGGACCAGAAGAAGGGAGGGAAGAAGGACAAAATGGCGGCGGGCGGAGACCAGGCAGCGTGGAGGCAGTGGGCGGAGGAGCAACAGGAGGGTATCCAGCGCTGCCTCAGAGAGATTAAAACGGCCTTGCTAGAGCCGATGAAGGCTTCTATTGATAAGCTGCTGGAGACACAGACGGCCCAGGGGGTGGCGATCCGAGAGGCTCAACAAAAGATCTCTGACAATGAGGACGAGATCTTGGGCCTAGCGGTAAAGGTGGAGGCGCACGAGGTGCTCCACAAGAAATGGCAGGAGCGGTTCGAGGAGATGGAGAATCGGTTGAGGCGGAAGAATCTGCGGATTCTGGGCCTCCTGGAGGGGCCGGACGTGGGGGCCTATGTGGTCACCATGTTGAACTCGCTGATGGGAGCGGGGTCCTTCCAGGGGCCCCTGGAGCTGGAAGGGGCCCATAGAGGGTTGGCGAGGAGGCCCAAGGCTATCGAGCCTCCGCGGGCGGTGCTGGTGCGGTTCCATCGGTTCGTCGATCGGGAGTGCGTGCTCAGGGGGCCAAGAAGGAGAGGAGCAGCAGGTGGGAGAACGCGGAGGTTCGGATATACCAGGACTGGAGTGCGGAGGTGGCGAAGAGGAGGGCCGGGTACAATCGAGCGAAGGCGGTGCTGCACAGGAAGGGGGTGAAGTTTGGCTTGTTGCAGCCGGCGCGACTGTGGGTTACCTACAAGGACCGGCACCATTATTTTGAGTCCCCGGAGAAGGCGTGGGCCTTTGTTCAGGCCGAGAAGCTGGACACAGACTGAGGGTCGGGATGGGCGATTGGGGACTGCGGTGGATATGTTATGTCTATTTTTGGTTTGCATTGTTTTGGGTTTCTTTTTCTCTGTGTTTTTCTCTTTCGGGTTGGGGAGGGTGGATGGGGCGGGTTGGGCACGGTTTTGGTTGGTGGCGGGGCCTGGTAGGTGGAGAGCGCGGGCTTTTTTCCCGCGCCGAAGACTGGGGGGGGCGGGGCCGGGAAGCGAGGATTGTTTCCCGCGCGTAGAACGGAGGGGGAGGGGGAGCACCTGTGGATGGGGAGGGGGAGAGGAGGGTGTGCCACACAATGGGAGGAGTCGAGGGGGAGGCGGGAGTGGCCGGGGTCAGCAGGAGGCACCTGACTTGCGGAAGTGCAATGGGGGGAGTAAACCAGCTAGGATGGGTCCTAGCCGGGGGGGGGGGAAATCGAGTTGCTGCTGCTAAGGTCAAGGAGGAGCTGGAGCGAGTGGGGGGGGGGGGGGTCGAGACGGGGGTATGCCGCTGTGGGGAACGGGCCGGGTGTGGGGTGCAGGCGCGTGGCTGGCCGAGGAGTGGTCATGGCTAGTCGGCGGGGGAGGGGGGCGGGTAGCCCCCTGACCTGGCTGATAACCTGGAATGTAAGGGGACTGAATGGGCTGGTTAAGCGGGCCCGCGTGTTCGCACACCTGAAGGGGCTTAAGGCGGATGTGGTTATGCTCCAGGAGACACACCTGAAGGTGGCAGACCAGGTAAGACTGAGGAAAGGGTGGGTAGGTCAGGTGTTTCACTCGGGGCTCGATGCCAAAAGTCGAGGGGTGGCAATCTTGGTGGGAAAGAAGGTGTTATTCGAGGCGTCGAGCATTGTGGCAGATAATGACGGTAGGTACATAATGGTAAGTGGTAAGTTGCAGGGAGAGAGGGTGGTACTGGTGAATGTGTATGCCCCGAACTGGGACGATGCGGGTTTTATGCAGCGTATGTTGTGTCGGATCCCGGACTTGGAAGTGGGGGGCCTGATAATGGGGGGAGACTTTAACACGGTGTCGGATCCGGCACTGGATCGCTCCAGGTCTAGGACGGGTAGGAAGCCGGCGGCGGCTAGAGTGCTGAGGGGGTTTATGGACCAGATAGGAGGGGTGGACCCTTGGAGATTTGCAAGGCCTGGGGCTAGGGAATTTTCATTCTTCTCACATGTCCATAAGGCTTATTCGCGAATCGACTTTTTCATTTTGAGCAGGGCGCTGATAGCGAGAGTAGAGGATATCGAGTATTCGGCAATAGCCATTTCGGACCACGCCCCGCATTGGGTGGACTTGGAGATGGGGGAGGAGAGTGACCAGCGCCCGCTGTGGCGCTTGGAGGTGGGGCTGTTGGCGGACGAGGAGGTGAGCGAGCGGGTCCGAGGAAGTATAGAGAGGTACTTGGAGACCAACGACAATGGGGAGGTCCGAGTGGGGATGATCTGGGAGGCACTGAAGGCGGCGGTGAGGGGAGAGCTGATCTCCATTAGGGCCCACAAGGAGTGGAGGGAGCGGGGGGAGAGGGAGAGGCTGGTGGGGGAGATGGTGAGGGTAGACAGGAGGTACGCGGAAGAGCTTGAGGAAGGATTGTTGAGGAAGAGGCACAGCCTCCAGGCCGAATTCGACCTGGTGACCACCAGGAAGGCGGAGGTGCAGTGGAGGAAGGCCCAGGGGACGGTCTACGAGTATGGGGAAAAGGCAAGCTGGATGCTGGTGCATCAGCTTCGGAAGCGGGACGCAGCTCGGGAGATCGGGGGAGGTAAGGACAGGGGAGGGAGCGTGGTGCGGAGTGGGGTTGGCATCAATGGGGTCTTCAGGGACTTCTACGAGGAATTGTACCGATCCGAGCCCCCACGGGAGGAGGGAGGGATGGGCCGTTTCCTGGACCAATTGAGGTTTCCAAAGGTGGAAGAGGGACTGGTGGCGGGACTGGGGGCCCCGATTGGGCTGGAGGAGCTGATCAAAGGGATAGGAAGCATGCAGGCGGGGAAGGCACCGGGGCCGGACGGTTTCCCGGTCGAATTCTATGAAAAATATATGGACCTGTTGGGCCCGCTGTTAGTTAGGACCTTTAATGAGGCAAGGGATGGGGGGGCTTTACCCCCGACGATGTCCCGGGCACTGATCTCCTTGATCCTGAAGCGGGACAAGGATCCCCTGCAATGTGGGTCTTACAGACCGATTTCCTTGCTAAATGTAGATGCCAAGGTGCTGGCGAAGGTCTTAGCCACGAGGATTGAGGATTGTGTGCCGCAGATCATCCATGAAGACCAGACGGGGTTTGTGAAGGGTAGACAGTTGAACGCGAATGTGCGGAGGCTTTTGAACGTTATCATGATGCCGGCGAGGGAGGGGGAGGCGGAGATAGTGGTGGCGATGGACGCTGAGAAAGCCTTCGATAGGGTAGAGTGGGGGTACGTGGGAGATGCTGAAGAGGTTCGGGTTTGGGGAGGGGTTTGTCAGGTGGGTTAGGCTGTTGTATGAGGTCCCGATGGCGAGTGTGGCCACAAACAGGAGGAGGTCCGAGTACTTTCGGTTGCACCGAGGGACGAGACAGGGGTGTCCCCTGTCCCCCCTGCTCTTCGCACTGGCGATTGAACCCCTGGCTATGGCACTGAGAGAGTCGAAAAACTGGAGGGGGTTGTTGTGGGGTGGGGAGGAGCATAGGGTGTCGCTCTATGCGGACAACCTGCTGCTGTATGTGGCGGACCCGGTGGGGGGAATGCCAGAGGTAATGAGGATCCTTAGGGAATTCGGGGACTTTTCGGGGTACAAGCTCAATATGGGGAAGAGCGAGCTGTTCGTAGTTCAGCTAGGGGACCAGGAGAGGGGGATTGGCGAGCTCCCACTAAAAAGGGCGGAGAGGAGCTTCAGATATTTGGGAGTCCAGGTGGCCAGGAGCTGGGGGGCCCTGCATAGGCTTAACTTTACAAGGCTGGTGGAGCAAATGGAGGAGGAGTTCAAGAGGTGGGACGTGTTGCCGCTGTCCCTGGCGGGTAGGGTGCAGTCAATCAAAATGACGGTGCTCCCAAGGTTTTTGTTCCTGTTCCAGTGCCTCCCCGTGTTTATTCCGAAGGCTTTTTTCAGGCGGGTTAACAGGAGTATAATGGGGTTTGTGTGGGCGCGAGGGACTCCGAGGGTGAGAAGGGTGTTCCTGGAGCGGAGTAGAGATGGGGGGGCTGGCGCTGCCCAACCTCTGTGGGTACTACTGGGCCGCCAATGCGACGATGGTGCGCAAGTGGGTGATGGAGGGGGAGGGGGCTGCATGGAAGAGGCTGGAGACGGCGTTCTGTGTGGGTACGAGTCTGGGGGCGCTGGCAACGGCGCTGCTGCCGCTCCCTCCAAGGAGGTATACCACGAGCCCGGTGGTGGTGGCGGCCCTCAAAATGTGGAGGCGGCATAGGGGGGAAGTTGGGGCCTCGGCGTGGACCCCATTACGGGGGAACCACCGGTTTGCCCCAGGAAGAGCAGGTGGAGGGTTTCGGGGTGGCACAGGGCAGGGATACGAAAGCTGGGGGACCTGTTTGTGGACGGGAAGTTCACGAGCTTGAGTGAGCTGGAGGAGAAGTACGGGCTCCCCCGGGGAACACCTGCAGGTACTTACAGGTAAGGGCGTTTGCCAGGCGGCAGATGGCGGAATTCCCGCGGCTACTGCCACGCACAGTACAGGACAGGGTGCTCTCGGGGGGGTGGGTGGGAGTGGGGAAGATCTCGGAAACTTACCAGGTGATGCAGGAGGAGGAGGAGGCCTCGTGGTGGAGTTGAAAGGTAAGTGGGAGGAGGAGTTGGAGGAGGAGATCAAGGAGGGGACGTGGGCAGATATCCTAGGGAGGGTGAACTCTTCCTCTTCGTGCGCGAGGCTCAGCCTCATACAGTTTAAGGTGCTGCACAGGGCACACATGACCGGGACAAGGATGAGCCGGTTATTTGGGGGTGAGGACAGGTGTGTTAGGTGCTCAGGGAGCCCAGCAAATCACACCCATATGTTCTGGGCATGCCCAGCGCTGGAGGAATTTTGGAAGGGCGTAGCGAGGACGGTGTCGAGGGTGGTAGGATCCAGGGTTAAACCGGGCTGGGGACTCGCAATATTTGGGGTGGCAGAGGAGCCGGTAGTGCAGGAGGCGAAAGAGGCCGGAATTCTGGCCTTTGCGTCCCTGGTAGCCCGGCGAAGGATTCTCCTTCAGTGGAAGAGGATGCGAGGCCCCCAAGTGTGGAATTCTGGATCAGCGATACGGCGGGGTTCATTAAATTGGAGAGGGTGAAATTTGCCTTGAGAGGGTCGGTACAAGGGTTCTTTAGGCGGTGGCCACCGTTCTTAGACTTTCTGGCAGAACGATGAACATTGGTCAATGGTAGCAGCAGCTCGGGGGGGGTTTACTTTATTTTTGTTTATGTTATTTACACTGGAGGGTCTGAGGGGGAGTATACACCTGTTGTCTTAAGTCGGGGTGTTAATGTTAATTTATTATTTAGGTACTGGGGGGGGGGGGGGATTGCTTTTTTAGATTGTGTTTTGTACTTAACCCTGTTGGGTTCTTTTTTCTTTCTCATTTTGTCATTGATATTTTATGAAAACCTTTCATAAAAATTATCTTTTTAAAAAAAACGAAGTATTAAAGGTGGGGGTGGCACCCAGTCCAGCGGTGGCGCTCTTTGGGGAGTCAGAAGATCCGGGAACCCAGGGAGGCCGATGTCCCGACCTTTGACTCCCTAGTGGCTCGGGAAACGGATCCTACTCGGATGGAGGGACTCGGAGCCCCCGAGGTCGGCGGGGGGGGGGGGGGGGGGCGGGATGATGGGGAGGACATTTTCTAAAAAACAAAAGAATGCCGAGGTATGTGGTGAATGTACAATCACTGATAATTCACCAGTGCACTGTGTTATGTTATTAAGCCTGTGGGCCATTGTGTGGCTTCACCCGCAGGGGGATGTGTCGGGGCATGTACGGGCTCCGCCCATGGCTCCACCCCCTTTGCAGGAAGTATGAGAGCTGCCGACCTGCGGGGCCGCCTTCAGTGTTGTACCGGTCGCAGGCAGGCACAGTTCCAAGCTGATTAAAACCACGGTTTACCTCTCCACCTGTCTCCGAGTCAATTGATGGTCGCACCAAGGTACTTGATCAGGTCTTTCAGAGATTTTGAATGCGGAATGTTCTAGATTTGAGAGTTTTTTTCACATATCCTGAAGGATTGATCAGGTTGAGATTACGTTTCCCTGAAAAAGGGCTAACTTGACCAAGGTCTTTGTAGCACCGTCAATATGCCGCGAGGCAGGTTGGGGTAATGTCAATTGAAGGCTTTATTAAGCAGAACTTTATCCCCAGCAGCGTGGTTACAGAATGCAGCTGCTGAGGGAAATGGAGGGAAAAACTGGGTTCTTATACCGGCATTTCTGAGTGGAGTCCAGTAGGTGGCAGATCCTATCAGGACCAGGCATCCCTCCACCAATAGCCTGTCGACACGTGGTGTACCGTATTACCCCTAAAACATACCACCACAGTCTTCAAAATCGTGGAGGGTTGCGATTGTCTGGAAAGGATGATGTTGTGGGTTTCTTGGACGAGCCCAGCATTCGGGAGCCATTGATGTGAGGTGGACACTGACAATTCCCATGGGGAGTTCCGGAGGAAGGTCTTACCCCAGACAGTGGTCAGAATGTGGACCTCACTCCAGCAGGGAGCGGTTGGGGTGAACAGAGGGGATGTATTTAAGGGGGAAACTGGGGAAACACACAAGGCAGAGGGAGAGATAGAAGGAAATGTCGATGGGGTGAGGTGTGGAGAGGGGGGGGGGGGGAGGGGAGGAGGCTCGTGTGAAACAGCAACACCAACAGATGGACTGAACGGCCTGTTTCTGCATTGGTTAACTCTGAGCAACAGCTTTCTAAAATGTATCTCACTGGCTGTTAAGTGCTTTGGGATGTTTCGAGGTGGTGAGAGGCGATGTGTAAATGCGAGCTAATCTTGCTCTTGGTTGAATGCCAGCTTTCCTATTGGCTGACCTTTTCCACATCGTTAAGCACTTGCGTCAACTCTCCGCAGACTGCTTTCCCTATTTTTATTCAAGTTCTCTAAATGCCACTGTTTTCGTATGTCTCTGCCAGCGAGCTTCCCGCTCGTCAGACGACTGCACAGCCAGGAATCCTAGCTGCCTGTCCTCTGGTCGCCCCGATCCCGCAAAGTCGTCTTTGACGGCCGGGGGGGGGGAGCAAGGGCCCACCCCGCCCAGGGGGCCCTCGGCCTTCACACCTAACTGGCACCAATCCAGCAGGTCGAGAAGGAAACTGTGCAAGAGAGAGAGAGAGAGAGAGAGAGAAACAGAGGGAGAGGGAGAACGAAGAGAGAGAAAGGCCGGCGAGAGGAAACCTGTTGAGATGACAACCAGGAAAGCGGCCAGCCTGATCGTCACTCCACCCAGAGCAAGGGAACACCACCACCTGGATGTTCCCCCGGCGTCTGACTTGGAAATATCGCCGCCGTTCCCTTCGCTGTCGCTGGGTCAAAATCCTGGAACTCCCTCCCGAGCAGCACTGTGGGTGTACCTACACCACAGGGGCCGCAGCGGTTCTAGAAGGCAGCTCACCACCATCCTCTCATGGGGCAATTAGGGATGGGTACTAAATGCTGGAGTCGCCAACGACGCCCACATATCGTGAATGAATAAAAGACAATCACGAAAGTTACATCCCTGGGAATTTATTGACCATCGCAACATCCACGTAAACGATCAGCCCTTCATCCCCTCTGACTTCTCCGGTGGGTTTGACCTCTGACCCCAAAAGGTGACCTGTTAGGTCAGAGTTTGACCCCCTGAGGTCACCCATTTCTCTTGCCTGCACCCTTTTAATTGGTTGCTCTTTGATCTTTCTTTACTTATATTGCTTCATCCCGAATTCCTCTCACTCAGCCATTTTCAGAGCGGCAGTTAAGAGGTCAAGCACGACTCTATGGGTCTGGAGTTGCATGTAGGCCAGACCGGGGTAAGGACCACAGATTTCCCTCCCTCAAGGAGCATTAGCAAACCAGGGGCGAAATTCTCCGGTATCGGCGCGACGTCCGCCGACCGGCGCCCAAAAACGGCGCAAATCAGTCCGGCATCGCGCCGCCCCAAAGGTGCGGAAGCCTCCGCATCTTGGGGGGGCCGAGCCCCCACCTTGAGGGGCTAGGCCCGCGCCGGACTGATTTCCGCCCCGCCAGCTGGCGGAAAAGGCCTTTGGGCCCGTTTTATCCATGCCAGCAAGCACTCTCTGCAAGCATTGCTCAGCCTCTCTCCCCTTTCTCTCTGCGATGTTCGTGTTTCTTCAGCTAAAGGCCCAATTCCCCCCGGCGAGCCTCGCTCGAATCTGCCCCCACCACACTCTCAGGCAGCTCATTCCAGATCCCAACCATTCTCTGCATGAAGGCGTTTTTCCTCGTGACTCCAGTGTTACCAATTGCCTGAGCCTGCGGCCTCTGGGTTCTGGAACCTTCCACCAATGGGAGCCATCTCTCCCCCTGCCTTCTCCGTACAGATACCTCAGGATTTGGAACAAAACTCCGCTTCGGATTCCTCGTCTCCAAGGAGGAGGAGTCCCAGCCTCTCCCACTCCATCCTTACAACTCCAGCTCTTCATCCCCTGGAATCATTTTTGTGAATACTTCCTGCACTTTGATGCCTTCCCGTCCTCCTATGGCACAGAACTCAAACGGCATGGCCGGGATTCTCCGACCCCCACGTCGGGGCGGCGAGTGACTTGAAATTAAAAGAAAATGAAAATCGCTTACTGTCACAAGTAGGCTTCAAACGAGGTTACTGTGAAAAGCCCCTAGTCGCCACATTCCGGCGCCTGTTCGGGGAGGCTGTTACGGGAATCGAACCGTGCTGCTGGCCTGCCTTCGTCTGCTTTCCAAGCCAGCGATTTAGCCCTGTGCTAAACTTGGAGGGGAACCTCCAGGCGGTGGGGCTCCCAGGCATCTGCTGCTCTTGTCCTTCGAGGTGGTGGTGGTCGTGGGTTTGGAAGGTGCTGCCTGAGGAGCCGTGGTGAGTTTCTACATCTTGTAGATGGGACACACGGCTGACACTGTGCGCGTCGGCGGTGGAGGGAGTGAATGTCTGTGAAAGGGGAGCAATCAAGCGGGGCTGCTTTGTCCTGGATGGTGTCGAGCTTCTCGAGTGTTGCTGGAGCTGCACTCACCCAGGCAAGTGGAGCGTATTCCATCGCACTCCTGACTTGTGCCTTGTCGATGGTGGACAGGCTTTGGGGGGGGGCAGGAGGTGAGTTACCCTCCGCAGGATTCCCAGCCTCTGACCTGCCCTGGTAGCCACAGTATTAATGTGGCTGGGCCCAGTTCAGTTTCTGATCAATGGTAACCCCCCAGGATGTTGACTGTGGGGGATTCAGCGATGGTAACGCCATTGAATGCCAAGGGGCGATGGCTAGATCCTCTCTTGTCGGAGAGAATCATTGCCTGGCACTTGTATGGCATGAATGTTCCTTGCCACTTGTCAACCCAATCCTATTTTCCAGGTCTTGATGCAATTGGACATGAAGTGCTTCAGTATCTGAGGACTCAAGAATACATTGCTGCCTCACATCACCAGGCACCCCCGTGTTCGATTCTGACCTTATATGTTTCGATAAGATCCAGCCCCCGCCCCCCCTCGACATTCGTCTAAATTTCAATGAGTGGAGTCCCAGTCTACTCGATCTCCTCTCAGACACCAAGGTTCTCAACTCCGGATTCAGCCAAGTGAATCTCCTCTGCACCCCCTCCAGTGGTAGTACATCCTTTCTCAAGTAAGGAGACCGAAACTGTACACAGTACTCCGTGTCTCTCGAACATTTGTCCATGCCTCTGGCTTAGACGTCCGGTCACAGAATCACAGTGCAGCACAAGGCAATGAACGATTGTCCATGGCAGCATTAGTCCACTTACCTCATGTGGAAACGCACTCTACTCACAACCCAGGATTATCGGGGCTGGAGGAGGTTACAGAGAGAGGGAGGGTTGTAGGGACTGGAGGAGGTTACAGAGATAGGGAGGGTTGTCGGGGCTGGAGGAGGTCACAGAGATTGGGAGCAGCGTAGGGGCTGGAGGAGGTTACAGAGATAGAGAGGGTTGTAGGGGCTGGAGGAGGTTACAGAGAGAGGGAGGGTTGTAGGGACTGGAGGAGGTTACAGAGAGAGGGAGGGTTGTCGGGGCTGGAGGAGGTTACAGAGATAGGGAGGGTTGTCGGGGCTGGAGGAGGTCACAGAGATTGGGAGCAGCGTAGGGGCTGGAGGAGGTTACAGAGATAGAGAGGGTTGTAGGGGCTGGAGGAGGTTACAGAGAGAGGGAGGGTTGTAGGGACTGGAGGAGGTTACAGAGAGAGGGAGGGTTGTCGGGGCTGGAGGAGGTTACAGAGATAGGGAGAGTTGTAGGGGCTGGAGGAGGTTACAGAGAGAGGGAGGGTTGTAGGGACTGGAGGAGGTTACAGAGATAGGGAGAGTTGTAGGGGCTGGAGGAGGTTACAGAGAGAGGGAGGGTTGTAGGGACTGGAGGAGGTTACAGAGATAGGGAGGGTTGTCGGGGCTGGAGGAGGTCACAGAGATTGGGAGCAGCGTAGGGGCTGGAGGAGGTTACAGAGATAGAGAGGGTTGTAGGGGCTGGAGGAGGTTACAGAGAGAGGGAGGGTTGTAGGGACTGGAGGAGGTTACAGAGAGAGGGAGGGTTGTCGGGGCTGGAGGAGGTCACAGAGATTGGGAGCAGCGTAGGGGCTGGAGGAGGTTACAGAGATAGAGAGGGTTGTAGGGGCTGGAGGAGGTTACAGAGATAGGGAGGGTTGTAGGGACTGGAGGAGGTTACAGAGATAGGGAGGGGTGTAGGGGCTGGAGGAGGTTACAGAGAGAGGGAGGGTTGTTGGGGCTGGAGGTGGTTACAGAGATAGGGAGGGGTGTAGGGGCTGGAGGAGGTTACAGAGATAGGGAGGGTTGTAGGGGCTGGAGGAGGTTACAGAGATAGGGAGGGTTGTAGGGACTGGAGGAGGTTACAGAGAGAGGGAGGGTTGTAGGGGCTGGAGGAGATTACAGAGATAGGGAGGGTTGTACGGGCTGGAGGAGGTTACAGAGATAGGGAGGGGTGTAGGGGCTGGAGGAGGTTACAGAGATAGGGAGGGGTGTAGGGGCTGGAGGAGGTGACAGAGATAGGGAGGGTTGTAGGGGCTGGAGGAGGATACAGAGATAGGGAGAGGGGTGTAGGGGCTGGTGGAGGTTACAGGGATAGGGAGGGTTGTAGGGGCTGGAGGAGGTTACAGAGATAGGGAGGGTTGTAGGGGCTGGAGGAGGTTACAGAGAGAGGGAGGGTTGTAGTGGCTGGAGGAGGTGACAGAGATAGGGAGAGGGGTGTAGGGGCTGGTGGAGGTTACAGGGATAGGGAGGGATGTAGGGGCTGGAGGAGGTTACTGAGAGAGGGAGGGTTGTAGGGGCTGGAGGAGGTTACAGAGAGAGGGACGGTTGTAGTGGCTGGAGGAGGTGACAGAGATAGGGAGAGGGGTGTAGGGGCTGGTGGAGGTTACAGAGATAGGGAGGGGTGTAGGGGCTGGAGGAGGTTACAGGGATAGGGAGGGTTGTAGGGGCTGGAGAAGGTTACAGAGATAGGGAGGGTTGTAGGGACTGGAGGAGGTGACAGAGATAGGGAGGGGTGTAGGGGCTGGAGGAGGTTACAGAGATAGGGAGGGGTGTAGGGGCTGGAGGAGGTTACAGAGATAGGGAGGGGTGTAGGGGCTGGAGGAGGTTACAGAGATAGGGAGGGTTGTAGGGGCTAAAGGAGGTTACAAAGATAGGGAGGGTTGTCGGGACATGAGGAGATTACAGAAATAGGGAGGGTTGTAGGGACTGGAGGAGGTTACAGAGATTGGGAGGATTGTAGGGACTGGAGGAGACGACAGAGATACGAGGGTTGTAAGGATTTGAGGAGATGACAGAGATAGGGAGGGTTGTAGGGACTGGAGGAGGTGACAGAGATAGGGAGGGGTGTAGGGGCTGGAGGAGGTTACAGAGATAGGGAGGGGTGTAGGGGCTGGAGGAGGTTACAGAGATAGGGAGGGGTGTAGGGGCTGGAGGAGGTTACAGAGATAGGGACGGTTGTAGGGGCTAAAGGAGGTTACAAAGATAGGGAGGGTTGTCGGGACATGAGGAGATTACAGAAATAGGGAGGGTTGTAGGGACTGGAGGAGGTTACAGAGATTGGGAGGATTGTAGGGACTGGAGGAGATGACAGAGATACGAGGGTTGTAAGGATTTGAGGAGATGACAGAGATAGGGAGTGTTGTAGGGATTGGAGGAGGTTACAGAGATAGGGAGGGTTGTAGGGACTGGAGGAGATGACAGAGGTAGGGAGGGTTGTAGGAGCTGGAGGAGGTTACAGAGATAGGAGGATTGTAGGGGCTGGAGGAGGTTACAGAGATAGGGAGGGTTGTAGTGGCTGGAGGAGGTTACAGAGTTAGGGAGGGTTGTAGTGGCTGGAGGAGGTTACAGAGATAGGGAGGGTTCTCGGGGCTGGAGGATGTTACAGAGATAGGGAGGTTTGTAGGGGCTGGAGGAGGTTATAGAGATAGGGAGGGTTGTTGGGGCAGGAGGAGGTTACAGAGATAGGGAGGGTTGTAGGGGCTGGAGGAGGTTATAGAGATAGGGAGGGTTGTTGGGGCAGGAGGAGGTTACAGAGATAGGGAGGGTTGTAGGGACTGGAGGTGGTTACAGAGATAGGAAGGGTTGTAGGGGCTGGAGGAGGTTACAGCGATAGGGGGGGTTGTAGAGACTGGAGGAGGTTACAGAGACAGGGAATGTTGTAGAGGGCTGGAGGAGGTTACAGAAATAGGGAGGGTTGTTGGGGCTGGAAGAGGTTACAGAGATAGGGAGGGTTGTAGAGTCTGGAGGAGGTTACAGAGATAGGGAATGTTGTAGAGGGCTGGAGGAGGTTACAGAAATAGGGAGGATTGTTGGGGCAGGAGGAGGTTACAGAGATAGGGAGGGTTGTAGGGACTGGAGGTGGTTACAGAGATAGGAAGGGTTGTAGGGGCTGGAGGAGGTTACAGCGATAGGGGGGGTTGTAGAGACTGGAGGAGGTTACAGAGACAGGGAATGTTGTAGAGGGCTGGAGGAGGTTACAGAAATAGGGAGGGTTGTTGGGGCTGGAAGAGGTTACAGAGATAGGGAGGGTTGTAGAGTCTGGAGGAGGTTACAGAGATAGGGAATGTTGTAGAGGGCTGGAGGAGGTTACAGAAATAGGGAGGATTGTTGGGGCTGGAGGAGGTTACAGAGATAGGGAGGGTTGTAGAGACTGGAGGAGGATACAGAGATAGGGAGGGTTATAGGGGGTGGAGGAGGTTACAGAGATCGGGAGGGTTATTGGGCCTGGAGGAGGTTACAGAGATAGGGAGGGTTATTGGGCCTGGAGGAGGTTACAGAGATAGGGAGAGGATGAAGTGATGGAGGGAACTTGGTAAGAAGAAAGAGAGTTCTTTCACAGGGTTGGGGGAGGGCGGGTGGTACTGCTGTACTTGGCGCGATCGAGTGAAAAAGGGGTAAACAGGACCCCATGGAAGCTGTCACCTGGTGAAGCTGAGGTAGGGAAGCTAGAATTTAGGCGGATGACGCACAGGAATGTGAAAGTATTGGCTCTGGCGGGAACGAGCCATGTTTGCTTCCTTGTCAACGAGGGCCACCAGCATTCGTCAGAACCCAGAACAAAAGGCTGCGAGGAGAAATCCCTCTGCTCAGTCCAGACCGATGGTTTGCATTTCGAGGCTTGGCAAAGGTTTCGGAAGAAATCATTCAGCCGAAGGGGGCCCCGATAATCCTGCACAGAGAACAAGAGCCTTGGCTGGAGGCACTGAGCCAGGCCTACAGGCTGCCAGATACTCCTTATAATGCCACACAGCTGGCCCGATTAGTGACCACGGAAAGTTCATACTGAGTTTATCCCTTCTGATTGGTTCACATCAGCCTGGATATGGCATCTGATGGGCTAGCCCACAACTCTGGAAGGTCAGATCAAGGCAGGGGCCTGTGCTGGGTTCGCATTCCTGACTGCCCGAGCATCTCCCATCCCGACAGACACACGCAGACCAGGAAGAGGCCGGGCTCCGACCCCAGCCGAGAACTCCTGGCCGAGTGCTGGGTTAGTCTGCTCAAACCTGGTATGATACTGAAAACAACCCAGGCAGGTCAGGAAAGGCCCAGGCTTAAATCCGGGCCTAGTTTTGGGTTAGCCTGCACACACAGAGTGACTCTGTGTGTGGGTGGCTCTCAGTATCACTCGAGGTGTGATCGGGTATAACTGAGCTCTGGGCCGGGATCGGAGCCTGGGCCTATCCTGCTCTGTGTGTGGGTACCTCTTAGTATCACTCAAGGTGTGATCAGGTATAACTGAGCTCTGGGCCGGGATCGGAGCCTGGGCCTTTCCTGCTCTGTGTGTGGGTAGCTCTCAGTATTACAAATGGTGTGTGATCAGGTATAACTGAGCTCTGGGCCGAGATCGGAGCCTGGGCCTTTCCTGCTCTGTGTGTGGGTAGCTCTCAGTATTACAAATGGTGTGTGACCAGGTATAACTGAGCTCTGGCCGGGATCGGAGCCTGGGCCTATCCTGCTCTGTGTGTGGGTAGCTCTCAGTATTACAAATGGTGTGTGATCAGGTATAACTGAGCTCTGGCCGGGATCGGAGCCTGGGCCTATCCTGCTCTGTGTGTGGGTAGCTCTCAGTATTACAAATGGTGTGTGATCAGGTTATAACTGAGCTCTGGGCTGGGATGAGAGCATGGGCCTATCCTGCTCTGTGTGTGGGTAGCTCTCAGTATTACAAATGGTGTGTGATCAGGTTATAACTGAGCTCCGGGCCGGGATAGCAGCCTGGGCCTATCCTGCTCTGTGTGTGGGTAGCTCTCAGTATTACAAATGGTGTGTGATCAGGTATAACTGAGCTCTGGGCTGGGATCGGAGCCTGGGCCTATCCTGCTCTGTGTGTGGGTAGCTCTCAGTGTTACAAATGCTGTGTGATCAGATATAATTGAGCTCTGGCCGGGATCGGAGCCTGGGCCTATCCTGCTCCGTGTGTGGGTAGCTGTCAGTATTACAAATGTTGTGTGATCAGATATAACTGAGCTCTGGGCCGGGATCGGAGGTGGGCCTATCCAGTTCTGTGGGTGGATAGCTCGCAGTTTCACTCAGGGTGTGATCGGGTATAACTGAGCTCTGGGCCGGGATCGGAGCCTGGGCCTATCCTGCTCTGTGTGTGGGTACCTCTTAGTATCACTCAAGGTGTGATCAGGTATAACTGAGCTCTGGGCCGGGATCGGAGCCTGGGCCTATCGTGCTCTGTGTGTGGGTAGCTCTCAGTATTACAAATGGTGTGCGATCAGGTATAACTGAGCTCTGGCCGGGATCGGAGCCTGGGCCTATCCTGCTCTGTGTGTGGGTAGCTCTCAGTATTACAAATGGTGTGTGATCAGGTTATAACTGAGCTCTGGGCTGGGATGAGAGCATGGGCCTATCCTGCTCTGTGTGTGGGTAGCTCTCAGTATTACAAATGGTGTGTGATCAGGTATAACTGAGCTCTGGGCCGAGATCGGAGCCTGGGCCTTTCCTGCTCTGTGTGTGGGTAGCTCTCAGTATTACAAATGGTGTGTGACCAGGTATAACTGAGCTCTGGCCGGGATCGGAGCCTGGGCCTATCCTGCTCTGTGTGTGGGTAGCTCTCAGTATTACAAATGGTGTGTGATCGGGTATAACTGAGCTCTGGCCGGGATCGGAGCCTGGGCCTATCCTGCTCTGTGTGTGGGTAGCTCTCAGTATTACAAATGGTGTGTGATCAGGTTATAACTGAGCTCTGCGCTGGGATGAGAGCATGGGCCTATCCTGCTCTGTGTGTGGGTAGCTCTCAGTATTACAAATGGTGTGTGATCAGGTTATAACTGAGCTCCGGGCCGGGATAGCAGCCTGGGCCTATCCTGCTCTGTGTGTGGGTAGCTCTCAGTATTACAAATGGTGTGTGATCAGGTATAACTGAGCTCTGGGCTGGGATCGGAGCCTGGGCCTATCCTGCTCTGTGTGTGGGTAGCTCTCAGTGTTACAAATGCTGTGTGATCAGATATAATTGAGCTCTGGGCCGGGATCGGAGCCTGGGCCTATCCTGCTCCGTGTGTGGGTAGCTGTCAGTATTACAAATGTTGTGTGATCAGATATAACTGAGCTCTGGGCCGGGATCGGAGGTGGGCCTATCCAGTTCTGTGTGTGGATAGCTCTCAGTTTCACTCAAGATGTGATCAGGTTATAACTGTGATCTGGGCCGGGATCGGAGCCTGGGCCTTTTCTGCTCTGTGTGTGGATAGCTCTCAGTATTACAAATGGTGTGTGATCAGGTATAACTGAGCTCTGGGCCGGGATCGGAGCCTGGGCCTTTCCTGCTCTGTTTTGTGGGTAGCTCTCAGTATTACAAATGGTGTGTGATCAGGTATAACTGAGCTCTGGGCCGGGATCGGAGCCTGGCCCTTTCCTGTTCTGTGTGTAGGTAGCTATCATATTCAAATGGTGTGTGATCAGGTTATAACTGAGCTCTAGGCCGGGATCGGAGCCTGGGCCTTTTCTGCTCTGTGTGTGGGTAGCTCTCAGTTTTACAAATGGTGTGTGATCAGGTATAACTGAGCTCTAGGCCGGGATCGGAGCCTGGGCCTTTTCTGCTCTGTGTATGGGTAGCTCTCAGTATTACAAATGGTGTGTGATCAGGTATAACTGAGCTCTGGGCCAGGATCGGAGCCTGGGCCTTTCCTGCTCTGTGTGTGGGTAGCTCTCAGTGTTACAAATGGTGTGTGATCAGATATAACTGAGCCCTGGGGCGGGATTGGAGCCTGGGACTTTTCTGCTCTGTGTGTCGGTAGCTCTCAGTATTACAAATGGTGTGTGATCAGGTATAACTGAGCTCTGGGCCGGGATCGGAGCCTGGGCCTTTCCTGCTCTGTGTGTGGATAGCTCTCAGTATTACAAATGGTGTGTGATCAGATATAACTGAGCTCTGGGCCGGGATCGGAGCCTGGGCCTATCCTGCTCTGTGTGTGGGTAGCTCTCAGTATCACTCAAGGTATGATCAGGTATAACTGAGCTCTGTGCCGGGATCGGAGCCTGGGCCTTTTCTGCTCTGTGTGTCGGTAGCTCTCAGTATTACAAATGGTGTGTGATCAGATATAACTGAGCCCTGGGCCGGGATCGGAGCCTGGGCCTTTCCTGCTCTGTGTTGTGGGTAGCTCTCAGTATTACAAATGGTGTGTGATCAGGTATAACTGAGCCCTGGGCCGGGATCGGAGCCTGGGCCTATCCTGCTCTGTGTGTGGGTAGCTCTCAGTATTACAAATGGTGTGTGATCAGGTATAACTGAGCTCTGTGCCGGGATCGGAGCCTGGGCCTATCCTGCTCTGTGTGTGCGTAGCTCTCAGTATTACAAATGGTGTGTGATCAGGTATAACTGAGCCCTGGGCTGGGATCGGAGCCTGGGCCTTTTCTGCTCTGTGTGTATGTGTGCGTATCTGTGTGGCTCTCAGTGTCACAAAGGATGTGATCAGGCATGAACACACACACGGCACATACAATCTCACACACACACACACGCGAGCACACACAGACATATGCACACAAAATCTCTCTCTGACACACACACAAATTCACAAATGTACACATCCCTGCAAGAGGGTATTTTGGAATAACTTTCTTGTTTTAAGGCAGAAGAGGGGGTGGTGGTGGTGGGAAATCAGCCAAGGTTCCTGCTTGTCCTGGCATATTCCAGCTGTGCGGTGTGTGTGTGTGTGGAAATTCGATCAGGAGAGCACTGTGCTCAGCTGATGCTGGTCATGTTAAATTTCCAGGCCGCACTTCCTCTCCAGGGTCGCAAGTGGGGTTATCCCTTCCCATCTGCTTCAAATTTGGAAAAGTTTGGAGCAGACTACAAAATAGAATGAGCGAAGCCACAGGGCTGGGGGAAAATGGGACCAATGGGAAAGAATCTTTCAAAGGGCCAGCAAGCACACGGCAGGGGCTGAATGGCCTCCTGCTGCCTGCAATGTAAGATATTACAAAGTTACCCTGGAGAGCATCAAGTTAATTTTAAATACGGGAAGGTATTCCTTTTGTTGTAAATGTCGGACAAGGCCCGAAACCGGCGCTGCCATTTTGCCTTAGGGGTTCCAAATTAGACTCCTCCAGAGGGCCGGTTACCTGGGCAACAGCAAGCAATTTGGGATTGTGCTGTGCGAAAATCCCCCCTGGAAGGATACACCAGCAAAAATTGGAACGGCAGGGCTCCAGGGAAGGCGTGTGGTATTGTCAAGGGGCTAGTAATCCTGGGGGGGGCGGGGGGGGGTCACCATCATTAACAGTCTGTCCTGGTCCACTCCCGTTGATGCCGCTGTCAAGAAAGCACAACAACGTCTCGACTTCCGACGGGAGCTAAAGAAATTCGGCGTGTCTGCATCGGCTCTCGCAAACCTCTACAGATGTGCCATAGAGAGCATCCTATCCGGCTGCACCACAGCCTGGTATGGCAACTGCTTGGCCCAGGACCGCAAGAAACTGCAGACTGCGATGAACTCAGCCCAACGCATCACACAAGCTCGCCACCCGCACATTGATTCTGTCTACACCTCCCGCTGCCTCAGGAAGGCGGGCAGCATTATCAGAGACCCCTCCCACCCAGGCATTGCCTTCTTCCAGACCCTTCCATCAGGCAGAAGATACAGAAGTCTGAAGACCCGCACATCCAGACATAGAAATAGCTTCTTCCCCACAGCTACTAGACTCCTCGACGACTCCCCCTCGGACTGATCTGTTCCCTGTAAGAACATTATTCACGACGCCTTATGCTGCTCTTGCTCATGTATTTGCTTTGTTTGGCCCCTTGTTCCGCACTGTAACCAATCACTGTTTGTCGATGTACCATTTGTCAATGTTCTCTGTCGATTATTCTTTTTTTTGTCTACTATGTACGTACTGTGGACGTTGTCATGTGAGAGTACCTTTAAGAAATGGGTGTTTATAAATGGGTGTGTATATAAATATCTGTAGTGAGAGTACCTTTAACAAATGGGTGTTTATAAATGGGTGTATATATAAATATCTGTAGTGAGAGTACCTTTAAGAAATGGGTGTTTATAAATGGGTGTGTATATAAATATCTGTAGTGAGAGTACCTTTAACAAATGGGTGTTTGTTACTGCAGTGATGTCAGAGTGGGTGGAGCTGGGCTGTCTGTCAAATTTTTACTTTCGTTTTAGGCTGTTTGCTGCAGGGTGTGTTTTAGTTTCGTTTTCAGTGTTGGAGCTGAAGCCAGACAGAGCAGGTGTACTGTTGATCTATCTGCCATCAAAAGACTATCTCTTGATCATTTGGTGAATTCAGAATTATAAATGTTCTCAGTAGTGAATGTAAACCTAATGTGCTTCTGTTAAAAGGTGTTTCTTTTGTCTTCTGGATGTTGTTTGGGAAGTTATTAAGCATTACTTAGTGTTGTATTCTTTGGGGGTTGTATTTGAATTAATGGTTGCTAAGATGTTCACTGTGTGTTTTAAAAAGGTTAACTTGAGTTCATAGAATAAACATGGTTTTGCTTTAAAAAATACTTTTCAATTTCTGCTCTACCACACCTGTAGAGTGGGCCGTGTGCTCCCCATACCACAATCTATTAAAAGTTGTGGGTCAGGTGAACTCCATGATACAGTTTGGGGTTCTCTCAACCCTGGCCCATAACAAATTGGGGGCTTGTCTGGGATAAAAGTCTATCTACTGGATTGGCTTAGTGAGCTTAAAGACAGTGATGCACGATCAATGACCACTAAAGCGAGGTTGTAGTCCAACTGAAGGCTTTAATAAGCTAGATGTTTCCCCAGCAGCTCAGGTACAGAATGAAGGCTGCTGGGGTGGCTCGGGTTCTTATACCCCGCCGAGCAGGGCGGAGCTATCATACATTCTGACCAATAGAAAGCATACAGTTTCCACCAATGGTGCTTTAGCCTATCAGGTACCGTAATACCTATAATACCACATTCACCCCATGTTAAAAAAGAGTCCGATGGGGGTGGCGGCCTGTAACTACAAAACATAACATGGTATAATTAGTTATGGAGGTACCGTAATACCTCCGTACAGTGTTTAGTAACTATTTACAATTCTGATAGCTATCTACATTTGATGGTTTATATTTACAGATTACAGTTAAAATGAAGCAATCAGTCGATCGGGGGCCCTGGTCGTCCTCTGTGATCGTCGGAGCTTCGGTGGTGACTCCAGTGGAGGCTCGGGCGTCGGTGACTCCGGGAGCGTGGCTTCAATCTCCATGGCAGCTTCGGCACCCCGAGACGGCGCTGGTGGGGAACCCTTAAGAAGTGGTAGAGCCGCCCATCTGCCTCGAAGGCAGTGTTTTTGCGGTCACTAGTGCGGATGGGGAGCTGGTGGTAGGCGAACTTGAGATCCACCGTGGAGACCTTATAATGCGCGATTCTGTTTACCAGGTCGGATATGCGGGGGAGAGGGTACGCGTCCAGCTGTGTAAACCTGTTGATGGTCTGACTGTAGTCGATGACCATCCTATGCTTCTCCCCGGTCTTTACCACCACTACATGAGCTCTCCAGGGGCTGTTGCTCGCTTCAATGATCCCTTCCCTCAGTAGCCTTTGGACCTCTGACCTAATAAAGATCCGGTTCTGGGCGCTGTACCGTCTGCTCCTGGTGGCGACGGGTTTGCAATCCGGGGTGAGGTTCGCAAACAGGGAAGGCGGGTCGACCTTAAGGGTCGCGAGGCCGTAGACAGTAAGGGGGGGGTATAGGGCCGCCGAATTGGTAGGTCAGACTTTGAAGGTTGCACTGGAAGTCTAAACCCCAGGAGTGTAGCCGCGCAGAGGTGGGGAAGGACGTAGAGACGGACGTTTTTGAACTCCCTTCCCTGGACTGTGAGGTTTGCTACACAAAACCCCTTTATCTCCACTGAGTGGGAACCGGAGTCCAGGGAGATTTTTTGATTAACGGGGTGGATTAGGAGAGATCAGCGCCTTACCATGTCGGGGTGTATGAAGTTCTCCGTGCTCCCAGAGTCGATTAAGCAGGACGTCTCGTGCCCGTTGATGAATACGGTCGTTGTAGCAGTTGAGAGTGTTCGAGGCCGGGACTGATCCAGAGTCACCGAGGCTAATCGCAGCAGTTGAGAGTTCTCTTCCGGCAGTGTGTGGTCAGCCGAGCTGGGGTCCTGGGGGTTCATCCAAGATGGCGGCTCCCATTGGTCGCACATGGCTGGGGGTGCACAAAATGGCGGCGCCCATCCCTCCAACGTGGCGTCCGTGGAACAAGATGGCGGCGCCCGGGGTCCACACGTTGCCCTGGAATGAGGATGGCGGCGACCGTTGGCCGCACGGGGACCGTGGAGAGGTTTGTGGTTGCGGTCCGCATTCGCTGCCTGAGACTGTGGCAACCGCAGGGGCCTGGCATACCCCCACGAAATGGCCCTTTTTGCCGCATCCCTTGCAGGTGGATGCGCGGGCCGGGTAGCGCTGGCGGGTGTGCTTGGCCTGCCCGCAAAAGTAGCAGCGGGGCCCCTCGGGGTTGCCAGGCCGCCTTGCAGCACAGGCCTGTGGGGGAGGGGAAATCTCGGGGTCGGCCGCGGAGGGTTCCACGCTGCCCAGGGGGCTGCCGCGCGGTCGGGAACGTAAGCGCGGGCGTTCCTGGAGGCCACGTCCAGGAAGTCTGCAAGGGCCCGTGCCTCCCTGAGACCCAGGGTGTCCTTCTCTAACAGGCGCTGGCGGATTTGTGAAGATCGCATACCTGCCACAAAAGCGTCCCGGACTAAGAGTTCCGTGTGTTCGCTCGCCGAAACATGCGGGCAGCCGTAGCTTCTGCCCAACACCAGGAGCGCACGGTAGAATTCCTCCAGCGATTCCCCAGGGGTTTGTCGCCTTGTTGCAAGCAGGTGCCGGATGTAGACCTGGTTTACCGGGCGAATATAGTGTCCTTTTAGCAGCTCTATTGCTGCATCGAAGTCTTCCGCTTCCTCGATGAGGGTGTAAATCTCCGGGCTCACCCTTGAGTGAAGGACTTGCATTTTCTGCTCTCCCGTGGGTGTGTTTTCGGCCGTCCCGAGATACCCTTTAAAACACGCCAGCCAGTGCTTAAAGATTGCCGCTGAGTTCGCCGCGTGGGGGCTGAGTTGCAGACACTCCGGCTTGATTCGGAGCTCCATCCTTTCTTCTTAAAAAACTAGCTTATTAAATTGATGCACGATCAATGACCACTAAAGCGAGGTTGTAGACCAACTGAAGGCTTTAATGAGCTAGATGTTTCACTCAGCAGCTCAGGTACGGAATGAAGGCTGCTGGGGCGGCACGGGTTCTTATACCCCGCCTAGCAGGGCGGAGCTATCATACATTCTAGCCAATAGAAAGCATACAGTTTCCACCAATGGTGCTTTAGCCTATCAGGTACCGTAATACCGAAAATAACAGACAGTGAGGGGTGAGCATATTGTGGTTGCTTGTCAGGTGTGGTATTCTAGTTTAAGTGGGGAGTGTGTTCTGGACAATGGTTCTTTCAGAGGCTCTGAAATTTTTGGGTGTGGAGACGGTCACACGCAGTACCTTACGGACAGAGACTAAAAGCAGACTGTTAGATTTGGCAATAACATTGCAGTTAACATTACCTGACAAAATGCAAAAAGATGAGATGATTACAGCAGTGGCTAAGCATTGAAAGTTGCCTGAGATACAGTTTGACTCATTGGTAATGGCAAAAATTCAGTTACAAATTAAACAAAAGGAACTTGAGAAAGAATTAAAGCAGCTTGAATAAGAAAGATTGGAAAAAGAAAGAGAGAGAGAAAGGAAAAAGAAAGGGAGAAGAAAGGAGAAAAGAAAGAATAGCCCTAGCAGAACAAAAAGAAAGAGAACGGGAGATACAGATCTGGGGAAAAGATAGAGAGAGAGTTTGAACTTCAGAAAATCGCCATGAAACATGACAGTCAGTTAAAATTGGTTTACGTAAAGGTAAACGTACAGTCGGATGATAGTGATGAGGATAGTGAGAAAGAGTATCATAGTCGAAGGCTTGGTGGGAATCGATTTAAATATGTCCAAGCATTGCCAAGGTTTGACGAGAAGGAGGTGGAAGCCTTTTTCATTTCATTTGAGAAGGTGGCTAAACAAATGAAATGGCCGCAGGACATCAGTGGGTATTACTGATTCAAACAAAGCTGACAGGTAGGGCTAGCAAAGTGTTTGCATCACTTCCGGAGGAGGTATCTGGGAAGTATAGGGAGGTGAAAAGATCCATCTTAGGTGTATATGAACTAGTGCCTGAAGCTTACAGGCAAAGGTTTATAAATTTAAGGGAAGAATTTGGTCAAACATACATGGAGTTTGAAAGGCTCAAACAGAGTAATTTTGATAGGTGGATAAGGCTTTGAAAATAGTATGAAGCTCTCAGAGAAAGTATGCTTTTGTAGGAGTTTAAAAATTCAATTCCTGATGAAGTGAGAACACATGTGGAAGAGCAGAGGGTTAAAACTGCGAGGTTAGCAGCAGAAATGGCAGATGATTATGAATTAGTTCATAAATCAAAGCTTGGATTACGACATCAGTTTCAGCCGGTGAGAGATAAAAACTGGGGACATGAGAAATACTCAAGTGGTAAAGGTAAAGGTGATCTGATGGGAGATCATCAGGAGAATGTACCTCAGATTAAAAAGGAAATCCAGGAGGGTGGAAGAGAAATGAAAAGTTTCAAATGTTTTCACTGTAATAAACTAGGCCATGTAAAGTCACAGTGTTGGTGGTTGAAGAAAAGCACTGGGAAGGCTGATATGGTAAAACAGGATTAAACAGTGGGGTTTGTGAAAGTGGTAAAGGAAAGCCCAAGTGAAGCGAAGGAGGTGCAAAAGATTGTCCAGCCTGATCAAGAGGTGATTGATAAGAAGGTGCCAGATCTCTTTAAAGAATTTACTTGTGTGGGTAAAGTTTACTCATGTGTATTAGGAGGGGTAGGTAAAGAAGTCATCATTTTAAGAGATACGGGAGCTAGTCAATCTTTAATGGTAAGAGATGAGGAGTTATGTAGTTTGGGAAGAATGTTGCCAGAAAAGGTGGTAATATGTGGAATTCAGGGTGAGAGGAGTAGTGTTCCATTATATAAGGTAAGGTTGGAAAATCCAGTGAAGAGTGGTGAAGTGGCAGTAGGAGTAATAGAGAAACTATCTTGTCCAGGAATACAGTTTATCTTGGGTAATGATATAGCTGGATCGCAGGTGGGAGTGATGCCTACAGTGGTTGATAAGCCAGTGGAAAATCAGACAACTGAAGTGTTGAAGGACGAATATCCTGGGATTTTTCTGGATTGTGCAGTAACAAGGTCGCAAAGTCACAGGTTAAGACAAGGGGAGAAATCAAAGAGTGAAGATGAAGTTGAAGTGTAATTATCAGAAACTATTTTTGATCAGATGGTTGAAAAAGAATAAGAACAGGTGGAGGATGAGGCGGATATTTTTAGTTCAGGAAAATTGGAGTTACAACAGAAAGATGTTGAAATAAAACGGATATATCAGAAAGCATACACGGAAGAGGAATCTGAGTGTATACCAGAGCGTTATTACTGTAAAAGTGATGTCTTGGTGAGAAATGGAGACCTTTACATATGCAGGTGGATGAAAAGTGGGCAGAAGTTCATCAAGTAGTATTACCGGTAGGGTATAGAAAGGAGGTGTTGTGAGTTGCACATGAGGTACCAGTGGGAGGTCATTTGGGAATAAGGAAAACTCAAGCTAAAATCCAGAAACATTTTTTATTGGCCTGGACTACATAAAGATGTGTCAATCATGTCACACATGTCAAGTGAAAGGGAAACCTCAAGCAGTGATAAAACCAGTGCCCTTAATACCCATTCCAGCATTTGAGGAACCTTTTACTAGGGTCCTAATTGACTGCGTATGACCGCTTCCTAAAACAAAAAGTGGGAATCAATATCTTTTGACTATAATGGATGTGTCTACTAGGTTTCCAGAGGCCATTCCAGTATGGAATATTACAGCTAAAAAGATTGTGGAGGAGTTACTTAAATTCTTTACTAGATATGGACTAACCACAGAAATACAATCGGATCAAGGATCAAATTTTACCTCAAGGTCATTCGAAGAAGTTATGGATAGCTTCGGAATAAAACAATTTAAATCAACTGCATACCATCCAGAATCGCAGGGAGCATTAGAAAGGTGGCATCAGACATTAAAGATAATGTTGAGGGCTTATTGTCACGATTATCCAAAGGATTGGGATAAAGGAATTCCATTCATATTGTTTGCAATTAGGGATGCACCGAATGAGTCAACCAAATTTAGTCCTTTTGAAATAGTTTTTTGTGATAAGGTAAGAGGACCACTTAAATTGATTTAGGAAAAATTGGTGGGTGAGAAATCGGAACTTACATTATTGGATTAGGTGTCAAATTTTAGGGAACGATTAAATAGAGCAGGTGAATTGTCTGGACAACATTTAAAAGTTGCACAAAATGTGATGTAACGGGTAGCGGAGAAGAAATTCAAAGTTCGTATTTTTGCCAGTGGAGATAAAGTTTTTGTATTGTTACCAGCAGTAGGTGAACCTTTAAAAGCTAGGTTTTGTGGACCTTATCAGATTGAAAGGAAATTAAGTGAGGTAAATTATGTGGTAAAAACACCAGATAGAAGGAAAACTCACCGAGTGTGTCATGTGAATATGCTTAAAAGGTACTTTGAAAGGGAAGGAGAGAAAAAGGAGGTTTTAATGATTCTAACTCAAAGTGACGAACCAAATCCAGATGACTGTGAATTTGACATACCTCAAATTAAATTGGAAAACGAGGGCGTTCTTAAAAATTGGGATAAATTGTTGAGTTACCTTCCAGAGGAAAAACGGACTGACATGAAAGAGTTATTGATATCACGTGGGCAAGTTTGTCGAGATAAATTGGGAAGTACTAAAATGGCGATACATGATGTAGATGTGGGAAATGCTGTTCCAATCAAACAACATCCATACAGACTTAACCCTTTAAAATTGGCACAGGTTAACAGAGAGATTGAGAGTATGCTTAAAAATGGCATAATTGAAGTGGGTTGCAGCCAATGGAGCTCACCCATAGTGATGGTACCTAAACCAGACGGTACCCAATGGTTGTGTGTGGACTATAGAAAGGTTAATGCAGTTATAAGAACGGACTCTTATCCTATCCCACGTTTGGAGGATTGCATTGAGAAAGTGGGACAATCAGCTTTTATTTCCAAACTGGATTTACTTAAAGGTTACTGGCAGGTACCTTTATCCGACAGGGCGAAGGAGATTTCAGCTTTTGTGACTCCAGATGGTATATACCAGTTCAGGGTTATGCCATTTGGCATGAAAAACGCCGCAGCCACATTTCAACCGTTAACTAAGAAAGTTGTTTCAATTGTGCGTTATACATCGCCGATCTGGTAATTTTCAGCCAGACATGGAAAGAACATCTGATGGAGTTATTCGATCGACTTCAGGACACGGGTTTGGTGGTAAACCTGGCCACAAGTGAATTTGGAAAAGCCCAAGTCACTTTCCTTGGCCATACAATCGGACAGGGTCGAATGGTCGCATGGGATGTGAAACCAACAGTTATTGAGGAGTTTCCGATACCCTCGAGACGAAGGGAAATAATGCGATTTCTTGGCATGAGTGGATTTGATCGAACATTACTGCAAATGTTTTGTAGCGTGATTGCTCCACTGATGGACTTGCTCAGGAAGCGTAACAAAGTCCAGTGGACAGCGGAGTGTCAACAGGCATTTGACTGCCTGAAAGCTGTGATAACCAATGGTCCTGTGCTGGAGAATTACAAGGGACTCTGTGATCAGATTGAACGAATGTATCTGACTTTAAAGAGACATGCCGAGGCGTAGAGAAATGGATGGATCGTACAGAGGCCTTCTTGTTCAAAGAGACTGTCAATCGAGATGGATTCCAGTTGGAAGAGGAACAAAAATGGACTATATTATTATACCTGCTTGCGTGTGTTGTTTTTTAAACAAAAAAGTGTATTTACTGTGTGCATTTCTTAAAGGATAGTGAAAAGGTGAAAAATGAAACCATCTTGAAGTTGATGGTTTATTCTTTTTTCTTGGGGGGAGGTGTCATGTGAGAGTACCTTTAAGAAATGGGTCTGTATTATTGCAGTGATGTCAGAGTGGGTGGAGCTGGACTGCCTGTCAGCTTTTTAATTTCGTTTTAGGCTGTTTGCTGCAGTGTTTTAGTTTCGTTTTTAGTGTTGGAGCTGAAGCCAGACAGAGCAAGTGTACTGTTGATCTCTCTGCCATCAAAAGACTATCTCTTGATCATTTGGTGAATTCAGAATTATAAATGTTCTCAGTAGTGAATGTAAACCTAATGTGCTTCTGTTAAAAGGTGTTTCTTTTGTCTTCTGGATGTTGTTTGGGAAATTATTAAGGATTACTTAGTGTTGTATTCTTTGGGGGTTGTATTTGAATTAATGGTTGCTAAGATGTTCACTGTGTGTTTTAAAAAGGTTAACTTGAGTTCATAGATTAAACCTTGTTTTGCTTTAAAAAATACTTTTCCTTTTCTGCTGTCCCACACCTGTAGAGTGGGCCGTGCGCTCCCCATAACCACAATCTATTACAAGTTGTGCGTCAGGCGATCTGCGTGATACACTTTGGGGTTCTCTAAACCCTGGCCCATAACAACGTTCCCTTGGCCCCCCCGGAAAACTATTTTTCACTGGAATGTGACAATAAATCAAATCAATGAAATCAAAATCAATCGATCAATGCAGAGACCCGAGCTGGGGACCTGGGTTCGAATCCCAGCTCGGCGGATGGTGAAATTTGAATTCTACAAAAAGAATCTGCCGTTACGACGCCTCTGAGCCAATGGCTGTCAAAAAAAAAAACATCCGATTCACGAATACCCCTTTCGGGAGGGAAATCTGCCGTCCTCACCTCGGGCTGGCCGATGTACGTGACTCCGGACCCCACAGCAAACGTGATTGATTCCTAAAGGCGGTCCCAGCCCCGTGACAACCCACGCCAAATGAATAAAACGATAAAAGAGGACTGAACTTGCAAACGGTGCTGCTGATGTATTTGGGGGATTTGCACCGCACAGTGACACATTGAAATGGGGCTTACACATCAAAAAGTGAAGCGCTCTGGGTGTGTGGTGGTGACGAGAGGCCATTCACATCAGCGACGATATTGAAAGATTTAAGGTAAGGGACAAGGGGAGTTGGAGGGGACTGGAGGAAAAGCCTTTTGGCAATCTGGAACTCACAGCCTGGAAGGATGGGCGAAGCATGAGCCCTCACAATACTTCCGAAGAATTTCGAGGAGCAGTTGAAATGCCTCTACAAGGGTACGGACCAACTGCGGGGAAATGGGTTTAGACTAGATAGGGGCTTGTTGGCTGGCGTGGACTCGGTGGGCCCAAGTGCCTCGGCTCGCGCTTAAAACCTCGATGACGATCAGTCAAACCTTTCACCCTCTGATCAGACCTTGGTTCAGCTCTGTTCAGGGACCCCGTGTTAGAAGTTACATCCGGCCTAGAGGTGACCCCCAGACTAGTTCAGAGAACTTACAGTGCAGAAGGAGGCCATTCGGCCCATCGAGTCTGCACCGGCTCTTGGAAAGAGCACCCCACCCAAGCCCACACCTCCACCCTATCCCCATAACCCAGTAACCCCACCCAGCACTAAGGGCAATTTTGGAGACGAAGGGCAATTTATCACGGCCAATCCACCTAACCTGCACATCTTTGGACTGTGGGAGGAAACCGGAGCACCCGGAGGAAACCCACGCAGACACGGGGAGGACGCGCAGACTCCGCACAGGCAGTGACCCAAGCCGGGTATCGAACCCGGGTCCCTGGAGCTGTGAAGCTACGCTACCGTGCTGCCCGAAATGGCTGAGTGAGCCCCTCAGTTCAAGGGCAAATAGGGATGGGCAACAGTTAGAGATTCACTCATCCCATCAAACAAACAAGGAAAATAAAGCCCGCCAGGAAAACCGGATCTGCTTTACGATTGGAGCCACTTGGCGTGGGACTTTGACGAGTGGACGCGGAATGGGAAAGTTGCTCCCGCTGAAGTCGCCCCCACTCGCCCCGTCAACCTGAGTTTGTCTCGCTGGAATTGTGTGCCTGGAAGGGACTGTGTAGATTTCCTCAGGGTGATCTCTCACGTTGGCGTCTTGGCCGGGCAGGCCCAAGGAGGCTGCGACAGCTTGCTGTGCGCGAGTTCCCCGATCCGAGCAGGGAATGCTCGAGATGCCATCGCACATCCAGGAAAGAACTGAAATAAAAACAGGAAATGCAGTGCAGGTGGCTGCAGTGTGGGGAGAAAACAGGCTTAACGTTTTGAGGTCCATCTTCGGACACGTCTCTCCACAGAAGCTGAGGGTGCCATGAAGTGTTTTATCATAGAGTTTTCATAGAATTTACAGGGCAGAAGGAGGCCATTCGGCCCATCGAGTCTGCACCAGCTCTTGGAAAGAGCACCCTACCCAAGGTCAACACCTCCACCCTATCCCCATAACCCAGTAACCCCACCCAACACCAAGGACAATTTCAGACACAAAGGGCAATGTATCATGGCCAATCCACCTAACCTGCACATCTTTGGACTGCGGGAGGAAACCGGAGCACCCGGGGGAAACCCACGCACACACGGGGAGGACGTGCAGACTCCGCACAGACAGTGACCCCAGCCGGGAATCGAACCCGGGACCCTGGAGCTGTGAAGCAACTGCGCTATCCACAATGCTCCCGTGCTGCCCCTTTCTATGTATGTTGTTGCCACAAATTCACCCGAGGAAGGAGCAGCGCTCCGAAAGCTAGTGATTCCAAAACAAACCTGCTGGACTTTGACCTGGTGCTGTAAGACTTCTGACTGTGCCCGCCCCAGTCCAACGCCGGCATCTCCTCCACACCGTGGCCACAAAAGGGACAAAGAGGTCGAGGTGCCACGCATTAAGTTCATGAAAACTTCGTGCAGGGAAAGAAGGTGCGCTCCTCAAAGGCCCGCAAAATGCTCTGCGGCATTTCACCAGATGATACTGGTACTTAAATACAGAACATGAAGCTCGTCACAGCCACAGTTTCTTTGACCACCAGCCACTGTAGGAATGCAGAATATGAGAGGAGCAATTTGTGCACAGCAGGATCCCACGGAATTACAAAGAACTATACAGCACCGGAACACTGCCTCGCACATCTGTTCTAAACTTTTCCCCATGCTCTTTAAACCTATGCCCCCGAGTACTTGACTCTCCGACCCTGGGAAAGAGCATCTGACTGTCCACTCTGTCCATGCCACTCATAATCTTGGCGACCTCTATCGGGCCGCCTCTCAACCTCCGTCGTTCCAATGAGCACAGGCCGAGTTTATCTGACCTCTCCTCACAGCTAATGCCCTCCAGACCAGGCAACATCCTAATGAGCCGCTTCTGTACCCTCTCCAAAGCTTCCGCATCCTCCTGGGAGTGTGGCGACCAGAATTGTACGCAATATTCCAAAATGAGGCCCAACTAAGGCCCTGTGCAGCTGCAACATGATTTGCCAGTTTTTATATTCAGTGCCCTGACCGATGAAGGCCAGCATGTCGTTTGCCCTCTTGCCCACCTTATCCACCTGCGTTGTCACTTCCTGTGATCAGTGGACATGCCCAGGTCTCTCTGTCTGTCAGTACTCACAAGAGTTCTACCATTTATTGTGCAATTTCTACATGCATTGGACCTTCCAAAGTGCATTACCTCACACTTGTCCGGATTAAACTCCGTCCGCCATTTCTCCGCCCAAGACCCCAACCAGTTTCTATCCTGCCGCATCCTCTGACAATCCTCTTCACTATCCGCAACTCCACCAATTTTTGTGTCGCCTGTGAACTTACTAATCAGACCAGCTACGTTTTCTTGCAAATCATTTATTTACATCGCGAACAACAAAGGTCCCAGGACTGATCCCTGTGGAACGCCGCTAGCCACAGCCTTCCATTCAGAAAAGCACCCTTCCATTGCTACCCTCTGTCTTCTGTGCCCAAGCCAGTTCTGGATCCAACTTGCCAGCTCTCCTCTGATCCCGTGTGACTTCACCTTTTGTACCAGTCTACCATAAGGATTGGGGTCACTGGTTCCTTGAGGACTAAATATGGGCCCTCAGGACACAGGGAGAATTTCCCTCCACTACCGAATGTAGTGACCTCGGGATTGGTTACATACAGCTCAAGAGATTGGATCGCAACAATTTAACACCACACGCTGAACTGAGGCAGAATCGGCATCAGCGCTCCCTCAGTACTGACCCTCTGACAGTGCAGCACTCCCTCAGTACAGACCCTCTGGCAGTGCAGCACTCCCTCAGTACTGACCGTCTGACAGTGCAGCACTCCCTCAGTACTGACCCTCTGACAGTGCAGCACTCCCTCAGTACTGACACTCTGACAGTGCAGCACTCCCTCAGTACTGACCCTCTGACAGTGCAGCACTCCCTCAGTACTGACCCTCTGACAGTGCAGCACTCCCTCAGTACTGACCCTCCTCTGACAGTGCAGCACTCCCTCAGTACTGACCGTCTGACAGTGCAGCACTCCCTCAGTACTGACCCTCTGACAGTGCAGCACTCCCTCAGTACTGACACTCTGACAGTGCAGCACTCCCTCAGTACTGACCCTCTGACAGTGCAGCACTCCCTCAGTACTGACCCTCTGACAGTGCAGCACTCCCTCAGTACTGACCCTCTGATAGTGCAGCTCTCCCTCAGTACTGACCCTCTGACAGTGCAGCACTCCCTCAGTATTGACCCTCTGACAGTGCAGCACTCCCTCAGTACTGACCCTCTGACAGTGCAGCACTCCCTCAGTACTGACCCTCTGACAGTGCAGCACTCCCTCAGTACTGACCCTCTGACAGTGCAGCACTCCCTCAGTACTGACCCTCTGACAGTGCAGCACTGCCTCTGTACTGACCCTCTGACAGTGCAGCACGCCCTCTGTACTGACTCTCTGACAGTGCAGCACTCCCTCAGTACTGACCCTCTGACAGTGCAGCACTCCCTCAGTACTGACCCTCTGACAGTGCGGCACTCCCTCAGTACTGACAATCTGACAGTGCAACACTCCCTCAGTACTGACCCTCTGACAGTGCAGCACTCCCTCAGTACTGACCCTCTGACAGTGCAGCACTCCCACAGTACTGACCCTCTGACAGTACAGCACTCCCTCAGTACTGACCCTCTGACAGTGCAGCTCGCCCTCAGTACTGACCCTCTGACAGTGCAGCACTCCATCAGTACTGACCCTCTGACAGTGCAGCACTGCCTCTGTACTGACCCTCTGACAGTGCAGCACTCCCTCAGTACTGACCCTCTGACAGTGCAGCACCCCCTCAGTACTGACCCTCTGACAGTGCAGCACTCCCTCAGTCCTGACCCTCTGACAGTGCAGCACTCCCTCAGTACTGACCCTCTGACAGTGCAGCACTCCCTCAGTACTGGCCCTCTGACAGTGCAGCACTCCCTCAGTACTGGCCCTCTGACAGTGCAGCACTCCCTCAGTACTGACCCTCTGACAGTGCAGCACTCCCTCAGTACTGGCCCTCTGACAGTGCAGCACTCCCTCAGTACTGACCCTCTGACAGTGCAGCACTCCCTCAGTACTGACCCTCTGACAGTGCAGCTCTCCCTCAGTACTGACCCTCTGACAGTGCGGCACTCCCTCAGTACTGACCCTCTGACAGTGCAGCACTCCCTCAGTACTGGCCCTCTGACAGTGCAGCACTCCCTCAATACTGACCCTCTGACAGCGCAGCACTCCCTCAGTACTGACCCTCTGACAGTGCAGCACTCCCTCAGTACTGACCCTCTGACAGTGCAGCTCTCCCTCAGTACTGACCCTCTGACAGTGCGGCACGCCCTCAGTACTGACCCTCTGACAGTGCAGCACTCCCTCAGTACTGACCCTCTGACAGTGCAGCTCTCCCTCAGTACTGACCCTCTGACAGTGCAGCACTCCCTCAGTACTGACCCTCTGACAGTGCAGCTCTCCCTCAGTACTGACCCTCTGACAGTGCAGCACTCCCTCAGTACTGACCCTCTGACAGTGCAGCTCTCCCTCAGTACTGACCCTCTGACAGTGCAGCACTCCCCCAGTACTGACCCTCTGACAGTGCAGCACTCCCCCAGTACTGACCCTCTGACAGTGCAGCACTCCCTCACTACTGACCCTCTGACAGTGCAGCACTCCCTCAGTACTGACCCTCTGACAGTGCAGCACTCCCCCAGTACTGACCCTCTGACAGTGCAGCACTCCCCCAGTACTGACACCGATAGACAGCTTTAGTCCCATTTGATTTATTAATTCTCTGTCGATCGTGATAGTGAATTCTTAAGTTTAGCCTTCCTTTTTGTTCCTTTCACTGTTTCATGTTCTTTGGATCCTGTTTGTCTTTCACGCTGAAAACCTAAATAAAATAAATACTTATTCCAACCCTCTGCCATTTCCTTCTTTCCTGTTATTACTTCCCCAATCCGATCCTCTAAGGTCCCAAGGGTTACTTTAGCTACTCCCTTACTTTTCCTACACTTACAGTAGCTGTCTGTGTTTTTTACATTTCTCACCAAGTTACTCTCAGAGTCCATTTCTTCCATTTTATTCACCATTCTTTGCTAGTTTCTGAACTTTTCCCAATTTTCCAGCCTACTCCTGATTTCCGTAGCATTGCACCTCTCCCTTTCAATTGCATACCATCCCTTATTCCCTTGTGGTAACCTTTGATGTTGCATCATTCTAAAACACCCTCTCTTTCTCAATCTACAATATCTTCATTGAGGCTTGCAAAATGTCTCCTTCAATGCCTATCACTGCTGATCTAACATCTCAACGTTTAATCTATTTTCTCCGTCCATTGTCATCAAAACATATTGGAGAGGAGGGAGTGGTTGGACTTGTGGTGCTGGGATTGGAGAATTGTGAGTGTCTCTGCTGGAGGAGCTGGGATTGGAGAGTAGGGAGTGTCTCTGCTGGAGGAGCTGGGATTGGAGAGTAGCGAGTGTCTCTGCTGGAGGAGGTGGGATTGGAGAGTCGGGAGTGTCTCTGCTGGAGGAGGTGGAATTGGAGAGTCGGAAGCATCTCTGCTGGAGGAGGTGGGATTGGAGAATAGGGAGTGACTCTGCTGGAGGAGGTGGGATTGGAGAGTAAGTCTGCTGGAGGAGTTGGGATTGGCGAGTAGGGTGTGTCTCTGCTGGAGGAGCTGGAATAAGAGAATTGTCAGTGTATCTGCTGGAGGAGCTGGGATGGAGAGTAGGGAGTGTCTCTGTTGGAGGAGGTGGGATTGGAGAGTAGGGTGGCTCTGCTGGAGGAGCTGGGATTGGAGAGTTGGGACTGTCTCTGCTGGAGGAGGTGGGATTGGAGAGTAGGGTGTCTCTGCTGGAGGAGCTGGGATTGGAGAGCTGGGAGTGTCTCTGCTGGAGGAGCTGGGATTGGAGAGTAGGGAGTGTTCCTGCTGGAGGAGCTGGGATTGGAGAGTAGGTAGTGTCTCTGCTGGAGGAGCTGGGATTGGAGAGTAGGGAGTGTCTCTGTTGCAGGAGCTGGGATTGGAGAGTAGGGAATGTCTCTGCTGGAGGAGCTGGGATTGGAGAGTGGGGCGTGTCCCTGCTGGAGGAGCTGGGATTGGAGAGTAGAGAGTGTCCCTGCTGGAGGAGCTGGGATTGGAGAGTAGGGAGTGTCCCTGCTGGAGAAGCTGCGATTGGAGAGTAGTGAGTGTCCCTGCTGGAGGTGCTGGGATTGGAGAGTAGTGAATGTCCCTGTTGGAGGAACTGGGATTGGAGAGTAGGGAGTGTCCCTGCTGGAGGAGCTGGGATTGGAGAGTAGGGAGTGTCCCTGCTGGAGCAGCTGGGATTGGAGAGTAGGGAGTGTCGCTGCTGGAGGATCTGGGATTGGAGAGTAGGGAGTGTCCCTGCTGGATCAGCTGGGATTGGAGTGTAGGGAGTGTGTCTGCTGGAGGAGCTGGGATTGGAGAGTAGGGAGTGTCTGCTGGAGGAGCTGGGATTGGAGAGTAGGGAGTGTCTGCTGGAGGAGCTGGGATTGGAGTGTAGGGAGTGTCGCTGCTGGAGGAGCTGGGATTGGAGAGTAGGGAGTGTCTGTTGGAGGAGCTGGGATTGGAGTGTAGGGAGTGTCTCTGCTGGAGGAGCTGCGATTGGAGAGAATGGAATGTTCCTGCTAGAGGAACTGGGATTGGAGAGTAGGGAGTGTCCCTGCTGGAGGAGCTGGGATTGGAGAGTAGTGAGTGTCCCTGCTGGAGGAGCTGGGATTGGAGAGTAGGGAGTGTCTCTGCTGGAGGAGCTGGGATTGGAGAGTAGTGAGTGTCTGCTGGAGGAGCTGGGATTGGAGAGTTGGGAGTGTCTCTGCTGGAGGAGGTGGGATTGGAGAGTTGGGACTGTCTCTGCTGGAGGAGGTGGGATTGGAGTGTAAGTCTGCTGGAGGAGTTGGGATTGGAGAGTCGGGAGTGTCTCTGCTGGAGGAGGTGGGATTGGAGAGTCGGGAGTGTCTCTGCTGGAGGAGCTGGGATGGGGAGTAGGGAGTGTCTCTGCTGGAGGAGGTGGGATTGGAGAGTAGGGAGTGTCCCTGCTGGAGGAGGTGGGATTGGAGAGTCGGGAGTGTCTGCTGGAGGAGCTGGGA
This sequence comes from Scyliorhinus torazame, assembly GCF_047496885.1. Classification (NCBI taxonomy): domain Eukaryota; kingdom Metazoa; phylum Chordata; class Chondrichthyes; order Carcharhiniformes; family Scyliorhinidae; genus Scyliorhinus; species Scyliorhinus torazame. The sequence continues at coordinate 20,878,339 of NC_092710.1, forward strand.
TTGGAGAGTAGGGAGTGTCTCTACTGGAGGAGCTGGGATTGGAGTGTAGGGAGTGTCTGCTGGAGGAGCTGGGATTGGAGAGTAGGGAGTCTCTGCTGGAGGAGCTGGGATAGGAGAGTAGGGAGTCTCTGCTGGAGGAGCTGGGATTGGAGAGTAGGGGGTGTCTCTGCTGGAGGAGCTGGGATTGGAGTGCAGGGAGTGTCTGCTGGAGGAGCTGGGATTGGAGAGTCGGGAGTGTCTGCTGGAGGAGCTGGGATTGGAGAGTAGGGAGTGTCTCTACTGGAGGAGCTGGGATTGGAGAGTAGGGAGTGTCTGCTGGAGGAGCTGGGATAGGGAGTAGGGAGTGTCTCTGCTGGAGTAGCTGGGATTGGAGAGTAGGGGGTGTCTCTGCTGGAGGAGCTGGGATTGGAGTGTAGGGAGTATCTGCTGGAGGAGCTGGGATTGGAGAGTAGTGAGTGTCTCTGCTGGAGGAGCTGGGATTGGAGAGTAGGGAGTGTCTCTGCTGGAGGAGCTGGGATTGGAGAGTAGGGAGTGTCTCTGCTGGAGGAGCTGGGATTTGAGAGTAGGGAGTCTCTGCTGGAGGACCTGGGATTGGAGAGTAGGGAGTGTCTCTGCTGGAGGAGCTGGGATTAGAGAGTAGGGTGTCTGCTGGAGGAGGTGGGATTGGAGAGTAGGGAGTGTCTCTGCTGGAGGAGCTGGGATTGGAGAGTAGGGAGTGTCTCTGCTGGAGGTGCTGGGATTGGAGAGTAGGGAGTGTCTGCTGGAGGAGCTGGGAATGGAGAGTAGGGTGTCTGCTGGAGGAGCTGAGATTGGAGATTAGGGAGTGTTCCTGCTGGAGGAGCTGGGATTGGCGAGTAGGGAGTGTCTGCTGGAGGAGCTGGGATTGGAGTGTAGGGAGTTTCTCTGCTGGAGGAGCTGGGATTGGAGAGTAGGGAGTGTCTGCTGGAGGAGCTGGGATTGGAGAGTAGGGAGTGTCTCTGCTGGAGGAGCTGTGATTGGAGAGTAGGGAGTGTCTGCTGGAGGAGCTGGGATTGGAGAGTAGGGAGTGTCTGCTGGAGGAGCTGGGATTGGAGAGTCGGGAGTGTCTCTGCTGGAGGAGCTGGGATTGGAGAGTCGGAAGTGTCTGCTGGAGGAGCTGGGATTGGAGAGTAGGGAGTGTCTGCTGGAGGAGCTGGGATTGGAGAGTAGGGAGTGTCTCTGCTGGAGGAGCTGGGATTGGAGAGTAGGGAGTGTCTGCTGGAGGAGCTGGAATTGGAGAGTAGGGAGTGTCTGCTGGAGGAGCTGGGATTGGAGTAGGGAGTGTCTGCTGGAGGAGCTGGGATTGGAGTGTAGAGAGTGTCTCTGCTGGAGGAGCTGGGATTGGAGAGTAGGGACTGTCTGCTGGAGGAGCTGGGATTGGAGAGTAGGGAGTGTCTCTGCTGGAGGAGCTCGGTTTGGAGAGTAGGGAGTGTCTGCTGGAGGAGCTGGGATTGGAGAGTAGGGAGTGTCTGCTGGAGGAGCTGGAATTGGAGAGTAGGGAGTGTCTGCTGGAGGAGCTGGGATTGGAGTGTAGAGAGTGTCTCTGCTGGAGGAGCTGGGATTGGAGAGTAGGGAGTGTCTGCTGGAGGAGCTGGGATTGGAGAGTGGTGAGTGTCTGCTGGAGGTGCTGGGATTGGAGAGTAGGGTGTCTCTGCTGGAGGAGCTGGGATTGGAGAGTAGGGAGTGTCTCTGCTGGAGGAGCTGAGATTGGAGAGTAGGGAGTGTCTGCTGGAGGAGCTGGTATTGGAGAGTAGGGGCTGTCTCTGCTGGAGGAGCTGGGATTGGAGTATAGGGTGTCTCTGCTGGAGGAGCTGGGATTGGAGAGTAGGGAGTGTCTGCTGGAGGAGCTGGGATTGGAGATTAGGGGGTGTCTCTGCTGGAGGAGCTGGGATTGGAGAGTATGGAGTGACTGCTGGAGGAGCTGGGATTGGAGAGTAGGGAGTGTCTCTGCTGGAGGAGCTGGGATTGGAGAGTAGGGAATGTCTGCTGGAGGAGCTGGGATTGGAGAGTAGGGAGTGTCTCTGCTGGAGGAGCTGGGATTGGAGAGTAGGGAGTGTCTCTGCTGGAGGAGCTGGGATTGGAGAGTAGGGAGTGTCCCTGCTGGAGCAGCTGGTGTTGGAGTGTAGGGAGTGTCTCTGCTGGAGGAGCTGGGATTGGAGAGTAGGGAGTGTCTCTGCTGGAGGAGCTGGGATTGGAGAGTAGGGAGTGTCTGCTGGAGGAGCTGGAATTGGAGAGTAGGGAGTGTCTGCTGGAGGAGCTGGAATTGGAGAGTAGGGAGTGTCTGCTGGAGGAGCTGGGATTGGAGTGTAGAGAGTGTCTCTGCTGGAGGAGCTGGGATTGGAGAGTAGGGAGTGTCTGCTGGAGGAGCTGGGATTGGAGAGTGGTGAGTGTCTGCTGGAGGTGCTGGGATTGGAGAGTAGGGTGTCTCTGCTGGAGGAGCTGGGATTGGAGAGTAGGGAGTGTCTCTGCTGGAGGAGCTGGGATTGGAGAGTAGGGAGTGTCTGCTGGAGGAGCTGGTATTGGAGAGTAGGGGCTGTCTCTGCTGGAGGAGCTGGGATTGGAGTATAGGGTGTCTCTGCTGGGGGAGCTGGGATTGGAGAGTAGGGAGTGTCTGCTGGAGGAGCTGGGATTGGAGATTAGGGGGTGTCTCTGCTGGAGGAGCTGGGATTGGAGAGTATGGAGTGACTGCTGGAGGAGCTGGGATTGGAGAATAGGGAGTGTCTCTGCTGGAGGAGCTGGGATTGGAGAGTAGGGAATGTCTGCTGGAGGAGCTGGGATTGGAGAGTAGGGAGTGTCTCTGCTGGAGGAGCTGGGATTGGAGAGTAGGGAGTGTCTCTGCTGGAGGAGCTGGGATTGGAGAGTAGGGAGTGTCCCTGCTGGAGCAGCTGGTGTTGGAGTGTAGGGAGTGTCTCTGCTGGAGGAGCTGGGATTGGAGAGTAGGGAGTGTCTCTGCTGGAGGAGCTGGGATTGGAGAGTAGGGAGTGTCTCTGCTGGAGGAGCTGGGATTGGAGAGTAGGGAGTGTCTGCTGGAGGAGCTGGGATTGGAGAGTAGGGAGTGTCTCTGCTGGAGGAGCTGGGATTGGAGAGTAGGGAGTGTCTGCTGGAGGAGCTGGGATTGGAGAGTAGGGAGTGTCTGCTGGAGGAGCTGGAATTGGAGAGTAGGGAGTGTCTGCTGGAGGAGCTGGGATTGGAGAGTAGGGTGTCTGCTGGAGGATCTGGGATTGGAGAGTAGGGAGTGTCTGCTGGAGGAGCTGGGATTGGAGAGTAGGGAGTGTCTGCTGGAGGAGCTGGAATTGGAGAGTAGGGAATGTCTGCTGGAGGAGCTGGGATTGGAGAGTAGGGAGTGTCTGCTGGAGGAGCTGGGATTGGAGAGTAGTGAGTGTCTCTGCTGGAGGAGCTGGGATTGGAGAGTAGGGAGTGTCTCTGCTGGAGGAGCTGGGATTGGAGAGTAGGGAGTGTCTCTGCTGGAGGAGCTGGGAATGGAGAGTAGGGAGTGTCCCTGCTGGAGCAGCTGGTATTGGAGTGTAGGGAGTGTCTCTGCTGGTGGAGCTGGGATTGGAGAGTAGGGAGTGTCTCTGCTGGAGGAGCTGGGATTGTAGAGTAGGGAGTGTCTGCTGGAGGAGCTGGGATTGGAGAGTAGGGAGTGACTGCTGGAGGAGCTGGGATTGGAGAGTAGGGAGTGTCTGCTGGAAGAGCTGGGATTGGAGAGTAGGGAGTGTCTGCTGGAGGAGCTGGGATTGGAGAGTAGTGAGTGTCTGCTGGAGGAGCTGGGATTGGAGAGTAGGGAGTGTCTGCTGGAGGAGCTGGGATTGGAGAGTAGGGAGTGTCTGCTGGAGGAGCTGGAATTGGAGAGTAGGGTGTGTCTGCTGGAGGAGCTGGGATCGGAGAGTAGGGAGTGTCTGCTGGAGGAGCTGGGATTGGAGAGTAGTGAGTGTCTCTGCTGGAGGAGCTGGGATTGGAGAGTAGGGAGTGTCTGCTGGAGGAGCTGGGATTAGAGAGTAGGGAGTGTCTGCTGGAGGAGCTGGGATTGGAGAGTAGTGAGTGTCTGCTGGAGGAGCTGGGATTGGAGATTAGGGAGTGTCTGCTGGAGGAGCTGGGATTGGAGAGTAGTGTGTGTCTGCTGGAGGTGCTGGGATTGGAGAGTAGGGAGTGTCTGCTGGAGGAGCTGGGATTGATGAGTAGGGAGTGTCCCTGCTGGAGCAGCTGGTATTGGAGTGTAGAGAGTGTCTCTGCTGGAGGAGCTGGGATTGCAGAGTAGGGAGTGTCTCTGCTGGAGGAGCTGGGATTGGAGAGTAGGGAGTGTCTGCTGGAGGAGCTGGGATTGGAGAGTAGGGAGTGTCTGCTGGAGGAGCTGGGATTGGAGAGTAGGGAGTGTCTGCTGGAGGAGCTGGGATTGGAGAGTAGGGAGTGTCTGCTGGAGGAGCTGGGATTGGAGAGTAGGGAGTGTCTGCTGGAGGAGCTGGGATTGGAGAGTAGGGAGTGTCTGCTGGAGGAGCTGGGATTGGAGAGTAGGGAGTGTCTGCTGGAGGAGCTGGGATTGGAGAGTAGGGAGTGTCTGCTGGAGGAGCTGGGATTGGAGAGTAGGGAGTGTCTGCTGGAGGAGCTGTGTACTGTGCAATCAGACCTGCTGTGCAGACAGTGCTGAGTTTCAAGCAGTGGAAGCCGTCCTGGTGTTGATCGCCAGTGCCCCGTCTGTTTTGGATTTGAGGGGAGCTGACGTAACTGCTGTGTGTTTCTCTCCCGTAGCGGGAAGGAATTTCATAGCTGAATGCAAAATGTCATCGGAAAACCCGAGTCTGTGAAGCTTTCAGCCTCGTGGTCACCAAGCTGCCGCTCATGGATCAGACCCTGGGAAGTCCAACATTATTTGGGCTTCGCGTTGAATCACCAACCGCCGGGATATATTGTCCATGTTTCTCATTAGGTGGAGGGAGTGGCAGGGATGACATCGGGGGTGGGGGGGGGGGGCGTGTCAACTCATGTCTACTCTGTACCCCAACCATCTCTTCTTCGAACGCCTCCCTTGCTCAATTACTGTCTTCACTGCCAACCGTTCATCTGTTTTTCTCCCAGTCCCTTTTCCCCCCCCCCCGTTGGAAACATCCCGTCAAAGCGGCATTTTGTGCATCTTGACCATGTTCCAAAGACGTTGATGTTGCAATCACTCTTTCCTAAATGTCCCTTCACTGAAACATGCTCCCACTTGGCCCCCATTTCATTCCCCGGCAGCAGATCCAGCTGGGATCGAACTGCACCCCCCCCCCCCCCCCCCCCCCCGCCCCACCCCCCTAGCCCACCAACACTTACCTGTCCGGGATTCTTGGCTTTCGAATTCCCGGCACTGCTTGTAGTTCCAGTCCTGGCCACTGCTATCACTGGCGCTGCTGGGCACACAGAGCTGCCGACCAATCAGAGCGTTAGGTAGCTGCGGAACCTGCGTTGCGCCCTATCGATACTTTGGGCGGCGCGCCTGTAGAACCCCTCTCATCCAAAGATATACTCCAGCTCGTTTTACCCTTCAACGGGAGTCGCTGGCATTTCTATTGCCCACTCCTAATTGCCCCTTGAGAAGGTGGTGGTGAGCGGCCCTCTTGGGCGGCTGCAGTCCCTGAGGTGTAGGTACACGCACTGTGGTGTGAGGGAGGGAGTTCCAGGATGTTGCCCCGGCGACAGTGAAGGAACGGTGGTACACTTCCGAGTCAGCGTGCTGAGTTTGCTAATTTTGCAACTGGCCTGGCTTCTGTTAGTGATTTGCCCTCCGTAACCTTGCTTTCCTGCAATGTGACACCATGCCCAGGGGGTGAAAGGCAGAGAGAGCGAGAGAGAGAGAGAGAGGGAGAGAAATGAAATGGGCTGTTGTTTTTATTGTGCGTCTGGAGCTGGTCGGAATTCCCGGCAGCAGCGTGGGCGAGGAGCAGGAATGGTTTGTGTCGGAGAGGCTGCAGGGCGAGAAGATATCGAGGCGCTCTCACACGAGGAGCGTGACTCCGAGCAATCTGGGATGTAGGCACGCCTAATGCTTTCAGTATGAACAGAGGGAGTGTGGAGAAGGCGATTAGCGACTGGCTTTATCTCAGAGAGAAGGTGGGAGGGAGGGAAAGTGGGAGGGAGAGTAGGGAGGGAGCGAGGGAGAGAGGAATGGTGAGAGCGAGGGAGTGAGCGAGGGATGGTGGGAGAGAGGGAGGGAGGGAGCGAGGGAGAGAGGAAAAGTGAGAGCGAGGGAGGGAGCGAGGGATGGTGGGAGAGAGGGATGGAGGGCGCGAGGGAGGGAGGGAGCGAGGGAGGGAGCGAGGGAGAGAGGAACGGTGGGAGCGCGGGAGCGAGGGATGGTGGGAGAGAGAGAGGGAGGGAGGGAGCGAGGAACGGAGCGAGGGAGGGAGCGAATGATGGTGGGAGAGAGGGAGGAACGGAGAGAGGGATGGTGAGGGCGAGGGATTGTGGGAGAGAGGGAGGGAGGATGCAAGGGAGCGAGGGAGAGAGGAACGGTGAGATCGAGGGAGGGAGCGAGGGATGGTGGGAGAGAGGGAGGGAGGGATGGTGGGAGAGAGGGAGGGAGGGAGAGAGGAACGTTGAGAGCGAGGGAGGGAGCGAGGGATGGTGGGAGAGAGGGAGGGAGGGTGCAAGGGAGCGAGGACGGGAGGGACGGAGAGGATGAGGGGAGGAGTGTGGAAAGAAAGTGCAAGGATGGAGGGAGCGAGACAGAGAGAGGGGTGGAGGAAGTGAGTGAGGGAAGGACAGAGGGAAGGACAGAGGGAGGGAGCAAGGTTGTGGGATGGAGAGAATGAGGGAGGATGTAACAGAGGCAGGGATGTAGGGAGGGAGATGGAGGGTGAGGGACGGACGAAGGGAATGAGAGAGGGTGGGACGGAAGGAATGAGGGAAGGAGCAAGGCAGAGAGGGAGGGATAGAGGGTAGGATGAAGGAGGGATGGAGGTGCAGAGGAAGGGAAGGAGGGGCAGAGGAAGGGACAGAGGGAGGGATGGAGGTAGGAATGTGATGATCCACACAACTCTGATTGCGGTGGGTAAAATTGGAGCAGTACTTTGGCCACTAAACTACAGCTGGTTCAAACGCCTTAGAATCCTGTCCCAGTTCTTCAGTGATACCTTTGCAGCCTCCAGTCTAAATTATTCCGACTTACTCTGGGCTGACTGTGGTAAATCACTGTGTTCCTATATTAAGGGTTGTACGGTAGAACCTGCCCTACAGGTTCACCTGGGCCCCTGTGTGCTAGCTCCGCCCAGGAGGCGGGGTATAAATATGCGTGTCCTCCAGCTCGCAGCCATTTCGTCAGCTGCTGTGGGAGGCCACACTTCAGATACTAATAAAGCCTCAGTTTGAATTCAACTTCGTCTCCAGTCAAATTGATCGTGCCTCAATTTATTAGTATCAGATTCAGAAGATGGACGTCCGGATTAAACCAGATCGCCTGCAGCTGGATCCACACGCAAGCGACGCCAGAAAGGACTTCCAGCACTGGCGAGCTTGTTTTGAAGCGTATGTCAACGCGGCCCCGACCCCTGTTCCAGAGGCTCAGTAGATTCAAATTTTGTACTCCAGACTCAGCTCCAAAATCTTCCCGCTGATCCAGGATGCGCCCAATTACGCTGACGCTATGACTCGACTCAGAGAGAGTTATGAGCAGAAGACGAACACGCTCTTCGCCAGACACGCGCTCGCAACGCGTACTCAACTACCTGGTGAGTCAATCGAGGACTTCTGGAGGGCCCTGATCCCACTAGTTCGGGACTGTGACTGCCAGGACGTTACAGCTAAGGAGCACTCAGATTTCCTTATGAGGAACGCTCCTGTAACTGGGGTTGGGTCCGATGTTATCAGGCAGCGGGAAGGGGCCACGCGCGACCTCGCAGAGACTAAAACACGAGCGCTCTCCATGACGGTCGCCCTGCGCAATGTACAGTCCTACGCCCCCAACCGCGCGGCCCACTCCTCCTACGCTTCATGGGCCCCACAGGCAGCCGTCCCAGCGGGGGCGCTACCCACCCAGTACGCCTGCGCTACGCGCCAGCCGGCGATCCCCGGGGGCGCCACGATGCTATTTTTGCGGCCAACAAAGACACCCCCACCAACGCTGCCCGGCCCGCGCTGCCCTTTGTGAGGCCTGCGGGAAGAAGGGCCACTACGCAGCGGTGTGCGAGACCCGCTCAGCGGCAGCAGTCGCCCCCGCCCCCCCCCCGGACAATGGGTGCTGCTATCCTCCCCTCCTCCGCAGGCCATGTGCGAGCAATGGGCGCTGCCATTTTCTCCCCCGCACAACACGTGCATTGCATGGGCGCCGCCATCTTGCTCCACCCCCGTAACGTGCGTTCCATGGGCGCCGCCATTTTGTGACCCCCAGGACCTCCGGGCGCCGCCATCTTGTCCACCCCGCAGCACACGGAGACCAACGGCGTTTCAGGACCCCGACGCAGCGGCCTCCTCACTACCCGACGATCAACCACGACTCGCATCCATGGTAATCGACCAGTCCAGCCCACACACTCTGACCAACGCATCCACCAGCGTGAAAGTCAACGGCCACGTGACCTCCTGCCTACTGGACTCCGGGAGCACCGAGAGATTTGTACACACGAATACGGTAAGGCGCTGCTCCCTTATGGTACACCCTACTAATCAAAGTATCTCCCTGGCCTCCGGATCCCATCGCGTAGCGATCCGGGGGTACTGCACGATCACGCTCACAGTCCAAGGCGTAGAGTTCCACGGCTTTCGCCTCTACGCCCTCCCTAACCTCTGCGCTGCACTTATCCTCGGCCTGGACTTCCACTGCAACCTCCAGAGCCTGACCCTTAAATTCGGCGGACCCTTGCCACCCCTCACTGTGTGCGGCCTCGCGACCCTAAAGGTCGATCCTCCTTCCCTCTTCGCCAATCTAACTCCAGATTGCAAACCCGTCGCCACCAGGAGCAGACGGTACAGCACTCAGGATAAAGCCTTCATCAGGTCCGATGTCCAGCGGTTGCTTCAGGAGGGAGTCATCGAGGCCCCTGGAGAGCTCAAGAGGTAGTGGTTAAATCTGGGGAGAAAAACCGAATGGTCGTGGACTACAGCCAGACCATCAACAGGTACACGCAGCTCGACGCGTACCCCCTCCCACGCATATCTGATATGGTCAATCAGATTGCACAGTACCGGGTCTTCTCAACGGTGGACCTGAAATCCGCTTACCACCAGCTCCCCATCTGTAAATCGGACCATCCATACACCGCCTTCGAGGCAGACGGCCGGCTATATCACTTCCTTAGGGTCCCCTTCGGCGTCATCAATGGGGTTTCGGTCTTCCAAAGGGAGATGGACCGAATGGTCGACCTGTACGACTTGTGGGCCACGTTTCCGTACCTGGACAATGTGACCATCTGCGGCCATGACCAGCAGGACCATGGCGCCAAACTCGCTAAATTTCTCCGCACCGCCACTCTCCTCAACCTCACGTACAACAAGGAGAAGTGTGTGTTCCGTACAAACCGCTTAGCCATCCTCGGCTACGTGGTCCAGAACGGAGTTCTGGGGCCCGGTCCCGACCGCATGCGCCCCCTCATGGAGCTTCCCCTCCCCCATTGCCCCAAGGCCCTCAAACGCTGCCTGGGGTTCTTCTCGTATTACGCTCAGTGGGTCCCAAACTATGCGGACAAGGCCCGCCCACTCACACAGTCCATTTCATTTTCCCCTGACGGCAGAGGCCCAACAGGCCTTCGCCCGGATCAGAGCTGATATTGCCAAGGCCACAATGCACGCTGTAGACGAAACACTTCCTTTCCAAGTAGAAAGCGACGCATCGGACGTCGCCCTTGCCGCCATCCTCAATCAGGCAGGCAGGCCCGTGGCATTCTTTCCCCGCACCCTCCATGCCTCCGAAATTCGGCAATCCTCCATCGAAAAGGAGGCCCAAGCTATCGTTGAGGCTGTGCGACATTGGAGGCATTACCTGGCCGGCAGGAGATTCACTCTCCTCACTGACCAACGGTCGGTAGCCTTCATGTTCAACAACACACAGCGGGGCGAGATCAAAAATGACAAAACCTTGCGGTGGAGAATCGAGCTCTCCACCTATAACTACGAGATTAAGTATCTCCCTGGTAAACTCAACGAGCCCCCAGGCGCCCTATCTCGAGGTACATGTGCCAGCACACAGGTAGACCGACTCCGGGCCGTGCACGTCAGCCTTTGTCACCCAGGGGTCACTCGGTTGTACCACTTCATTAAGGCACGAAATTTGCCTTACTCCATCGAGGAAGTAAGGACGATCACCAAGGACTGCCAGGTCTGTGCGGAGTGCAAACCGCACTTCTATCGGCCGGAACGCGTGTGCCTGGTGAAGGCCTCCCGCCACTTTGAACGCCTCAGCGTGAATTTCAAAGGCCCCCTCCCCTCCACCGACCGTCACACATATTTCCTCAGTGTGATCGATGAATACTCCCGTTTTCCCTTCGCCATCCCATGCCCCGACCTGACGTCTGCCACCGTCATTAAAGCCCTTAATTCTATCTTCACTCTGTTCGGCTTCCCCGCCTACATCCACAGTGACGGGGATCCTCATTCATGAGCGATGAGCTGCGTCAGTTCCTGCTCAGCAGGGGTATCGCCTCCAGCAGAACGACGAGCTACAACCCCCGGGGAAACGGACAGGTAGAAAGGGAGAATGGGCCGGTATGGCAGGCCGTACAGCTGGCCCTACGGTCCAGAAATCTCCCGGCCTCCCGCTGACAAGAGGTCCTCCCTGATGCACTACATTCCATTCGCTCGTTACTCTGCACTGCTACTAACAGTACACCGCATGAACGTCTTTTTGCCTTCCCCAGGAAGTCCACATCCGGGGTATCACTCCCAACTTGGCTCACAGCTCCGGGAACCGTGCTTCTCCGTAAACATGTGCGGCTCCACAAGGCGGACCCGTTGGTGGAAAGGGTGCACCTGTTCCACGCAAACCCACAGCACGCCTACGTGGCATTCCCCGACGGCCGCCAGGATACCGTCTCCCTCAGGGACCTGGCACCAGCAGGTTCTGCCCCCACACCACCCCCGTCGCCCCCGGCGCCACCCTCCCCTCCCCCGCCACCCCCATCACACCCCCTAGGACCGTCCGTCCTCCCCCTGCCCACGCCCGTTGATGAAGAGGATTCCGGCACGCTCCCGGAGTCAACTTCGACCACGACAGCGCCAACATCGCCGGCTCCACTCCGTCGATCCCAGAGGACGAACAAGGCGCCAGACCGGCTGAACATCTGTCTGGCCCGCCGGATGACCATAGACTTTTTTTTACCGTTCTGTAAATATTAAAGATTGCGAATTGTGTCTAGTTATCCACCACCCCCGCCGGACTCAATTTTAACAAGGGGTGAATGTGGTAAACCACTGTGTTCTTATATTAAGTGTTGTACGGTAGAACCTGCACTACAGGTTCACCTGGGCCCCTGCGTGCTAGCTCCGCCCAGGAGCCGGGGTATAAATATGCGTGTCCTCCAGCTCGCAGCCATTTCGCCAGCTGCTGTGGGAGGCCACACATCTGATACTAATAAGGCCTCAGTTTGAATTCAACTTCGTCTCCAGCCAAATTGATCGTGCCTCACTGTCCGACCAGCAAACACCCTCGGTAAAATTCCAGTCATGCAAAGCCCAGCTGGGTCCCTACTGGCACCCACAAGCTAACCCAAACACATCGGCGGGAACCTCTGCTCACTGACCTACCTGGCTTAACTCCCAGGTAAAATTCTCATTCTTCTTTGCAAGTGGCCTCACCCCCTCCCTATCTCTGTAACATCCACCAGCCCCTACACCCCCTCCCTATCTCTGTAACATCCACCAGCCCCTACACCCCCTCCCTATCTCTGTAACCTCCTCCAGCCCCTACACCCTCCCTATCTCTGTAACCTCCTCCAGCCCCTACAACCCTCCCTATCTCTGTAACCTCCTCCAGCCCCTACAACCCTCCCTATCTCTGTAACCTCCTCCAGCCTCTACAACCCTCCCTATCTCTGTAACCTCCACCAGCCCCTACAACCCTCCCTATCTCTGTAACCTCCTCCAGCCCCTACAACACTCCATATCTCTGTAACCTCCTCCAGCCCATACACCCCCTCCCTATCTCTGTAACCTCCACCAGCCCCTACAACCATCCCTATCTCTGTAACCTCCACCAGCCACTACAACCCTCCCTATCTCTGTAACCTCCTCCAGCCCCTACACCCCTCCCAATCTCTGTAACCTCCTCCAGCCCCTACAACCCTCCCTATCTCTGTAACCTCCTCGAGCCCCTGTAACCCTCCCTATCTCTGTAACCTCCTCCAGCCCCAACAACCCTCCCTATCTCTGAAACCTCCTCCAGCCCCTACAACACTCCCGATCTCTGTAACCTCCTCGAGCCCCTGTAACCCTCCCTATCTCTGTAACCTCCTCCAGCCCCTACAACCCTCCCTATCTCTGTAACATCCTCCAGTCCCTCAAACCCTCCCTATCTCTGTAACCTCCTCCAGCCCCTGTAACCTTCACTATCTCTGAAACCTCCCCAGCCACTACACCCCTCCCTATCCCTGTAACGTCCTCCAGCCCCTACAACCCTCCCTATCTCTGTAACTACCTCCAGCCCCAACAACCCTCCCTATCTCTGAAACCTCCTCCAGCCCCTACAACAGTCCCGATCTCTGTAACCTCCTCCAGCCCTTACACCCACTCCCTATCTCTGTAACCTCCTCCAGCCCCTACAGCCCTCCCTATCTCTGTAACCTCCTCCAACCCCTATAACCCTCCCTATCTCTGTAACCTCCTCCAGCCCCTATAACCCTCCCTATCACTGTAACCTCCTCCAACCCCTATAACACTCCCTATCTCTGTAAACTCCTATAGCCCCTATAACCCTCCCTCTCTCTGTAACCTCCTCCAGCCCCTACACCCCTCCCTATCTCTGCAACCTCCTCCAGACCCTACAACACTCCCTATCTCTGTAACCTCCATCAGCCCCTACACCCACTCCCTATCTCTGTAACCTCCTCCAGCCCCTACAACCCTCCCTATCTCTGTAACCTCCAACAGCCCCTACAACCCTCCCTATCTCGGTAACCTCCTCCAGTCCCTACAACCCTCCCTATCTCTGTAACCTTCTACAGCCCCTATAACCCTCCCTATCTCTGTAACCTCCTCCAGCCCCTACAACCCTCCCTATCTCTGTAACATCCTCCAGTCCCTCAAACCCTCCCTATCTCTATAACCTCCTCCAGCCCCTGTAACCTTCACTATCTCTGTAACCTCCACCAGCCTCTAGAACCCTCCCTATCTCTATAACCTCCTCCAGCCCCTACAACCCTCCCTATCTCTGTAACCTCCACCAGCCCCTACAACCCTCCCTATCTCTGTAACCTCCTCCAGCCCCTACAACCCTCCCTATCTCTGTAACCTCCTCCAGCCCCTACACCCTTCCTATCTATGTAACCTGCTCCAGCCCCTACAACCCTCCCTATCTCTGTAACCTCCCCAGCCCCTATAACTCTCCCTATCTCTGTAACCTCCTCCAGCCTCTACAACACGCCCAACTCTGTAACCTCCTCCAGGACCTCAACCCTCCCGATCTCTGTAACCTCCTCCAGCCCCTATACTCCTCCCTATCTCTGTAACGTCCTCCAGCCCCTAAAATCATCCCTATCTCTTTAACCTCCTCCAGCCACTACAACCCTCCCTATCACTGTAACCTCCTCCAGCCCTTACAACCCTCCCTATCTTTGGGACCTCCTACAGCCTCTACAAACCTCCCAATCTCCGTAACCTCCTCCAGCCCCTACTCCCCTCCCTATCTCTGTAACCCCCTCCAGCCCCTACACTCCTCCCTATCTATGGAACCTCCTCCAGCCCCTACTCCCCTCCCTATCTCTGTCACCTCCTCCAGCCCCTACAATCCTCCCTATCTCTGTAACCTCCTCCAGCCCCTACAACCCTCCCTATCTCTGTAACCTCCTCCAGCCCCTGCAACCCTCCCTATACATGTAACCTGCTCAAGCCTCTACAACCCTCCTTATCTCTGTAACCTCACACAGCCTCTACAACCCTCCCTATATCTTTAAACTCCTCCAGCCCCTGCAACCCTCCCTATCTCTGTTACCTCCTCAGGCACCGACAGCCCTCCCTATCTCTGTAACCTCCTCTAGCACCTACTCCCCTCCCTATCTCTGTAACCTCCTCCAGCCCCTACACTCCTCCCTATCTATGGAACCTCCTCCAGCCCCTACTCCCCTCCCTATCACTGTAACACTCACCAAGCCCCTGCAACCCTCCCTATCTCTGTAAACTCCTCCAGCCCCGACAACCCTCCCTATCTCCGTAACCTCCTCCAGCCCCTACACCCCTACCTATCTCTGTAAACTCCTCCAGCCCCTACAACCCTCCCTATCTCTGTAACCTCCTCCAGCCCCTACAACCCTCCCTATCTCTGCAACCTCCTCCAGCCCCTACAACTCTCCCTATCTCTGTAACCTCCTCCAGCCCCTACAACCCTCATATCTCTGTAACCTCCTCCAGCCCCTACAACCCTCCCTATCTCTGTAACCTTCTCCACCCCTACAACTCTCCCTGTCTCTGTAACCTCCTCCAGCCCCTTCAACCCTCCCAATCACTGTAACCTCCTCCAGCCCATACAACCCTCCCTATCTCTGTAACCTCCTCCAGCCCCTACAACGCTCCCTATCTCTTTAACATCCTCCAGCCTCGACAACCCTCCCTGTCTCTGTAACCTCCTCCAGACCCTACAACCCTCCCTATCTCTGTAACCTCCTCCAGACCCTATAACCCTCCCTATCTCTGTAACCTCCTCCAGCCCCTACAACCCTCCCTATCTCTGAAACCTCCTCCAGCTTCTACAACCCTCCCTATCTCTGTAACCTCCGCAGCCCCTATAACCCTCCCTATCTCTGTAACCTCTTCTAGACCCTACAACCCTCCCTATCTCTTTAACCTCCTCCAGCCTCTAAGACCCTCCCTATCTCTGTAACCTCCTCCAGCCCCTACACTGCTCCCTATCTCTGTAACCTCCTCCAGCCCCCTCAACTCTCCCTATCTCTGTAACCTCCTCCAACCCCTACTCCCCTCGCTATCTCTGTAACTTCCTCCAGCCCCTACTCCCCTCCCTATCTCTGTAACCGCCTCCAGCCCCTACACTCCTCCCTATCTCTGTAACCTCCTCCAGCCCCTACAACCCTCCCTATCTCTGTAACCTCCTCCAGCCCCTACAACCCTCCCTATCTCTGTAACCTCCTCCAGCCACTACAACGCTCCCTATCTCTTTAACATCCTCCAGCCTCGACAACCCTCCCTATCTCTGTAACCTCCTGCAGACCCTACAACTCTCCCTATCTCTGTAACCTCCGCAGCCCCTATAACCCTCCCTATCTCTGTAACCTCCTCCAGCTTCTACAACCCTCCCTATCTCTGTAACCTCTTCTAGACACTACAACCCTCCCTATCTCTTTAACCTCCTCCAGCCCCTACAACCCTCCCTATCTTTATAACCTCCTCCAGTCCCCTCAACTCTCCCTATCTCTGTACCCTCCTCCAACCCCTACTCCCCACCCTATCACTTTAACCTCACCCAGCCCCTGCAACCCTCCCTATCTCTGTAACCTTACCCAGCCTCTACAACCCTCCCTATCTCTATAACCTCCTCCAGCCCCTACTCCCCTCCCTATTACTGTAACCTCACCCAGCCCCTGCAACCCTCCCGATCTCTGTAACCTCACCAAGCCTCTACAACCCTCCCTATCCTTGTAACCTCCTCCAGCCTCTACAACCCTCCCTATCTCGGTAACCTCACCCAGTCTCTACAAACCTCTCTATCTCTGTAACCTCCTCCAGGCCCACAATCCTCCCTATCTCTGTAACCTCCTCCAGCCCCTAAACTCCTCCCTATCTCTGTAACCTCCTCCAGCCCCTACACTCCACCCTATCTCTGTAACCTCCTCCAGACCCTACAACCCTCCCTATCTCTGTAACCTCCTCCAGCCTCTACAACCATCCCGATCCCTCTAACCTCCTCCAGCCCCACAACTCTCCCTATCTCTGTAACCTCCTCCAGTCCCCTCAACTCTCCCTATCTCTGTAACCTCCTCCAGCCCCTACTCCCCTCCATATCTCTGTAACCTCTTCCAGACCCTACAACCCTCCCTATCACTGTAACCTGACCCAGCCCCTACTTCCCTCCCTATCTCTGTAAACTCCTCCAGCCCCGACAACACTCCCTATCTCTGTAACCTCCTCCAGCCCCTACTCCCCTCCCTATCTCTGTAACCTCCTCCAGCCCGTACAACCCTCCCTATCTCTGTAACCTCCTCCAGGCCCACAACCCTCCCTATCTCTGTAACCTCCTCCAGCCCCTACACTCCTCCCTATCTCTGTAACCTCCTCCAGCCCCTACACTCCACCCTATCTCTGTAACCTCCTCCAGACCCTACAACCCTCCCTATCTCTGTAACCTCCTCCAGCCTCTACAACATTCCCGATCCCTCTAACCTCCTCCAGCCCCTACAACCCTCCCTATCTCTGTAACCTCCTCCAGCCCCTACAACCCTCCCTATCTCTGTAACCTCCTCCAGTCCCCTCAACTCTCCCTATCTCTGTAACCTCCTCCAGCCCCTACTCCCCTCCATATCTCTGTAACCTCTTCCAGACCCTACAACCCTCCCTATCACTGTAACCTGACCCAGCCCCTACTTCCCTCCCTATCTCTGTAAACTCCTTTAGCCCCTACAACACTCCCTATCTCTGTAACCTCCTCCAGCCCCTACTCCCCTCCCTATCTCTGTAACCTCCTCCAGCCCCTACAACACTCCCTATCTCTGTAACCTCCTCCAGCCCCTACAACTCTCCCTGTTTCTGTAACCTCCTCCAGCCCTTCAACCCTCCCTATATCTGTAACCTCCTCCAGCCCCTACAACCCTCCCTATCTCTGTAACCTCCTCCAGCCTCTACAACCCTGCCTATCTCTGTAACGTCCTCACACCCCTACAACTCTCCCTATCACTGTGACCTCACACAGCCCCTACAACCCTTGCTATCTCTGTAACCTCCTCCAGCCCGTACAACCCTCCCTATCTCTGTAACCTCCCCAGCCCGTTTAACCCATGCTATCTCTGTAACCACCTCCAGCCTCTACAACCATCCCTATCTCTGTAAACTCCTCTAGACCATACAACCTTCCCTATCTCTTTAACCTCCTCCAGCCTCTAAGACCGTCCCTATCTATTTAACCTCCTCCAGACCCTACAACCCTCCCTATCTCTGTAACCTCCTCCAGCCCCGACAACCCTATCTCTGTAACCTCCTCCAGCCCCGACAAGCCTCACTATCTCTGTAACCTCCTCCAGCCCCTACACTCCTCCCTAGCTCTGTAACCTCCTCCAGCTCCTACAACCCTCCCTATCTCTGTAACCACCTCCAGGCCCTACAACTTTCCCTATCTCTGTAACCTCCTCCAGCCCCTACAACCCTCCCTATCTCTGTAACCACCTCCAGCCCCTACACCTCTATCTCTGTAACGACCTCCACTCCTCGACTACCCTCCCTATCTCTGTAACCTCCTCCAGCACCTACACTCCTCCTTATCTCTGTAACCTCCTCCAGCCCCTAGAAACCTCCCTATCTCTGTAACCTCCTCCAGCCCTGACAACCCTCCCTATCTCTGTAACCTCCTCCAGCCCCTACACTCCTCCCTATCTCTGTAACCTCCTCCAGGCTCTACAACCCTCCCTATCTCTGTAACCGCCTCCAGCCCCTACACTCCTCCCTATCTCTGTAACCTCTTCCAGCCCCTACAACGCTCCCTATCTCTGTAACCTCCTCCAGCCCCTAGAACCCTCCCTATCTCTGTAACCTCCTCCAGCCCCTACAAAGCTCCCTATCTCTGTAACCTCCTCCAGCCCCTACAACCCTCCCTATCTTTATAACCTCCTCCAGGACCTGCAACCCTCCCTATCTCTGTAACCTCCTCCAGTCCCCTCAACTCTCCCTATCTCTGTACCCTCCTCCAACCCCTACTCCCCTCGCTATCTCTGTAACTTCCTCTAGCCCCTACTCTCCTCCCTATCTCTGTAAACTCCTCCAGCCCCTACACTCCTCCCTATCTCTGTAACCTCCTCCAGCCCCTAGTCCCCACCCTATCACTGTAACCTCACCCAGCCCCTGCAACCCTCCCTATCTCTGTAACCTCACCCAGCCGCTACAACCCTCCCTATCTCTGTAAACTCCTCCAGCCCCTACTCCCCTCCCTATTACTGTAACCTCACCCAGCCTCTGCAACCCTCCCGATCTCTGTAACCTCACCAAGCCTCTACAACCCTCCCTATCCCTGTAACCTCCTCCAGCCTCTACAACCCTCCCTATCTCTGTAACCTCCTCCAGCCCCTACACTCCTCCCTATCTCTGTAACCTCCTCCAGCCCGTACAACCCTCCCTATCTCTGTAACCTCCTCCAGCCCCTACACTCCTCCCTATCTCTGTAACCTCCTCCAGCCCGTACAACCCTCCCTATCTCTGTAACCTCCTCCAGGCCCACAACCCTCCCTATCTCTGTAACCTTCTCCAGCCCGTACACTCCACCCTATCTCTGTAACCTCCTCCAGACCCTACAACCCTCCCTATCTCTGTAACCTCCTCCAGCCTCTACAACCATCCCGATCCCTCTAACCTCCTCCAGCCCCACAACCCTCCCTCTCTCTGTAACCTCCTCCAGTCCCCTCAACTCTCCCTATCTCTGTAACCTCCTCCAGCCCCTACTCCCCTCCAAATCTCTGTAACCTCTTCCAGACCCTACAACCCTCCCTATCACTGTAACCTGACCCAGCCCCTACTTCCCTCCCTATTTCTGTAAAATCCTTTAGCCCCTACAACACTCCCTATCTCTGTAACCTCCTCCAGCCCCTACAACACTCCCTATCTCTGTAACCTCCTCCAGCCCCTACAACTCTCGCTGTTTCTGTAACCTCCTCCAGCCCTTCAACCCTCCCTATATCTGTAACCTCCTCCAGCCCCTACAACCCTCCCTATCTCTGTAACCTCCTCCAGCCTCTACAACCCTGCCTATCTCTGTAACGTCCTCACACCCCTACAACCCTCCCTATACATGTAACCTGCTCAAGCCTCTACAACCCTCCTTATCTCTGTAACCTCACACAGCTTCTACAAACCTCCCTATATCTTTAAACTCCTCCAGCCCCTGCAACCCTCCCTATCTCTGTAACCTCCTCAGGCACCGACAACCCTCCCTATCTCTGTAACCTCCTCTAGCACCTACTCCCCTCCCTATCTCTGTAACCTCCTCCAGCCCCTACACTCCTCCCTATCTATGGAACCTCCTCCAGCCCCTACACCCCTACCTATCTCTGTAACCTCCTCCAGCCCCTACAGCACTCCCTGTCTCTGTAAACTCCTCCAGCCACTACAACCCTCCCTATCTCTGTAACCTCCTCCAGCCCCTACAACCCTCCCTATCTCTGCAACCTCCTCCAGCCCCTACAACTCTCCCTATCTCTGTAACCTCCTCCAGCCCCTACAACCCTCCCTATCTCTGTAACCTCCTCCAGCCCTACAACCCTCCCTACCTCTGTAACCTTCTCCACCCCTACAACCCTCCCTGTCTCTGTAACCTCCTCCAGCCCCTACAACCCTCCCAATCACTGTAACCTCCTCCAGCTCATACAACCCTCCCTATCTCTGTAACCTCCTCCAGCCCCTACAACGCTCCCTATCTCTTTAACATCCTCCAGCCTCGACAACCCTCCCTATCTCTGTAACCTCCTCCAGACCCTATAACCCTCCCTATCTCTGTAACCTCCTCCAGCCCCTACAACCCTCCCTATCTCTGTAACCTCCTCCAGCCCCTACAACGCTCCCTATCTCTTTAACATCCTCCAGCCTCGACAACCCTCCCTGTCTCTGTAACCTCCTCCAGACCCTACAACCCTCCCTATCTCTGTAACCTCCTCCAGACCCTATAACCCTCCCTATCTCTGTAACCTCCTCCAGCCCCTACAATCCTCCCTATCTCTGTAACCTCCTCCAGCTTCTACAACACTCCCTATCTCTGTAACCTCCGCAGCCCCTATAACCCTCCCTATCTCTGTAACCTCTTCTAGACCCTACAACCCTCCCTATCTCTTTAACCTCCTCCAGCCTCTAAGACCCTCCCTATCTCTGTAACCTCCTCCAGCCCCTACACTGCTCCCTATCTCTGTAACCTCCTCAAGCCCCCTCAACTCTCCCTATCTCTGTAACCTCCTCCGACCCCTACTCCCCTCGCTATCTCTGTAACCTCCTCCAGCCCCTACACTCCTCCCTATCTCTGTAACCTCCTCCAGCCCCTTGTCCCCACCCTATCACTGTAACCTCACCCAGCCCCTGCAACCCTCCCTATCTCTGTAACCTCACCCAGCCGCTACAACCCTCCCAATCTCTGTAAACTCCTCCAGCCCCTACTCCCCTCCCTATTACTGTAACCTCACCCAGCCTCTGCAACCCTCCCGATCTCTGTAACCTCACCAAGCCTCTACAACCCTCCCTATCCCTGTAACCTCCTCCAGCCTCTACAACCCTCCCTATCTCTGTAACCTCCTCCAGCCCCTACACTCCTCCCTATCTCTGTAACCTCCTCCAGCCCGTACAACCCTCCCTATCTCTGTAACCTCCTCCAGCCCCTACACTCCTCCCTATCTCTGTAACCTCCTCCAGCCCGTACAACACTCCCTATCTCTGTAACCTCCTCCAGGCCCACAACACTCCCTATCTCTGTAACCTCCTCCAGCCCCTACACTCCTCCCTATCTCTGTAACCTCCTCCAGCCCCTACACTCCACCCTATCTCTGTAACCTCCTCCAGACCCTACAACCCTCCCTATCTCTGTAACCTCCTCCAGCCTCTACAACCATCCCGATCCCTCTAACCTCCTCCAGCCCCACAACCCTCCCTCTCTCTGTAACCTCCTCCAGTCCCCTCAACTCTCCCTATCTCTGTAACCTCCTCCAGCCCCTACTCCCCTCCATATCTCTGTAACCTCTTCCAGACCCTACAACCCTCCCTATCACTGTAACCTGACCCAGCCTCTACTTCCCTCCCTATTTCTGTAAAATCCTTTAGCCCCTACAACACTCCCTATCTCTGTAACCTCCTCCAGCCCCTACTCCCCTCCCTATCTCTGTAACCTCCTCCAGCCCCTACAACACTCCCTATCTCTGTAACCTCCTCCAGCCCCTACAACTCTCGCTGTTTCTGTAACCTCCTCCAGCCCTTCAACCCTCCCTATATCTGTAACCTCCTCCAGCCCCTACAACCCTCCCTATCTCTGTAACCTCCTCCAGCCTCTACAACCCTGCCTATCTCTGTAACGTCCTCACACCCCTACAACCCTCCCTATACATGTAACCTGCTCAAGCCTCTGCAACCCTCCTTATCTCTGTAACCTCACACAGCTTCTACAACCCTCCCTATATCTTTAAACTCCTCCAGCCCCTGCAACCCTCCCTATCTCTGTAACCTCCTCAGGCACCGACAACCCTCCCTATCTCTGTAACCTCCTCTAGCACCTACTCCCCTCCCTATCTCTGTAACCTCCTCCAGCCCCTACACTCCTCCCTATCTATGGAACCTCCTCCAGCCCCTACTCCCCTCCCTATCACTGTAACCTCACCAAGCCCCTGCAACCCTCCCTATCTCTGTAACCTCCTCCAGCCCCGACAACACTCCCTATCTCCGTAACCTCCTCCAGCCCCTACACCCCTACCTATCTCTGTAACCTCCTCCAGCCCCTACAGCACTCCCTATCTCTGTAAACTCCTCCAGCCACTACAACCCTCCCTATCTCTGTAACCTCCTCCAGCCCCTACAACCCTCCCTATCTCTGCAACCTCCTCCAGCCCCTACAACTCTCCCTATCTCTGTAACCTCCTCCAGCCCCTACAACCCTCCCTATCTCTGTAACCTCCTCCAGCCCTACAACCCTCCCTACCTCTGAAACCTTCTCCACCCCTACAACTCTCCCTGTCTCTGTAACCTCCTCCAGCCCCTACAACCCTCCCAATCACTGTAACCTCCTCCAGCCCATACAACCCTCCCTATCTCTGTAACCTCCTCCAGCCCCTACAACGCTCCCTATCTCTTTAACATCCTCCAGCCTCGACAACCCTCCCTGTCTCTGTAACCTCCTCCAGACCCTACAACCCTCCCTATCTCTGTAACCTCCTCCAGACCCTATAACCCTCCCTATCTCTGTAACCTCCTCCAGCCCCTACAACCCTCCCTATCTCTGCAACCTCCTCCAGCCCCTACAACTCTCCCTATCTCTGTAACCTCCTCCAGCCCCTACAACCCTCCCTATCTCTGTAACCTCCTCCAGCCCCTACAACCCTCCCTATCTCTGTAACCTTCTCCAGCCCATACAACCCTCCCTATCTCTGTAACCTCCTCCAGCCCCTACAACGCTCCCTATCTCTTTAACATCCTCCAGCCTCGACAACCCTCCCTGTCTCTGTAACCTCCTCCAGACCCTACAACCCTCCCTATCTCTGTAACCTCCTCCAGACCCTATAACCCTCCCTATCTCTGTAACCTCCTCCAGCCCCTACAACCCTCCCTATCTCTGTAACCTCCTCCAGCTTCTACAACCCTCCCTATCTCTGTAACCTCCGCAGCCCCTATAACCCTCCCTATCTCTGTAACCTCTTCTAGACCCTACAACCCTCCCTATCTCTTTATCCTCCTCCAGCCTCTAAGACCCTCCCTATCTCTGTAACCTCCTCCAGCCCCTACACTGCTCCCTATCTCTGTAACCTCCTCCAGCCCCCTCAACTCTCCCTATCTCTGTAACCTCCTCCGACCCCTACTCCCCTCGCTATCTCTGTAACTTCCTCCAGCCCCTACTCCCCTCCCTATCTCTGTAACCGCCTCCAGCCCCTACACTCCTCCCTATCTCTGTAACCTCCTCCAGCCCCTACAACCCTCCCTATCTCTGTAACCTCCTCCACCCCTACAACCCTCCCTGTCTCTGTAACCTCCTCTAGCCCCTACAACCCTCCCTATCTCTGTAACCTCCTCCAGCCACTACAACGCTCCCTATCTCTTTAACATCCTCCAGCCTCGACAACCCTCCCTAGCTCTGTAACCTCCTGCAGACCCTACAACTCTCCCTATCTCTGTAACCTCCGCAGCCCCTATAACCCTCCCTATCTCTGTAACCTCCTCCAGCTTCTACAACCCTCCCTATCTCTGTAACCTCTTCTAGACACTACAACCCTCCCTATCTCTTTAACCTCCTCCAGCCCCTACAACCCTCCCTATCTTTATAACCTCCTCCAGTCCCCTCAACTCTCCCTATCTATGTACCCTCCTCCAACCCCTACTCCCCTCGCTATCTCTGTAACTTCCTCTAGCCCCTACTCCCCTCCCTATCTCTGTAACCTCCTCCAGCCCCTACACTCCTCCCTATCTCTGTAACCTCCTCCAGCCCCTACTCCCCACCCTATCACTGTAACCTCACCCAGCCCCTGCAACCCTCCCTATCTCTGTAACCTCACCCAGCCTCTACAACCCTCCCTATCTCTATAACCTCCTCCAGCCCCTACTCCCCTCCCTATTACTGTAACCTCACCCAGCCCCTGCAACCCTCCCGATCTCTGTAACCTCACCAAGCCTCTACAACCCTCCCTATCCTTGTAACCTCCTCCAGCCTCTACAACCCTCACTATCTCTGTAACCTCACCCAGTCTCTACAAACCTCTCTATCTCTGTAACCTCCTCCAGGCCCACAATCCTCCCTATCTCTGTAACCTCCTCCAGCCCCTAAACTCCTCCCTATCTCTGTAACCTCCTCCAGCCCCTACACTCCACCCTATCTCTGTAACCTCCTCCAGACCCTACAACCCTCCCTATCTCTGTAACCTCCTCCAGCCTCTACAACCATCCCGATCCCTCTAACCTCCTCCAGCCCCACAACTCTCCCTATCTCTGTAACCTCCTCCAGTCCCCTCAACTCTCCCTATCTCTGTAACCTCCTCCAACCCCTACTCCCCTCCATATCTCTGTAACCTCTTCCAGATCCTACAACCCTCCCTATCACTGTAACCTGACCCAGCCCCTACTTCCCTCCCTATCTCTGTAAACTCCTCCAGCCCCGACAACACTCCCTATCTCTGTAACCTCCTCCAGCCCCTACTCCCCTCCCTATCTCTGTAACCTCCTCCAGCCCGTACAACACTCCCTATCTCTGTAACCTCCTCCAGCCCCTACTCCCCTCCCTATCTCTGTAACCTCCTCCAGCCCGTACAACCCTCCCTATCTCTGTAACCTCCTCCAGGCCCACAACCCTCCATTTCTCTGTAACCTCCTCCAGCCCCTACACTCCTCCCTATCTCTGTAACCTCCTCCAGCCTCTACAACCATCCCGATCCCTCTAACCTCCTCCAGCCTCTACAACCCTCCCTATCTCTGTAACCTCCTCCAGCCCCTACAACCCTCCCTATCTCTGTAACCTCCTACAGTCCCCTCAACTCTCCCTATCTCTGTAACCTCCTCCAGCCCCTACTCCCCTCCAAATCTCTGTAACCTCTTCCAGACCCTACAACCCTCCCTATCACTGTAACCTGACCCAGCCCCTACTTCCCTCCCTATCTCTGTAAACTCCTTTAGCCCCTACAACACTCCCTATCTCTGTAACCTCCTCCAGCCCCTACTCCCCTCCCTATCTCTGTAACCTCCTCCAGCCCCTACAACACTCCCTATCTCTGTAACCTCCTCCAGCCCCTACAACTCTCCCTGTTTCTGTAACCTCCTCCAGCCCTTCAACCCTCCCTATATCTGTAACCTCCTCCAGCCCCTACAACCCTCCCTATCTCTGTAACCTCCTCCAGCCTCTACAACCCTGCCTATCTCTGTAACGTCCTCACACCCCTACAACTCTCCCTATCACTGTGACCTCACACAGCCCCTACAACCCTCCCAATCTCTATAACCTACTCCAGCTCCTACAACCACCCAATCTCTGTAACCTACTCCAGCCCCTACAACCCTCCCTATCTCTGTAACCACCCCAGCCCCTATAACCCTTGCTATCTCTGTAACCTCCTCCAGCCCCTACAACCCTCCCTATCTCTGTAACCTCCCCAGCCCCTATAACCCTTGCTATCACTGTAACCTCCTCCAGCCTCTACAACCATCCCTATCTCTGTAAACTCCTCTAGACCATACAACCTTCGCTATCTCTTTAACCTCCTCCAGCCTCTAAGACCGTCCCTATCTCTTTAACCTCCTCCAGACCCTACAACCCTCCCTATCTCTGTAACCTCCTCCAGCCCCGACAACCCTATCTCTGTAACCTCCTCCAGCCCCGACAAGCCTCACTATCTCTGTAACCTCCTCCAGCCCCTACACTCCTCCCTATCTCTGTAACCTCCTCCAGCTCCTACAACCCTCCCTATCTCTGTAACCACCTCCAGGCCCTACAACTTTCCCTATCTCTGTAACCTCCTCCAGCCCCTACAACCCTCCCTATCTCTGTAACCGCCTCCAGCCCCTACACTCCTCCCTATCTCTGTAACCTCTTCCAGCCCCTACAACGCTCCCTATCTCTGTAACCTCCTCCAGCCCCTAGAACCCTCCTTATCTCTGTAACCTCCTCCAGCCCCTACAACGCTCCCTATCTCTGTAACCTCCTCCTGCCCCTACAACCCTCCCTATCTTTATAACCTCCTCCAGGCCCTGCAACCCTCCCTATCTCTGTAACCTCCTCCAGTCCCCTCAACTATCCCTATCTCTGTACCCTCCTCCAACCCCTACTCCCCTCGCTATCTCTGTAACTTCCTCTAGCCCCTACTCTCCTCCCTATCTCTGTAACCTCCTCCAGCCCCTACACTCCTCCCTATCTCTGTAACCTCCTCCAGCCCCTAGTCCCCACCCTATCACTGTAACCTCACCCTGCCCCTGCAACCCTCCCTATCTCTGTAACCTCACCCAGCCGCTACAACCCTCCCTATCTCTGTAAACTCCTCCAGCCCCTACTCCCCTCCCTATTACTGTAACGTCACCCAGCCTCTGCAACCCTCCCGATCTCTGTAACCTCACCAAGCCTCTACAACCCTCCCTATCCCTGTAACCTCCTCCAGCCTCTACAACCCTCCCTATCTCTGTAATCTCCTCCAGCCCCTACTCTCCTCCCTATCTCTGTAACCTCCTCCAGCCCGTACAACCCTCCCTATCTCTGTAACCTCCTCCAGCCCCTACACTCCTCCCTATCTCTGTAACCTCCTCCAGCCCGTACAACCCTTCCTATCTCTGTAACCTCCTCCAGGCCCACAACCCTCCCTATCTCTGTAACCTCCTCCAGCCCCTACACTCCTCCCTATCTCTGTAACCTCCTCCAGCCCCTACACTCCACCCTATCTCTGTAACCTCCTCCAGACCCTACAACCCTCCCTATCTCTGTAACCTCCTCCAGCCTCTACAACCATCCCGATCCCTCTAACGTCCTCCAGCCCCACAACCCTCCCTCTCTCTGTAACCTCCTCCAGTCCCCTCAACTCTCCCTATCTCTGTAACCTCCTCCAGCCCCTACTCCCCTCCATATCTCTGTAACCTCTTCCAGACCCTACAACCCTCCCTATCACTGTAACCTGACCCAGCCCCTACTTCCCTCCCGATCTCTGTAAAATCCTTTAGCCCCTACAACACTCCCTATCTCTGTAACCTCCTCCAGCCCCTACTCCCCTCCCTATCTCTGTAACCTCCTCCAGCCCCTACAACACTCCCTATCTCTGTAACCTCCTCCAGCCCCTACAACTCTCGCTGTTTCTGTAACCTCCTCCAGCCCTTCAACCCTCCCTATATCTGTAACCTCCTCCAGCCCCTACAACCCTCCCTATCTCTGTAACCTCCTCCAGCCTCTACAACCCTCCTTATCTCTGTAACCTCACACAGCCTCTACAACCCTCCCTATATCTTTAAACTCCTCCAGCCCCTGCAACCCTCCCTATCTCTGTAACCTCCTCAGGCACCGACAACCCTCCCTATCTCTGTAACCTCCTGTAGCACCTACTCCCCTCCCTATCTCTGTAACCTCCTCCAGCCCCTACACTCCTCCCTATCTATGGAACCTCCTCCAGCCCCTACTCCCCTCCCTATCACTGTAACCTCACCAAGCCCCTGCAACCCTCCCTATCTCCGTAACCTCCTCCAGCCCCGACAACACTCCCTATCTCCGTAACCTCCTCCAGCCCCTACACCCCTACCTATCTCTGTAACCTCCTCCAGCCCCGACAGCACTCCCTATCTCTGTAAACTCCTCCAGCCACTACAACCCTCCCTATCTCTGTAACCTCCTCCAGCCCCTACAACCCTCCCTGTCTCTGCAACCTCCTCCAGCCCCTACAACTCTCCCTATCTCTGTAACCTCCTCCAGCCCCTACAACCCTCCCTATCTCTGTAACCTCCTCCAGCCCCTACAACCCTCCCTATCTCTGTAACCTTCTCCACCCCTACAACTCTCCCTGTCTCTGTAACCTCCTCCAGCCCCTACAACCCTCCCAATCACTGTAACCTCCTCCAGCCCATACAACCCTCCCTATCTCTGTAACCTCCTCCAGCCCCTCCAATGCTCCCTATCTCTTTAACATCCTCCAGCCTCGACAACCCTCCCTGTCTCTGTAACCTCCTCCAGACCCTATAGCCCTCCCTATCTCTGTAACCTCCTCCAGACCCTATAACCCTCCCTATCTCTGTAACCTCCTCCAGCCCCTACAACCCTCCCTATCTCTGTAACCTCCTCCAGCTTCTACAACCCTCCCTATCTCTGTAACCTCCGCAGCCCCTGTAACCCTCCCTGTCTCTGTAACCTCTTCTAGACCCTACAACCCTCCCTATCTCTTTAACCTCCTCCAGCCTCTAAGACCCTCCCTATCTCTGTAACCTCCTCCAGCCCCTACACTGCTCCCTATCTCTGTAACCTCTTCCAGCCCCCTCAACTCTCCCTATCTCTGTAACCTCCTCCAACCCCTACTCCCCTCGCTATCTCTGTAACTTCCTCCAGCCCCTACTCCCCTCCCTATCTCTGTAACCGCCTCCAGCCCCTACAACCCTCCCTATCTCTGTAACCTCCTCCAGCCCCTACAACCCTCCCTATCTCTGTAACCTCCTCCAGCCACTACAACGCTCCCTATCTCTTTAACATCCTCCAGCCTCGACAACCCTCCCTTTCTCTGGAACCTCCTGCAGACCCTACAACTCTCCCTATCTCTGTAACCTCCGCAGCCCCTATAACCCTCCCTATCTCTGTAACCTCCTCCAGCGTCTACAACCCTCCCTATCTCTGTAACCTCTTCTAGACACTACAACCCTCCCTATCTCTTTAACCTCCTCCAGCCCCTACAACCCTCCCTATCTTTATAACCTCCTCCAGTCCCCTCAACTCTCCCTATCTCTGTACCCTCCTCCAACCCCTACTCCCCTCGCTATCTCTGTAACTTCCTCTAGCCCCTACTCCCCTCCCTATCT
This sequence comes from Scyliorhinus torazame, assembly GCF_047496885.1. Classification (NCBI taxonomy): domain Eukaryota; kingdom Metazoa; phylum Chordata; class Chondrichthyes; order Carcharhiniformes; family Scyliorhinidae; genus Scyliorhinus; species Scyliorhinus torazame. The sequence continues at coordinate 20,906,878 of NC_092710.1, forward strand.
CTGTAACCTCCTCCAGCCCCTGCACTCCTCCCTATCTCTGTAACCTCCTCCAGCCCCTACTCCCCACCCTATCACTGTAACCTCACCCAGCCCCTGCAACCCTCCCGATCTCTGTAACCTCACCAAGCCTCTACAATCCTCCCTATCCTTGTAATCTCCTCCAGCCTCTACAACCCTCCCCATCTCTGTAACCTCACCCAGTCTCTACAAACCTCTCTATCTCTGTAACCTCCTCCAGGCCCACAATCCTCCCTATCTCTGTAACCTCCTCCAGCCCCTAAACTTCTCCCTATCTCTGTAACCTGCTCCAGCCCCTACACTCCACCCTATCTCTGTAACCTCCTCCAGACCCTACAACCCTCCCTATCTCTGTAACCTCCTCCAGCCTCTACAACCATCCCGATCCCTCTAACCTCCTCCAGCCCCACAACCCTCCCTATCTCTGTAACCTCCTCCAGTCCCCTCAACTCTCCCTATCTCTGTAACCTCCTCCAGCCCCTACTCCCCTCCATATCTCTGTAACCTCTTCCAGACCCTACAACCCTCCCTATCACTGTAACCTGACCCAGCCCCTACTTCCCTCCCTATCTCTGTAAACTCCTCCAGCCCCGACAACACTCCCTATCTCTGTAACCTCCTCCAGCCCCTACTCCCCTCCCTATCTCTGTAACCTCCTCCAGCCCGTACAACCCTCCCTATCTCTGTAACCTCCTCCAGGACCACAACCCTCCCTATCTCTGTAACCTCCTCCAGCCCCTACACTCCTCCCTATCTCTCTAACCTCCTCCAGCCCCTACACTCCACCCTATCTCTGTAACCTCCTCCAGACCCTACAACCCACCCTATCTCTGTAACCTCCTCCAGCCTCTACAACCATCCCGATTCCTCTAACCTCCTCCAGCCCCTACAACCCTCCCTATCTCTGTAACCTCCTCCAGCCCCTACAACCCTCCCTATCTCTGTAACCTCCTCCAGTCCCCTCAACTCTCCCTATCTCTGTAACCTCCTCCAGCCCCTACTCCCCTCCATATCTCTGTAACCTCTTCCAGACCCTACAACCCTCCCTATCACTGAAACTTGACCCAGCCCCTACTTCCCTCCCTATCTCTGTAACCTCCTCCAGCCCCTACTCCCCTCCCTATCTCTGTAACCTCCTCCAGCCCCTACAACACTCCCTATCTCTGTAACCTCTTCCAGCCCCTACAACTCTCCATGTTTCTGTAACCTCCTCCAGCCCTTCAACCCTCCCTATATCTGTAACCTCCTCCAGCCCCTACAACCCTCCCTATCTCTGTAACCTCCTCCAGCCTCTACAACCCTGCCTATCTCTGTAACGTCCTCACACCCCTACAACTCTCCCTATCACTGTGACCTCACACAGCCCCTACAACCCTCCCTATCTCTATAACCTACTCCAGCTCCTACAGCCACCCAATCTCTGTAACCTACTCCAGCCCCTACAACCCTCCCTATCTCTGTAACCTCCCCAGCCCCTATAACCCTTGCTATCTCTGTAACCTCCTCCAGCCTCTACAACCATCCCTATCTCTGTAACCTCCTCTAGACCATACAACCTTCCCTATCTCTTTAACCTCCTCTAGCCTCTAAGACCGTCCCTATCTCTTTAACCTCCTCCAGACCCTACAACCCTCCCTATCTCTGTAACCTCCTCCAGCCCCGACAACCCTATCTCTGTAACCTCCTCCAGCCCCGACAAGCCTCACTATCTCTGTAACCTCCTCCAGCCCCTACACTCCTCCCTATCTCTGTAACCTCCTCCAGCTCCTACAACCCTCCCTATCTCTGTAACCACCTCCAGGCCCTACAACTTTCCCGATCTCTGTAACCTCCTCAAGCACCTACAACCCTCCCTATCTCTGTAACCACCTCCAGCCCCTACACCTCTATCTCTGTAACCACCTCCACTCCTCGACTACCCTCCCTATCTCTGTAACCTCCTCCAGCCCTTACACTCCTCCTTATCTCTGTAACCTCCTCCAGCCCCTAGAAACCTCCCTATCTCTGTAACCTCCTCCAGCCCTGACAACCCTCCCTATCTCTGTAACCTCCTCCAGCCCCTACAACCCTCCCTATCTCTGTAACCTCCTCCAGCCCCTACACTCCTCCCTATCTCTGTAACCTCTTCCAGCCCCTACAACGCTCCCTATCTCTGTAACCTCCTCCAGCCCCTAGAACCCTCCCTATCTCTGTAACCTCCTCCAGCCCCTACAACGCTCCCTATCTCTGTAACCTCCTCCAGTCCCCTAAACTCTCCCTATCTCTGTACCCTCCTCCAACCCCTACTCCCCTCGCTATCTCTGTAACTTCCTCTAGCCCCTACTCTCCTCCCTATCTCTGTAACCTCCTCCAGCCCCTACACTCCTCCCTATCTCTGTAGCCTCCTCCAGCCCCTAGTCCCCACCCTATCACTGTAACCTCACCCAGCCCTTGCAACCCTCCCTATCTCTGTAACCTCACCCAGCCGCTACAACCCTCCCTATCTCTGTAAACTCCTCCAGCCCCTACTCCCCTCCCTATTACTGTAACCTCACCCAGCCTCTGCAACCCTCCCGATCTCTGTAACCTCACCAAGCCTCTACAACCCTCCCTATCCCTGTAACCTCCTCCAGCCTCTACAACCCTCCCTATCTCTGTAACCTCCTCCAGCCCGTACAACCCTCCCTATCTCTGTAACCTCCGCCAGCCCCTGCACTCCTCCCTATCTCTGTAACCTCCTCCAGCCCGTACAACCCTCCCCATCTCTGTAACCTCCTCCAGGCCCACAACCCTCCCTATCTCTGTAACCTCCTCCAGCCCCTACACTCCTCCCTATCTCTGTAACCTCCTCCAGCCCCTACACTCCACCCTATCTCTGTAACCTCCTCCAGACCCTACAACCCTCCCTATCTCTGTAACCTCCTCCAGCCTCTACAACCATCCCGATCCCTCTAACCTCCTCCAGCCCCACAACCCTCCCTCTCTCTGTAACCTCCTCCAGTCCCCTCAACTCTCCCTATCTCTGTAACCTCCTCCAGCCCCTGCTCCCCTCCATATCTCTGTAACCTCTTCGAGACCCTACAACCCTCCCTATCACTGTAACCTGACCCAGCCCCTACTTCCCTCCCTATCTCTGTAAACTCCTCCAGCCCCTACAACACTCCTTATCTCTGTAACCTCCTCCAGCCCCTACTCCCCTCCCTATCTCTGTAACCTCCTCCAGCCCCTACAACACTCCCTATCTCTGTAACCTCCTTCAGCCCCTACAACTCTCCCTGTTTCTGTAACCTCCTCCAGCCCTTCAACCCTCCCTATATCTGTAATCTCCTCCAGCCCCTACAACCCTCCCTATCTCTGTAACCTCCTCCAGCCTCTACATCCCTGCCTATCTCTGTAACGTCCTCACGCCCCTACAACTCTCCCTATCCCTGTAACCTCCTCCAGCCTCTACAACCCTCCTTATCTCTGTAACCTCACCCAGTCTCTACAAACCTCTCTATCTCTGTAATCTCCTCCAGACCCACAACTCTTCCTATTTCTGTAACCTCCTCCAGCCCCTACACTCCTCCCTATCTCTATAACCTCCTCCAGCCCGTACAACCCTCCCTATCTCTGTAACCTCCTCCAGGCCCACAACCCTCCCTATCTCTGTAAACTCCTCCAGCCCCTACACTCCTCCCTATCTCTGTAACCTCCTCCAGCCCCTACACTCCACCCTATCTCTGTAACCTCCTCCAGACCCTACAACCCTCCCTATCTCTGTAACCTCCTCCAGCCTCTACAACCATCCCGATCCCTCTAACATCCTCCAGCCCCACAACCCTCCCTATCTCTGTAACCTCCTCCAGTCCCCTCAACTCTCCCTATCTCTGTAACCTCCTCCAGCCCCTACTCCCCTCCATATCTCTGTAACCTCTTCCAGACCCTACAACCGTCCCTATCTCTGTAACCTCCTCCAGCCCCTACAACACTCCCTATCTCGGTAACCTCCTCCAGCCCCTGCAACTCTCCCTGTTTCTGTAACCTCCTCCAGCCCCTACAACACTCCCTATCTCTGTAACCTCCTCCAGCCCCTACAACTCTCCCTGTTTCCGTAACCTCCTCCAGCCCTTCAACCCTCCCTATATCTGTAACCTCCTCCAGCCCCTACAACCCTCCCTATCTCTGTAACCTCCTCCAGCCTCTACAACCCTGCCTATCTCTGTAACGTCCTCACGCCCCTACAACTCTCCCTATCACTGTGACCTCACACAGCCCCTACAACCCTCCCTATCTCTGTAACCTCCTCCAGCCCCTACAACCACCCAATCTCTGTAACCTACTCCAGCCCCTACACCCCTCCCTATCTCTGTAACCTCCCCAGCCCCTCTATCCCTTGCTATCTCTGTAACCTCCTCAAGCCTCTACAACCATCCCTATCTCTGTAACCTCCTCAAGACCCTACAACCTTCCCTAATCTCTTTAACCTCCTCCAGCCTCTAAGACCGTCCCTATCTCTTTAACCTCCTCCATACCCTACAACCCTCCCTATCTCTGTAACCTCCTCCAGCCCCGACAACCCTATCTCTGTAACCTACTCCAGCCCCGACAACCCTCACTATCTCTGTAACCTCCTCCAGCCTCAACAACTCTGCTTACCTCTGTAACCTCCTCCAGCTCCTACAACCCTCCCTATCTCTGTAACCACCTCCAGCCCCTACAACTTTCCCTATCTCTGTAACCTCCTCCAGCCCCTACAACCCTCCCTATCTCTGTAACCACCTCCAGCTCCTACACACCTATCTCTGTAACTTCCTGACCCCCGACTACCCTCCCAATCTCTGTAACCTCCTCCAGCCCCTACACTCCTCCTTATCTCTGTAACCTCCTCCAGCCCCTACAACCCTCCCTATCTCTGTAACTTCCTCCAGCCCCTACACTCCTCCCTATCTCTGTAACCTCCTCCAGGCCCTACAACCCTCCCTATCTCTGTAACCACCTCCAGCCTCTAGAACCCTATCTCTGCAACCTCCTCCTGCCCCTGCAACCCTCCCTATCTCTGTAACCTCACCCTGCCTCTACAACCCTCCCTATCCCTGTAACCTCCTCCAGCCCCACAACCCTCCCTATCTCGGTAACCTCCTCCAGACCCTACAACTCTCCCTATCTCTGTAACCTCCGCAGCCCCTATAACCCACCCTATCTCATTAACCTCCTCCAGCTTCTACAACCCTCCCTATCGCTATAACCTCTTCTAGACCCTACAAACCTCCCTATCTCTTTAACCTCCTCCAGCCTCTAAAACCCTCCCTATCTCTGTAACCTCCTCCAGCCATAACAACACCCCCTATCACTGTAAAGTCACCCAGCCCCTGCAACCGTCCCTATCTCTGTAACCTCCTACAGCCACTACAAACCTCCCTATCTCTTTAACCTCCTCCAGCCCCTACAACCCTCCCTATCTCTGTAACCACATCCAGGCCCTGCAACCCTCCCTATCTCTGTAACCTCCTCCAGTCCCCTCAACTCTCCCTATCTCTGTACCCTCCTCCAACCCCTACTCCCCTCGCTATCTCTGTAACTTCCCCCTGCCCCTACTCCCGTCCCTATCTCTGTAACCGCCTCCAGCCCCTACACTCCTCCCTATCTCTGTAACCTCCTCCAGCCGCTACAACGCTCCCTATCTCTGTAACCTCCTCCAGCCCATACGACCCTCCCTATCTCTGTAACCTCCTCCAGCCCATACAACCCTCCCTATCTCTGTAACCTCCTCCGGCCCCTACAACGCTCCCTATCTCTGTAACCTCTTCCAGCCCCTACAACCCTCCCTATCTCTGTAACCTCCGCAGCCCCTATCACCCTCCCTATCTCTGTAACCTCCTCCAGCTCCTACAACCCTCCCTATCGCTGTAGCCTCCTCCAGCCCCTACAACCCTCCCTATCTCTTTAACCTCCTCCAGCCTCTACAACCCTCCCTATCACTGTAACCTCACCCAGCCCCTGCAACCGTCCCTATCTCTGTAACCTCCTCCAGCCACCACAAACCTCCCTATCTCTTTAACCTCCTCCAGCCCCTACAACCCTCCCTATCTCTGTAACCTCTTCCAGTCCCCTCAACTCTCCCTATCTATGTAACCTCCTCCAGCCCCTACACTCCTGCCTATCTCTGTAACCTCCTCCAGCCCCTACTCCCCTCCCTATCTCTGTAACCTCCTCCAGCCCCAACACTCCTGCCTATCTCTGTAAACTCCAGCCCCTACTCCCCACCTTATCACTGTAACCTCACCCAGGCCTGCAACCCTCCCTATCTCTGTAACCTCAACCAGCCTCTACAACCCTCCCTATCTCTGTAACCTCCTCCAGCCCATACAACCCTCCCTATCTCTGTAAACTCCTCCAGCCCCTACTCCCCTCCCTATTACTGTAACCTCACCCAGCCCCTGCAACCCTCCCTATCTCTGTAACCTCACCAAGCCTCTACAACCCTCCCTATCCCTGTAACCTCCTCCAGCCTCTACAACCCTCCCTATCTCTGTAACCTCACCCAGTCTGTACAACCCTCCCTATCTCTGTAACCTCCTCCAGGCCCACAACCCTCCCTATCTCTGTAACCTCCTCCAGCCCCTACACTCCTCCCTATCTCTGTAACCTCCTCCAGCCCGTACAACCCTCCCTATCTCTGTAACCTCCTCCAGGCCCACAACCCTCCCTATCTCTGTAACCTCCTCCAGCCCCTACACTCCTCCCTATCTCTGTAACCTCCTCCAGCCCCTACACTCCACCCTATCTCTGTAACCTCCTCCAGACCCTACTACCCTCCCTATCTCTGTAACCTCCTCCAGCCTCTACAACCATCCCGATCCCTGTAACCTCCTCCAGCCCCACAACCCTCCCTATCTCTGTAACCTCCTCCAGTCCCCTCAACTCTCCCTATCTCTGTAACTTCCTCCAGACCCTAAAAGCCTCCCTATCTCTGTAACCACCTCCAGCCTCTAGAACCCTATCTCTGCAACCTCCTCCTGCCCCTGCAACCCTCCCTATCTCTGTAACCTCACACTGCCTCTACAACCCTCCCTATCTCTGTAACCTCCTCCAGCCCCTACAACCATCCCGATCTCTGTAACCTCCCCAGCCCCTATATCCCTCCCTATCTCTGTAACCTCACGCTGCCTCTACAACCTTCCCTATCCCTATAACCTCCTCCAGCCCCACAACCCTCCCTATCTCTGTAACCTCCTCATGCCCCTACGCTCCTCCCTATCTCTGTAACCTCCTCCTGCCCCTACAACCCTCCCTATCTCTGTAACCTCTCCCAGCCCCTACTCCCCTCCCTATCTCTGTTACCTCCTCCAGCCCCTACTCCCCTCCCTATCTCTATAACCTCCTCCAGCCCCTACAACCCTCCCTATCTCTGAAACATCCCCCAGCCACTAACCCTCCCTATCTCTGTAAACTCCTCCAGCCTCTACAACCCTCCCTAACTCTGTAACCTCCTCTAGTCACTACAACCCTCCCGATCTCTGTAACCTCCTCCAGCCCCTACAAACCTCCCTATCTCTGTAACCTCGTCCAGTCCGTTCAACTCTCCCTCTCTCTGTAACCTCCTCCAGCCACTACTCCCCTCCCTATCTCTGTAACCTCCTCCAGACCCTACTCCCCTCCCTATCTCTCTAACCTCCTCCAGCCCCTACACTCCTCCCTATCTATGTAACCTCCTCCAGCCCGTACAACCCTCCCTATCTCTGTAACCTCCTCCAGGCTCACAACCCTGCCTATCTCTGTAACCTCCTCCAGCCCCTACACTCCTCCCTATCTCTGTAACCTCCTCCAGCCCCTACACTCCACCCTATCTCTGTAACCTCCTCCAGACCCTACTACCCTCCCTATCTCTGTAACCTCCTCCAGCCTCTACAACCATCCCGATCCCTGTAACCTCCTCCAGCCCCACAACCCTCCCTATCTCTGTAACCTCCTCCAGTCCCCTCAACTCTCCCTATCTCTGTAACTTCCTCCAGACCCTAAAACCCTCCCTATCTCTTTAACCACCTCCAGCCTATAGAACCCTATCTCTGCAACCTCCTCCTGCCCCTGCAACCCTCCCTATCTCTGTAACCTCACACTGCCTCTACAACCCTCCCTATCTCTGTAACCTCCTCCAGCCCCTACAACCCTCCCGATCTCTGTAACCTCCCCAGCCCCTATATCCCTCCCTATCTCTGTAACCTCACGCTGCCTCTACAACCTTCCCTATCCCTATAACCTCCTCCAGCCCCACAACCCTCCCTATCTCTGTAACCTCCTCCAGCCCCTACGCTCCTCCCTATCTCTGTAACCTCCTCCTGCCCCTACAACCCTCCCTATCTCTGTAACCTCTCCCAGCCCCTACTCCCCTCCCTATCTCTGTTACCTCCTCCAGCCCCTACTCCCCTCCCTATCTCTATAACCTCCTCCAGCCCCTACAACCCTCCCTATCTCTGAAACATCCCCCAGCCACTAACCCTCCCTATCTCTGTAAACTCCACCAGCCTCTACAACCCTCCCTAACTCTGTAACCTCCTCTAGTCACTGCAACCCTCCCGATCTCTGTAACCTCCTCCAGCCCCTACAAACCTCCCTATCTCTGTAACCTCGTCCAGTCCGTTCAACTCTCCCTATCTCTGTAACCTCCTCCAGCCACTACTCCCCTCCCTATCTCTGTAACCTCCTCCAGACCCTACTCCCCTCCCTATCTCTCTAACCTCCTCCAGCCCCTACACTCCTCCCTATCTATGTAACCTCCTCCAGCCCCTACTACCCTCCCATTCACTGTAACCTCACCCAACCTCTACAAACCTCCCTATCGCTGTAACCACCTCCAGCCCCTACACTCCTCCCTATCTCTGTATCCTCCTCCAGCCCCTACAATCCTCCCTATCTCGGTAACATGCACCAGCCCCTACAACATTCCCTATCTCTGTAACCTCCTCCAGCCACTACTCCCCTCCCTATCTCTGTAACCTCCTCCAGACCCTACTCCCCTCCCTATCTCTCTAACCTCCTCCAGCCCCTACACTCCTCCCTATCTATGTAACCTCCTCCAGCCCGTACAACCCTCCCTATCTCTGTAACCTCCTCCAGGCTCACAACCCTGCCTATCTCTGTAACCTCCTCCAGCCCCTACACTCCTCCCTATCTCTGTAACCTCCTCCAGCCCCTACACTCCACCCTATCTCTGTAACCTCCTCCAGACCCTACTACCCTCCCTATCTCTGTAACCTCCTCCAGCCTCTACAACCATCCCGATCCCTGTAACCTCCTCCAGCCCCACAACCCTCCCTATCTCTGTAACCTCCTCCAGTCCCCTCAACTCTCCCTATCTCTGTAACTTCCTCCAGACCCTAAAACCCTCCCTATCTCTTTAACCACCTCCAGCCTATAGAACCCTATCTCTGCAACCTCCTCCTGCCCCTGCAACCCTCCCTATCTCTGTAACCTCACACTGCCTCTACAACCCTCCCTATCTCTGTAACCTCCTCCAGCCCCTACAACCCTCCCGATCTCTGTAACCTCCCCAGCCCCTATATCCCTCCCTATCTCTGTAACCTCACGCTGCCTCTACAACCTTCCCTATCCCTATAACCTCCTCCAGCCCCACAACCCTCCCTATCTCTGTAACCTCCTCCAGCCCCTACGCTCCTCCCTATCTCTGTAACCTCCTCCTGCCCCTACAACCCTCCCTATCTCTGTAACCTCTCCCAGCCCCTACTCCCCTCCCTATCTCTGTTACCTCCTCCAGCCCCTACTCCCCTCCCTATCTCTATAACCTCCTCCAGCCCCTACAACCCTCCCTATCTCTGAAACATCCCCCAGCCACTAACCCTCCCTATCTCTGTAAACTCCACCAGCCTCTACAACCCTCCCTAACTCTGTAACCTCCTCTAGTCACTGCAACCCTCCCGATCTCTGTAACCTCCTCCAGCCCCTACAAACCTCCCTATCTCTGTAACCTCGTCCAGTCCGTTCAACTCTCCCTATCTCTGTAACCTCCTCCAGCCACTACTCCCCTCCCTATCTCTGTAACCTCCTCCAGACCCTACTCCCCTCCCTATCTCTCTAACCTCCTCCAGCCCCTACACTCCTCCCTATCTATGTAACCTCCTCCAGCCCCTACTACCCTCCCATTCACTGTAACCTCACCCAACCTCTACAAACCTCCCTATCGCTGTAACCACCTCCAGCCCCTACACTCCTCCCTATCTCTGTATCCTCCTCCAGCCCCTACAATCCTCCCTATCTCGGTAACATGCACCAGCCCCTACAACATTCCCTATCTCTGTAACCACCTCCAGCCTCTACAACCCTCACTATCTCTGTAACCTCCTCCATTCCCTACAACCCTCCCTATCTTTGTAACCTCCTCCAGCCCTGACAACCCTCCCTATCTCTGCAACCTCCTCCATTCCCTACAACCCTCCCTATCGCTGTAACCTCCTCCAGCCCCTATAACACTCCCTATCTCTGTAACCTCCTCCAGCCCCTATAACCCTCCCTATCTCTGTAACCTCCTCCAGCCCCTACAACACTCCGTATCTCTGCAACCCCCTCCAGCCCCTACAACCCTCCCTATCTCTGTAACCTCACCCAGACCCTGCAACCCTCCCTATCTCTGTAACCTCCTTCAGCCCCTACAACACTCCCTATCTCTGTAAATTCCTCCAGCCCCTACAACCCTACCTAACTCTGTAACCTCTAACAGCCACTAATTCTCTCCCTATCTCTGTAACCTCCTCCAGCCCTACTCCCCTCCCTATCTCTGTAAGCTCACCGCGCCTCTACAACCCTCCCTATCCCTGTAACCTCCTCCAGCCCCTACACTCCTCCCTACCTCTGTAACCTCCTCCAGTCCCTACAACCCTCTCTATCTCTGTAAACTACGCCAGCCCCTACAACTCTCCCTGTTTCTGTAACCTCCTCCAGCCCTTCAACCCTCCCTATCTCTGTAACCTCCTCCAGCCCACACAACCCTCCCTATCTCTGTAACTTCCTCCAGCCTCTACAACCCTCCCAATCTTTGTAACCTCCTCACATCCCTACAACTCTCCCTATCACTGTGACCTCACACAGCCCCTACAACCCTCCCTATCTCTATAACCTCCTCCAGCCCCTACAACCACCCTATCTCTGTAATTTACTCCAGCCCCTACAACCCTCCCTATCTCTGTAACCTCCCCAGCCCCTATAACCCTCCCTATCTCTGTTACCTCCTCCAGCCTCTACAACCATCCCTATCTCTGTAACCTCCTCTAGACCCTACAACCCTCCCTTTCTCTTTAACCTCCTCCAGCCTCTAAGTCCGTCCCTATCTTTTTAACCTCCTCCAGACCCTGCAACCCTCCCTATCTCTGTAACCTCCTCCAGCCCCGACAACCCTATCTCTGTAACCTCCTCCAGCCCCGACAACCCTCCCTATCTCTGCAACCTTATCCAGCCACTACACTCCTCCCTTTCTCTGTAACCTCCTCCAGCCTCTACAACTCTCCCTATCTCTGTAACCTCCTCCAGCCCCTACAACCCTCTCTATCTCTGTAACCACCTCCAGCCCCTACAACCCTCCCCATCTCTGTAGCCTCCTGCAGCCCCTACAACCCTCCCTATCTCTGGAGCCACCTCGAGCCCCTACAACCCTATCTCTGTAACCTCCTCCAGCCCCTACAACCCTATCTCTGTAACCTCCTCCAGCCCCGACAACCCTCCCTATCTCTGTAACCTCCTCCAGCCCCTAAACTCCTCCCTATCTCTGTAACCTCCTCCAGCCCCGACAACCCTCCATATCTCTGTAACCTCCTCCAGCCCCTACAGCCCTCCCTATCACTGTAACCTCCTCCAGCCCCTACACTCCTCCCTATCTCTGTAACCTCCTCCAGCCACTACAACCCTCCCTATCTCTGTAACCACCTCCAGCCCCTTGAACCCTATCTCTGCAACCTCCTCCAGCCCCTTCACCCCTCCCTATCTCTGTAACCTCCTCCAATCCCCTCAACTCTCCCTATCTCTGTAACCTCCTCCAGCCCCTACTCCCCTCCCTATCTCTGTAACCTCCTCCAGCCCCTACAACCCACCCTATCTCTGTAACCTCCCCAGCCGTTATATCCCTCCCTATCTCTGCAACTTCCCCAGCCCCTATATCCCTCCCTTTTTCTGTTACCTCCTCCAGCCCCTACAACTCTCCCGATCTCTTTAACCTCCTCCAGCCTCTACAACCCTCCCTATCCCTGTAACTTCCTCCAGCCCCTACAACCCACCCTAACACTGCAATCTCACCCAGCCCCTACTCCTCTCCCTAACTCTGTAACCTCCTCCAGCCCCTACTCCCCACCCTGTCTATATAACGTCCTCCAGCCCCTACCATCCTCCCTATCTCAGTAACCTCCCCCAGCCCCTAACCCTACCTATCTCTGTAACCTCCTCCAGCCCCAACAACCCTCCCTATGTCTGTAACCTCCTCCAGCCCCAACAAACCTCCCTATCTCTGTAACCTCTTCCAGTCCCTTCAACTCTCCCTATCGCTGTAACCTCCTCCAGCCCCTACACTCCTCCCTATCTATGTAACCTCCTCCAGCTCCTACTCCCCTCCCTATCACTGTAACCTCACCCAGCCCCTGCAACCCTCCCTATCTCTGAAACCTCACCCAGCTTCTACAACCCTCCCTATCTCTGTAACCACCTCCAGCCCCTCCACTCCTCCCTATCTCTAAAACCTCATCCAGCCCCTACAATCCTCCCTATCTCTGTATCCTCCTCCAGGCCCTACAACTCTCCTTTTCTCTGTAACCACCTCCAGCCCCTAAAACCCTCACTATCTCTGTAACCTCCTCCAGCCCCTACAACACTCCCTGTGTCTCGACCTCCTCCAGCCCCTACTCCCCTATCACTGTAACCTCACCCAGCCCCTACAACCCTCCCTATCTCTGTAACCACCTCCAGCCCCGACAACCCTCCCTATCTCTGTAACCTCCTCCCGTCCCTACTACCCTCCCTATCTCTGTAACCTCCTCCAGCCCCTACTCCCCTCCCTGTCTATATAACGTCCTCCAGCCCCTACAACCCTCCCTATCTCTGTAACCTCCCCCAGCCCATACAACTCTTCCTATCTCTGTAACCTCCTCCAGCCCCTACAACCCTCCCTCTCTCTGTAACCTCCTCCAGCCCCTACAACCCTCCCTAACTTTATAACCTCCTCCAGCCCCTACAAAACTCCCTATCTCTGTAACCCCCTCCAGCCCCTTCAACCCTCCCTTTGTCGTAACCTCCTCCAGCCCCTACACCCCTCCCTATCTCTGTAATCTCCTCCCGTCCCCTCAACTCTCCCGATCTCTGTAACCTCCTCCAACCCCTCCTCCCTTCCCTATCTCTGTAACCTCCTCCAGCTCCTACTCCCCTCCCTATCTCTGTAACCTCCTCCAGACCCTACACTCCTCCCTATCTCTGTAACCTCCTCCATCCCCTAATCCCCTCCCTATCACTGTAACCTCACCATGACCCTACAACCCTCCCTACCTCTGTAACCTCCTCCAGCCGCTACAACCCTCCCTATCTCTGTAATCTCCTCCAGCCCCTAGAACCCTCCCTATCTCTGTAACCACTTCCAGCCCCTAGAACCCTCCCTATCTCTGTAACCTCCTCCAGCCCCTACTCCCCTCCCTATCTCTGTAACCTCCTCCAGCCCCTACAACCCTCCCTATCTCTGTAACCTCCCCAGCCGTTATATCCCTCCCTATCTCTGCAACCTCCCCAGCCCCTATATCCCTCCCTTTGTCTGTTACCTCCTCCAGCCCCTACAACTCTCCCGATCTCTTTAACCTACTCCAGCCTCTACAACCCTCCCTATCCCTGTAACTTCCTCCAGCCCCTACAACCCACCCTAACTCTGTAACCTCCTCCAGCCCCTACTCCCCTCCCTGTCTATATAACGTCCTCCAGCCCCTACAACCCTCCCTATCTCTGTAACCTCCCCCAGCCCCTAACCCTCCCTTACTCTGTAACCTCCTCCAGCCCCAACAACCCTCCCTATGTCTGGAACCTCCTCCAGCCCCTACAAACCTCCCTATCTCTGTAACCTCTTCCAGTCCCTTCAACTCTCCCTATCTCTGTAACCTCCTCCAGCCACTACTCTCCTCCCTATCGCTGTAACCTCCTCCAGCCCCTGCACTCCTCCCTATCTATGTAACCTCCTCCAGCTCCTACTCCCCTCCCTATCTCTGAAACCTCACCCAGCTTCTACAACCCTCCCTATCTCTGTAACCACCTCCAGCCCCTCCTCTCCTCCCTATCTCTGTATCCTCCTCCAGACCCTACAACTCTCCCTATCTCTGTAACCACCTCCAGCCCCTACAACTCTCCTTTTCTCTGTAACCTCCTCCAGCCCCTACAACACTCCCTGTGTCTCAACCTCCTCCAGCCCCTACTCCCCTCCCTATCACTGTAACCTCACCCAGCCCCTACAACCCTCCCTATCTCTGTAACCTCCTCCAGCCCCTACTCCCCTCCCTATCACTGTAACCTCACCCAGCCCCTACAACCCTCCCTATCTCTGTAACCTCCTCCAGACCCGACAACCCTCCCTATCTCTGTAACCTCCTCCCGTCCCTACAACCCACCCTATCTCTGTAACCTCCTCCAGCCCCTACAACCCTCCCTATCTCTGTAACCTCCCCCAGCCCATACAACTCTTCCTATCTCTGTAACCTCCTCCAGCCCCTACAACCTTCCCTCTCTCTGTAACCTCCTCCAGCCCCTATAACCCTCCCTATCTCTGTAACCTCCTCCAGCCCCTACAACACTCCCTATCTTTATAACCTCCTCCAGCCCCTACAAAACTCCCTATCTCTGTAACCCCCTCCAGCCCCTACAACCCTCCCTTTGTCGTAACCTCCTCCAGCCCCTACACCCCTCCCTATCTCTGTAATCTCCTCCCGTCCCCTCAACTCTCCCTATCTCTGTAACCTCCTCCAACCCCTCCTCCCTTCCCTATCTCTGTAACCTCCTCCAGCTCCTACTCCCCTCCCTATCTCTGTAACCTCCTCCAGACCCTACACTCCTCCCTATCTCTGTAACCTCCTCCAGCCCCTACTCCCCTCCCTATCACTGTAACCTCACCCATCCCCTACAACCCTCCCTATCTCTGTAACCTCCTCCATCCCCTAATTCCCTCCCTATCACTGTAACCTCACCCTGACCCTACAACCCTCCCTACCTCTGTAACCTCCTCCAGCCTCTATAACCCTCCCTATCTCTGTAACCTCCTCCAGCCGCTACAACCCTCCCTATCTCTGTAACCTCCTCCAGCCCCTAGAACCCTCCCTATCTCTGTAACCTCCTCCAGCCCCTACTCCCCTCCCTATCACTGTAACCTCCTCCTGCCCCTACAAACCTCCCTAACTCTGTAACCTCCCCTAGCCCCTAAACCTCCCTATCTCTGTAACCTCCTCCAGCCTCTACAACCCTCCCTATCTCTGTAACCTCCTCTAGCCCATACAACCCTCCCTATCTCTTTAAACTCCTCGAGCCCCTACAACCCTCCCTATCTCTGTAACCTCCTCCAGGCCCACAACCCTCCCTATCTCTGTAACCTTCTCCAGCCCCTACAACCCTCCCTATCTCTGTACCCTCCTCCAGCCGCTACAACCGTCCCTATCTCTGTAACCTCCTCCAGCCCCTAGAACCCTCCCTATCTCTGTAACCTCCTCCAGCCCCTACTCCCCTCCCTATCACTGTAACCTCCTCCTGCCCCTACAAACCTCCCTAACTCTGTAACCTCCCCTAGCCCCTAAACCTCCCTATCTCTGTAACCTCCTCCAGCCTCTACAACCCTCCCTATCTCTGTAACCTCCTCTAGCCCATACAACCCTCCCTATCTCTTTTAACTCCTCGAGCCCCTACAACCCTCCCTATCTCTGTAACCTCCTCCAGGCCCACAACCCTCCCTATCTCTGTAACCTCCTCCAGCCCCTACAACCCTCCCTATCTCTGTAACCTCACACAGCCTCTACAACCCTCCCTATCCCTGTAACGTCCTCCAGCTTCTACAACCCTCACTATTCCTGTAACCTCCTCCAGCACCACAACCCTCCCTATCACTGTAACCTCCTCCAGCCCCACAACCCTCCCTATCTCTGTAACCTCCTCCAGCCGCAACAACCCTCCCTATCTCTGTAACCTCCTCCAGCCCCTACTCCCGTCCCTTTCACTGTAACCTCCTCCAGCCCCTACAACCCTCCGATTCTCTGTAACCTCCCCCAGCCCCTAAACCTGGCTATATCTGTAACCTCCTCCAGCCTCGACAACCCTCCCTATCTCTGTAACCTCCTCGAGCCCCTACAAGTCTCCCTATCTCTTTAAACTCCTCGAGCCCCTACAAACCTCCCTATCTCTGTAATCTACTCCAGTCCCTTCAACTCTCCCTATCTCTGTAACCTCCCCCAGCCACTACTCCCTTCCCTATCTCTGTAACCTCCTCCAGCCCCTACTCCCCTCCCTATCTCTGTATCCTCCTCCAGCACATACTCCCCTCCCTATCACTGTATCCTCCTCCAGCTCCTGCAACCCTCCCTATCTCTGTAACCTCCTCCAGTCCCTACAAACCTCCCTATCTCTGTAACCTCCTCCAGCCCCTTCACCCCTCCCGATCTCTGTAACCGTCTCCAGCCCCTTCACCCCTCACTATCTTTGTAGCCTCCTCCAGCCCCGACAACCCTCCCTATCACTGTAACCTCACCCAGACCCTGCAGCGCTCCCTATCTCTGTAACCTCACCCAGCCTCTACAACCCTCCCTATCCCTGTAACCTCCACCAGCCCCCAACCATCCCTATCTCTGTAACCTTCTCCAGCCCCTACACTCCTCAATATCTCTGTCACCTCCTCTAGCCCCTACTCCCCTCCCTATCTCTGTAACCTCCTCCAGATCCTACACTCCTCCCTATCTCTGTAACCTCCTCCATCCCCTAATCTCCTCCCTATCACTGTAACCTCACCCTGCCCCTACAACCCTCCCTACCTCTGTAACCTCCTCCAGCCTCTACAACCCTCCCTATCTCTGTAACGTCCTCCAGCCGCTACAATCCTCCCTATCTCTGTAACCTCCTCCAGGCCCTAGAACCCTCCCTATCTCTGTAACCTCCTCCAGCCCCTACTCCCCTCCCTATCACTGTAACCTCCTCCTGCCCCTACAACCCTCCCTAACTCTGTAACCTCCCCTAGCCCCTAAACCTCCCTATCTCTGTAACCTCCTCCAGCCTCTACAACCCTCCCTATCTCTGTAACCTCCTCTAGCCCATACAACCCTCCCTATCTCTTTAAACTCCTCGAGCCCCTACAACCCTCCCTATCTCTGTAACCTCCTCCAGGCCCACAACCCTCCCTATCTCTGTAAACTCCTCCAGCCCCTAGAACCCTCCCTATCTCTGTAACATCCTCCAGCCCCTTCACACCTCCCTATTTCTGTAACCTCACCCAGCCCCTGCAACCCTCCCTGTCTCTGTAACCTCACCCAGCCTCTACAACCCTCCCTATCCCTGTAACGTCCTCCAGCTTCTACAACCCTCAATATTCCTGTAACCTCCTCCAGCCCCACAACCCTCGCTATCACTGTAACCTCCTCCAGCCCCACAACCCTCCCTATCTCTGTAACCTCCTCCAGCCTCTACAACCCTCCCTATCTCTGTAACCTCCTCCAGACCCTACTCCCGTCCCTATCACTGTAACCTCCTCCAGCCCCTACACTCCACCCTATCTCTGTAACCTCCTCCAGCCCCTACAACCCTCCCTATCTCTGTAACCTCCTCCAGCCCCTACAACCCTCCCTATCTCTGTAACCTCCCCCAGCCCCTAAACCTCCCGATATCTGTACCCTCCTCCAGCCTCTACAAACCTCCCTATTTCTGTAACCTCCTCGAGCCCCTACAACCCTCCCTATCTCTTTAAACTCATCGAGCCCCTACAACCCTCCCTATCTCTGTAACCTCCTCCAGGCCCTACAAACCTCCATATCTCTGTAACCTCCTCCAGTCCCTTCAACTCTCCCTATCTCTGTAACCTCCCCCAGCCAGTACTCCCTTCCCTATCTCTGTAACCACCTCAAGCCCCTACTCCCCTCCCTATCTCTGTATCCTCCTCCAGCCCCTACTCCCCTCCCTATCACTGTAACCTCACCCAGCCCCTGCAACCCTCCCTATCTCTGTAACCTCCTCCTGCCCCTACAACCCTCCCTATCCCTGTAACCTCCACCAGCCCCCAACCCTCCCTATCTCTGTAACCTTCTCCAGCCCCTACACTCCTCAATATCTCTGTCACCTCCTCCAGGCCCTACTACCCTCCCTATCTCTGTCACCTCCTCCAGCCCCTACAACCCTCCCTATCTATGTAACCACCTCCAGCCCCTACACTCCTCCCTATCTCTGTAACCTCCTCCAGCCCCTACAACCCACCCTATCTCTGTAACCACCTCCAGCCCCTACAACCCTATCTCTGTAACCTCCTCCAGCCCCGACAACCCTCCCTATCTCTGTAACCTCCTCCAGCCACGACACTCCTACCTATCTCTGTAACCTCCTCCAGCCCCTACGACCCTATCTCTGTAACCTCCTCCAGCCCCGACATCCCTCCCTATCTCTGTAACCTCCTCCAGCCCCGACACTCCTCCCTATCTCTGTATCCTCCTCCAGCCCCTGCAACCCTCCCTATCTCTGTAACCTCCTCCTGCCCCTACAACCCTCCCTATCCCTGTAACCTCCACCAGCCCCCAACCCTCCCTATCTCTGTAACCTTCTCCAGCCCCTACACTCCTCAATATCTCTGTCACCTCCTCCAGGCCCTACTACCCTCACTATCTCTGTCACCTCATCCAGCCCCTACAACCCTCCCTATCTATGTAACCACCTCCAGCCCCTACACTCCTCCCTATCTCTGTAACCTCCTCCAGCCCCTACAACCCACCCTATCTCTGTAACCACCTCCAGCCCCTACAACCCTATCTCTGTAACCTCCTCCAGCCCCGACAACCCTCCCTATCTCTGTAACCTCCTCCAGCCACGACACTCCTACCTATCTCTGTAACCTCCTCCAGCCCCTACGACCCTATCTCTGTAACCTCCTCCAGCCCCGACATCCCTCCCTATCTCTGTAACCTCCTCCAGCCCCGACACTCCTCCCTATCTCTGTATCCTCCTCCAGCCACTACAATCCTCCCTCTCTCTGTAACCTCCTCCAGTCCCTACAACCCTCCCTATCTCTGTAAACTCCTCCAGCCCCTACAACCCTTACTATCTCTGTAACCTCCTCCAGTCCCTACAACTCTCCCTATCTCCGTAACCTCCTAAAGCCTCTAGTCCCCTCCCTATCACTGTAACCTCACCCAGCCCATGCATCCCTCCCTATCTCTGTAACTTCACCCAGCCTCTACAAATCTCCCTATCACTGTAACCTCCAGCCCCACAACCCTCCCTATCTCTGTAACCTCCTCCAGCCCCTACGCTGCTCCCTATCTCTGTAACCTCCTTCAGCCCCTACTCCCCTCCCTATCACTGTAACCTCACCCAGCCCCTACAACCCTCCCTATCTCTGTAATCTCCTCCAGCCCCTTCACCCCTCCCTATCTCTGTAACCTCCTCCAGCCTCTACTCCCCTCCCTATCACTGTAACCTCACCCAGCCGCTACAACCCTCCCTATCTCTGTAACCTCCTCCAGCCTCTACAACCGTCCCTATCACTGTAACCTCCTCCAGCCCCACAACCCTCCCTATCTCTGTAACCTCCTCCAGCCTCAACAACCCTCCCTATCTCTGTAACCTCCTCCAGCCCCTACTCCCGTCCCTATCACTGTAACCTCCTCCAGCCCCTACAACCCTCCCTATCTGTGTAACCTCCCCCAGCCCCTAAACCTCCCTATATCTGTAACCTCCTCCAGCCTCTACAACCCTCCCTATCTCTGTAACCTCCTCGAGCCCCTACAACCCTCCCTATCTCTTTAAACTCCTCGAGCCCCTACAACCCTCCCTATCTCTGTAACCTCCTCCAGCCCCTACAAACCTCCCTATCTCTGTAACCTCCTCCAGTCCCTTCAACTCTCCCTATCTCTGTAAACTCCCCCAGGCACTACTCCCTTCCCTATCTCTGTAACCTCCTCCAGCCCCTTCTCCCCTCCCTATCTCTGTATCCTCCTCCAGCCCCTACTCCCCTCCCTATCACTGTAACATCCTCCAGCCCCTACAACCCTCCCTATCTCTGTAACCTCCCCCAGCCCCTAAACCTCCCTATATCTGTAACCTCCTCCAGCCTCTACAACCCTCCCTATCTCTGTAACCTCCTCGAGCCCCTACAACCCTCCCTATCTCTTTAAACTCCTCGAGCCCCTACAACCCTCCCTATCTCTGTAACCTCCTCCAGTCCCTTCAACTCTCCCTATCTCTGAAAACTCCCCCAGCCACTACTCCCTTCCCTATCTCTGTAACCTCCTCCAGCCCCTACTCCCCTCCCTATCTCTGTAACTTCCTCCAGCCCCTACTCCCCTCCCTATCACTGTAACCTCACCCAGCCGCTGCAACCCTCCCTATTACTGTAACCGCACCCAGACCCTGCAGCCCTCCCTATCTCTGTAACCACACCCAGCCTCTACAACCCTCCCTATCCCTGTAATCTCCACCAGCCCCCAAACCTCCCTATCTATGTAACCACCTCCAGCCCCTCCACTCCTCAATATCTCTGTAACCTCCTCCAGCCCCTACAACCCACCCTATCTCTGTAACCACCTCCAGCCCCTACAACCCTATCTCTGTAACCTCCTCCAGCCCCTACGACCCTATCTCTGTAACTTCCTCCAGCCCCGACATCCCTCCCTATCTCTGTAACCTCCTCCAGCCACGACACTCCTCCCTATCTCTGTATCCTCCACCAGCCACTACAATCCTCCCTATCTCTGTAACCTCCTCTAGCCCCTACACCCCTCCCTACCTCTGTAACCTCCTCCAGTCCCTACAACCCTCCCTATCTCTGTAACCTCCTAAAGCCTCTAGTCCCCTCCCTACCACTGTAACCTCACCCAGCCCATGCATCCCTCCCTATTTCTGTAACCTCACCCAGCCTCTACAAACCTCCCTATCACTGTAACCTACTCCAGCCCCACAACCCTCCCTATCTCTGTAACCTCCTCCAGCCCCTACGCTGCTCCCTATCTCTGTAACCTCCTTCAGCCCCTACTCCCCTCCCTATCACTGTAACCTCACCCAGCCCCTACAACCCTCCCTATCTCTGTAATCTCCTCCAGCCCCTTCACCCCTCCCTATCTCTGTAACCTCCTCGAGCCCCTACAACCCTCCCTATCTCTTTAAACTCCTCGAGCCCCTACAACCCTCCCTATCACTGTAACCTCCCCCAGCCCCTAAACCTCCCTATATCTGTAACCTCCATCAGCCCCTACAACCCTCCCTATCTCTGTAACCTCCTCGAGCCCCTACAACCCTCCCTATCTCTTTAAACTCCTCGAGCCCCTACAACCCTCCCTATCTCTGTAACCTCCTCCAGCCCCTACAACCCTCCCAATCTCTTTAAACTCCTCGAGCCCCTACAACCCTCCCTATCTCTGTAACCTCCTCGAGCCCCTACAACCCTCCCTATCTCTTTAAACTCCTCGAGCCCCTACAAACCTCCCCATCTCTGTAATCTCCTCCAGTCCCTTCAACTCTCCCTATCTCTGTAAACTCCCCCAGCCACTACTCACTTCCCTATCTCTGTAACCTCCTCCAGCCCCTACTCCCCTCCCTATCTCTGTATCCTCCTCCAGCCCCACCTCCCCTCCCTATCACTGTAACCTCACCCAGCCGCTGCAACCCTCCCTATCTCTGTAACCTCCAGCCCCTACAACCCTCCCTATCTCTGTAACCTCCTCCAGCCCCTTCCCCCCTCCCGATCTCTGTAACCGTCTCCAGCCCCTTCACCCCTCCCTATCTCTGTAACCTCCTCCAGTCCCTACAACCCTCCCTATCTCTGTAAACTCCTCCAGCCCCTACAACCCTTACAATCTCTGTAACCTCCTCCAGTCCCTACAACCCTCCCTATCTCTGTAACCTCCTAAAGCCTCTAGTCCCCTCCCTACCACTGTAACCTCACCCAGCCCATGCATCCCTCCCTATCTCTGTAACCTCACCCAGCCTCTACAAACCTCCCTATCACTGTAACCTCCTCCAGCCCCACAAACCTCCCTATCTCTGTAACCTCCTCCAGCCCCTACTCTGCTCCCTATCTCTGTAACCTCCTTCAGCCCCTACTCCCCTCCCTATCACTGTAACCTCACCCAGCCCCTACAACCCTCCCTATCTCTGTAATCTCCTCTAGCCCCTTCACCCCTCCCTATCTCTGTAACCTCCTCCAGCCTCTACTCCCCTCCCTATCACTGTAACCTCACCCAGCCGCTACAACCCTCCCTATCTCTGTAACCTCCTCCAGCCTCTACAACCCTCCCTGTCACTGTAACCTCCTCCAGCCCCACAACCCTCCCTATCTCTGTAACCTCCTCCAGCCTCTACAACCCTCCCTATCTCTGTAACCTCCTCCAGCCCCTACTCCCGTCCCTATCACTGTAACCCCCTCCAGCCCCTACAACCCTCCCTATCTCTGTAACCTCCCCCAGCCCCTAAACCTCCCTATATCTGTAACCTCCACCAGCCTCTACAATCCTCCCTATCTCTGTAACCTCCTCCAGCCCCTACTCCCCTCCCTATCACTGTAACCTCACCCTGCCCCTGCAACCCTCCCTATCTCTGTAACCTCCTCCAGCCACTACAACCCTCCCTATCTCTGTAACCTCCTCCAGCCCCTTAACCCCTCCCGATCTCTGTAACCGTCTCCAGCCCCTTCACCCCTCACTATCTCTGTAACGTCCTCCAGCCCCGACAACCCTCCCTATTACTGTAACCTCACCCAGACCCTGCAGCCCTCCCTATCTCTGTAACCTCACCCAGCCTCTACAACCCTCCCTATCCCTGTAACCTCCACAAGCCCCCAACCCTCCCTATCTCTGTAACCTTCTCCAGCCCCTACACTCCTCAATATCTCTGTCACCTCCTCCAGCCCCTACTACCCTCCCTATCTCTGTCACCTCCTCCAGCTCCTACAACCCTCCCTATCTATGTAACCACCTCCAGCCCCTACAACCCTATCTCTGTAACCTCCTCCAGCCCCGACAACCCTCCCTATCTCTGTAACCTCCTCCAGCCACGACACTCCTACCTATCTCTGTAACCTCCTCCAGCCCCTACGACCCTATCTCTGTAACCTCCTCCAGCCCCGACATCCCTCCCTATCTCTGTAACCTCCTCCATCCACGACGCACCTCCCTATCTCTGTATCCTCCTCCAGCCACTACAAACCTCCCTATCTCTGTAACCTCCTCTAGCCCCTACACCCCTCCCTATCTCTGTAAGCTCCTCCAGTCCCTACAACCCTCCCTATCTCTGTAAACTCCTCCAGCCCCTACAACCCTTACAATCTCTGTAACCTCCTCCAGTCCCTACAACCCTCCCTATCACTGTAACCTCCTAAAGCCTCTAGTCCCCTCCCTATCACTGTAACCTCACCCAGCCCATGCATCCCTCCCTATCTCTGTAACCTCACCCAGCGTCTACAAACCTCCCTATCACTGTAACATCCTCCAGCCCCACAGCCCTCCCTATCTCTGTAACCTCCTCCAGCCCCTACGCTGCTCCCTATCTCTGTAACCTCCTTCAGCCCCCACACCCCTCCCTATCACTGTAATCTCACCCAGCCCTACAACCCTCCCTATCTCTGTAATCTCCTCCAGCCACTTCACCCCTCCCTATCTCTGTAACCTCCTCCAGCCTCTACTCCCCTCCCTATCACTGTAACCTCACCCAGCCGCTACAACCCTCCCTATCTCTGTAACCTCCTCCAGCCTCTACAACCCTCCCTATGCCTGTAACGTCCTCCAGCACCACAACCCTCCCTATCTCTGTAACCTCCTCCAGCCGCTACAACCCTCCCTATCTCTGTAACCTACTCCAGCCCCTACAACCCTCCCTATCTCTGTAACCTCCTCCAGCCCCTACTCACCTCCCTATCATTGTAACCTCCTCCAGCCCCGACAACCCTCCCTATCTCTGTAACCTCCTCCAGCCACGACACTCCTACCTATCTCTGTAACCTCCTCCAGCCCCTACGACCCTATCTCTGTAACCTCCTCCAGCCCCGACATCCCTCCCTATCTCTGTAACCTCCTCCAGCCACTACAATCCTCCCTATCTCTGTAACCTCCTCTAGCCCCTACAGCCCTCCCTATCTCTGTAACCTCCTCCAGTCCCTACATCCCTCCCTATCTCTGTAAACACCTCCAGCCCCTACAACCCTTACTATCTCTGTAACCTCCTCCAGTCCCTACAACCCTCCCTATCTCTGTAACCTCCTAAAGCCTCAAGTCCCCTCCCTATCTCTGTAACCTCCTCCAGCCTCTTATCCCCTCCCTATCACTGTAACCTCACCCAGCCGCTACAACCCTCCCTATCTCTGTAACCTCCCCCAGCCTCTACAACCCTCCCTATCACTGTAACCTCCTCCAGCCCAACAACCCTCCCTATCTCTGTAACCTCCTCCAGCCTCTACAACCCTCCCTATCTCTGTAACCTCCTCCAGCCCCTCCTCCCGTCCCTATCACTGTAACCTCCTCCAGCCCCTACAACCCTCCCTATCTCTGTAACCTCCCCCAGCCCCTAATCCTCCCTATATCTGTAACCTCCTCCAGCCTCTACAACCCTCCCTATCTCTGTAACCTCCTCGAGCCCCTACAACCCTCCCTATCTCTTTAAACTCCTCGAGCCCCTACAACCCTCCCTATCTCTGTAACCTCCTCCAGCCCCTACAAACCTCCCTATCTCTGTAACCTCCTCCAGTCCCTTCAACTCTCCCTACCTCTGTAACCTCCCCCAGGCACTACTCCCTTCCCTATCTCTGTAACCTCCTCCAGCCCCTACTCCCCTCCCTATCTCTGTATCCTCCTCCAGCCCCTACTCCCCTCCCTATCACTGTAACCTCACCCAGCCCCTGCAACCCTCCCTATCTCTGTAACCTCCTCCAGCCCCTACAACCCTCCCTATCTCTGTAACCTCCTCCAGCCCCTTAACCCCTCCCGATCTCTGTAACCGTCTCCAGCCCCTTCACCCATCACTATCTCTGTAACGTCCTCCAGCCCCGACAACCCTCCCCATTACTGTAACCTCACCCAGACCCTGCAGCCCTCCCTATCTCTGTAACCTCACCCAGCCTCTACAACCCTCCCTCTCCCTGTAACCTCCACCAGCCCCCAACCCTCCCTATCTCTGTAACCTTCTCCAGCCCCTACACTCCTCAATATCTCTGTCACCTCCTCCAGCCCCTACTACCCTCCCTATCTCTGTCACCTCCTCCAGCCCCTACAACCCTCCCTATCTATGTAACCACCTCCAGCCCCTACACTCCTCCCTATCTCTGTAACCTCCTCCAGCCCCTACAACCCACGCTATCTCTGTAACCACCTCCAGCCCCTACAACCCTATCTCTGTAACCTCCTCCAGCCCCGACAACCCTCCCTATCTCTGTAACCTCCTCCAGCCACGACACTCCTACCTAACTCTGTAACCTCCTCCAGCCCCAACGACCCTATCTCTGTAACCTCCTCCAGCCCCTACAACCCTCCCTATCTCTGTAACCTCCCCCAGCCCCTAATCCTCCCTATATCTGTAACCTCCTCCAGCCTCTACAACCATCCCTATCTCTGTAACCTCCTCGAGCCCCTACAACCCTCCCTATCTCTTTAAACTCCTCGAGCCCCTACAACCCTCCCTATCTCTGTAACCTCCTCCAGCCCCTACAAACCTCCCTATCTCTGTAACCTCCTCCAGTCCCTTCAACTCTCCCTACCTCTGTAACCTCCCCCAGGCACTACTCCCTTCCCTATCTCTGTAACCTCCTCCAGCCCCTACTCCCCTCCCTATCTCTGTATCCTCCTCCAGCCCCTACTCCCCTCCCTATCACTGTAACCTCACCCAGCCCCTGCAACCCTCCCTATCTCTGTAACCTCCTCCAGCCCCTACAACCCTCCCTATCTCTGTAACCTCCTCCAGCCCCTTAACCCCTCCCGATCTCTGTAACCGTCTCCAGCCCCTTCACCCATCACTATCTCTGTAACGTCCTCCAGCCCCGACAACCCTCCCCATTACTGTAACCTCACCCAGACCCTGCAGCCCTCCCTATCTCTGTAACCTCACCCAGCCTCTACAACCCTCCCTCTCCCTGTAACCTCCACCAGCCCCCAACCCTCCCTATCTCTGTAACCTTCTCCAGCCCCTACACTCCTCAATATCTCTGTCACCTCCTCCAGCCCCTACTACCCTCCCTATCTCTGTCACCTCCTCCAGCCCCTACAACCCTCCCTATCTATGTAACCACCTCCAGCCCCTACACTCCTCCCTATCTCTGTAACCTCCTCCAGCCCCTACAACCCACGCTATCTCTGTAACCACCTCCAGCCCCTACAACCCTATCTCTGTAACCTCCTCCAGCCCCGACAACCCTCCCTATCTCTGTAACCTCCTCCAGCCACGACACTCCTACCTAACTCTGTAACCTCCTCCAGCCCCAACGACCCTATCTCTGTAACCTCCTCCAGCCCCGACATCCCTCCCTATCTCTGTAACCTCCTCCAGCCACGACACTCCTCCCTATCTCTGTATCCTCCTCCAGCCACTACAATACTCCCTATCTCTGTAACCTCCTCCAGCCCCTACAACCCTCCCTATCTCTGTAACCAACTCCAGCCCCTACAACTCTCCCTATCTCTGTAACCACCTCCAGCCCCTACAACCCTCCCTATCACTGTAACATCACCCAGCCTCTACAACCCTCCCTATCCCTGTAACGTCCTCCAGCCTCTACATCCCTCCTTTTCTCTGTAACCTCACCAAGCACCTAAAACCCTCCCATCTCTGTAACCTCCAGCCTCTACAACCCTCCCTATTCCTGCAACCTCCTCCAGCCCCGACAACCCTCACTATCTCTGTAACCTCCTCCAGTCCCTACAACCCTCCCTATCTCTGTAACCTCCACCAGCCCCTACAACACTCCCTATCTCTGTAACCTCCTCCAGCACCTACAACCCTCCCTATCTCTGTAACCTCCTCCAACCCCACAACCCTCCCTATCTCTGTAACCTCCCCAGCCCCTATATCCCTCCCTATCTCTGCAACCTCCCCAGCCCCTATATCCCTCCCTATGTCTGTTACCTCCTCCAGCCCCTACAACCCTCCCGATCTCTTTAACCTCCTCCAGCCTCTACAACCCTCCATATCTCTGTAACCTCCTCCAGCCCCTACAACCCTCCCTATCTCTGTAACCTCCTCCACTCCCCTACAAACCTCCCTATCACTGTAACCTCACCCAGCCACTGCAACCCTCCCTATCTCTGTAACCTCACCCAGCCTCTACAACCCTCCCTATCTCTTTAAACTCCTTGAGCACCTACAACCCTCCCTATCTCTGTAACCTCCTCCAGCCCCTACGATCCTCCCTATCGCTGTATCCTCCTCCAGACCCTACAACCCTCCCTATCTCTGTAACCCCCAGCCCTTACACCCCTCCCTATCTCTGTAACCTCCTCCAGCCTCTACTCCCCTCCCAATCTCAGTAACCTCACCCAGCCTCTACAACCCTCCCTATCTCTTTAAACTCCTCGAGCCCCTACAACTCTCACTATATCTGTAACCTCCTCAAGCCTCTACAACCCTCCCTATCCCTGTAATCTCCTCCAGCCCCTACAACACTCCCTATCTCTGTAACCTCCTCCAGCCCCTTCAACCCTCCCTATCTCTGTCACCTCCTCCAGCCCCTACAGCCCACCCTATCTCTGTAACCTCCTCCAGCCCCTACAACCCTCCCTATCTCTGTAACCACCTCCAGCCTCTACAACCCTCCCTATCCCTGTAATCTCCTCCAGCCCCTACAACACTCCCTATCTGTGTAACCTCCTCCAGCCCCTTCAACCCTCCCTATCTCTGTAACCTCCTCCAGCCCCTACAACCCACCCTATCTCTGTAACCTCCTCCAGCCCCTACAACCCTCCCTATCTCTGTAACCAACTCCAGCCCCTACAACTCTCCCTATCTCTGTAACCACCTCCAGCCCCTACAACCCTCCCTATCACTGTAACCTCACCCAGCCTCTACAACCCTCCCTATCCCTGTAACGTCCTCCAGCCTCTACATCCCTCCTTTTCTCTGTAACCTCACCAAGCACCTAAAACCCTCCCATCTCTGTAACCTCCAGCCTCTACAACCCTCCCTATTCCTGCAACCTCCTCCAGCCCCGACAACCCTCACTATCTCTGTAACCTCCTCCAGTCCCTACAACCCTCCCTATCTCTGTAACCTCCACCAGCCCCTACAACACTCCCTATCTCTGTAACCTCCTCCAGCACCTACAACCCTCCCTATCTCTGTAACCTCCTCCAACCCCACAACCCTCCCTATCTCTGTAACCTCCTCCAGCCGCTACAACCCTCCCTATCTCTGTAACCTCCTCCAGCCCCTACAACCCTCCCTAACTCTGTAACCTCCTCCAGACCCTACTCCCCTCCCTATCACTGTAACCTCCTCCAGCCCCTACAACCCGCCCTATCTCTGTAACCTCCCCCAGCCCCTAACCCTCCCTATCTGTAACCTCCTCCAGCCTCTACAACCCTCCCTATCTCTGTAACCTCCTCTAGCCCCTACAACCCTCCCTATCTCTTTAAACTCCTCGAGCCCCTACAACTCTCCCTATCTCCGTAACCTCCCCCAGACCCTACAAACCTCCCTATCTCTGTAACCTCCTCCAGCCCCTACAACCCTCCCTATCTCTGTAACCTCCTCTAGCCCCGACAACCCTCCCTACCTCTTTAAACTCCTCGAGCCCCTACAACTCTCCCTATCTCCGTAACCTCCCCCAGACCCTACAAACCTCCCTATCTCTTTAAACTCCTCGAGCCCCTACAACTCTCCCTATCTCCGTATCCTCCCCCAGACCCTACAAACCTCCCTATCTCTGTAACCTCTTCCAGTCCCTTCAACTCTCCCTATCGCTGTAACCTCCTCCAGACCCTACTCCCCTCCCTATCTCTGTAACCTCCTACAGCCACTATACTCCTCCCTATCTATGTAACCTCCTCAAGCCCCTACTCCCCTCCCTCTCACTGTAAACTCACCCAGCCCCTGCAACCCTCCCTATCACTGTAACCTCCTCCAGCCCCTACAACTCTCCCTATCTCTGTAACCACCTCCAGCCCCTACAACTCTCCCTATCTCTGTAACCACCTCCAGCCCCTACAACCCTCCCTATCTCTGTAACCTCACCCAGCCTCGACAACCCTCCCTATCCCTGTAACGTCCTCCAGCCTCTACATCCCTCCTTTTCTCTGTAACCTCACCAAGCACCTACAACCCTCCCTATCTCTGTAACCTCCTCTAGCCTCTACAACCCTCCCTATTCCTTTAACCTCCTCCAGCCCCACAACCCTCCCTATCCCTGTAACCTCCAGAACCCACAACCCTCCCTATCTCTGTAACCTCCTCCAGCCACTACAACCCTCCCTATCTCTGTAACCTTCTCCAGCCCCTACAACCCTCCCTATCTCTGTAACCTCCTCCAGCCCCTACTCCCCTCCCTATCACTGTAACCTCCTCCAGCCGCTATAACCCTCCCTATCTCTGTAACCTCCCCCAGCCCCTAACCCTCCCTACTCTGTAACCTCCTCCAGCCTCTACAACTCTCCCTATCTCTGTAACCACCTCCAGCCCCTACAACCCTCCCTATCTCTGTAACCTCACCCAGCCTCTACAACCCTCCCTATCCCTGTAACGTCCTCCAGCCTCTACATCCCTCCTTTTCTCTGTAACCTCACCAAGCACCTACAACCCTCCCTATCTCTGTAACCTCCTCCAGCCTCTACAACCCTCCCTATTCCTGTAACTTCCTCCAGCCCCACAACCCTCCCTATCCCTGTAACTTCTCCAGCCACTACAACCCTCCCTATCTCTGTAACCTCCTCCAGCCCCACAACCCTCCCTATCCCTGTAACTTCTCCAGCCTCTACAACCCTCCCTATCGCTGTAACCTCCTCCAGATCCCACAACCCTCCCTATCTCTGTAACCTCCTCCAGCCACTACAACCCTCCCTATCTCTGTAACCTCCTCCAGCCCCTACAACCCTCCCTATCTCTGTTACCTCCTCTAGCCCCTACAACCCTCCCTATCTCTTTAAACTCCTCGAACCCCTAAAACCCTCCCTATCTCTGTAACCCACTCCAGCCCCTGCAAACCTCCCTATCTCTGTAACCTCCTCCAGTCCCTTCAACTCTCCTTATCTCTGTAACCTCCTCCAGCCACTACTTCCCTCCCTATCTCTGTAACCTCCTCCAGACCCTACTCCCCTCCCTATCTCTGTAACCTCCTCCAGCCCCTACACTCGTCCCTATCTATGTAACCTCCTCCAGCCCCTACTCCCCTCCCTATCACTGTCACCTCCTCCAGCCCCTACTACCCTCCCTATCTCTGTCACCTCCTCCAGCCCCTACAACCCTCCCTATCTATGTAACCACCTCCAGCCCCTACACTCCTCCCTATCTCTGTAACCTCCTCCAGCCCCTACAACACACGCTATCTCTGTAACCACCTCCAGCCCCTACAACCCTATCTCTCTAACCTCCTCCAGCCCCGACAACCCTCCCTATCTCTGTAACCTCCTCCAGCCACGACACTCCTACCTAACTCTGTAACCTCCTCCAGCCCCTACGACCCTATCTCTGTAACCTCCTCCAGCCCCGACATCCCTCCCTATCTCTGTAACCTCCTCCAGCCACGACACTCCTCCCTATCTCTGTATCCTCCTCCAGCCACTACAATCCTCCCTATCTCTGTAACCTCCTCTAGCCCCTACACCCCTCCCTATCTCTGTAACCTCCTCCAGCCCCTACAACCCTCCCGATCTCTTTAACCTCCTCCACTCCCCTACAACCCTCCCTATCACTGTAACCTCACCCAGCCACTGCAACCCTCCCTATCTCTGTAACCTCACCCAGCCTCTACAACACTCCCTATCTCTTTAAATTCCTCGAGCACCTACAACCCTCCCTATCTCTGTAACCTCCTCCAGCCCCTACAATCCTCCCTATCTCTGTATCCTCCTCCAGACCCTACAACCCTCCCTATCTCTGTAACCCCCAGCCCCTACACCCCTCCCTATCTCTGTAACCTCCTCCAGCCACTACTCCCCTCCCTATCTCTGTAACCTCACCCAGCCTCTACAACCCTCCCTATCTCTTTAAACTCCTCGAGCCCCTACAACCCTCACTATATCTGTAACCTCCTCAAGCCTCTACAACCCTCCCTATCCCTGTAATCTCCTCCAGCCCCTACAACACTCCCTATCTCTGTAACCTCCTCCAGCCCCTTCAACCCTCCCTATCTCTGTAACCTCCTCCAGCCCCTACAACCCACCCTATCTCTATAACCTCCTCCAGCCCCTACAACCCTCCCTATCTCTGTAACCACCTCCAGCCTCTACAACCCTCCCTATCCCTGTAATCTCCTCCAGCCCCTACAACACTCCCTATCTCTGTAACCTCCTCCAGCCCCTTCAACCCTCCCTATCTCTGTAACCTCCTCCAGCCCCTACAACCCACCCTATCTCTGTAACCTCCTCCAGCACCTACAACCCTCCCTATCTCTGTAACCACCTCCAGCCCCTACAACTCTCCCTATCTCTGTAACCACCTCCAGCCCCTACAACCCTCCCTATCACTGTAACCTCACCCAGCCTCTACAACCCTCCCTATCCCTGTAACGTCCTCCAGCCTCTACATCCCTCCTTTTCTCTGTAACCTCACCAAGCACCTAAAACCCTCCCATCTCTGTAACCTCCAGCCTCTACAACCCTCCCTATTCCTGCAACCTCCTCCAGCCCCGACAACCCTCACTATCTCTGTAACCTCCTCCAGTCCCTGCAACCCTCCCTATCTCTGTAACCTCCACCAGCCCCTACAACACTCCCTATCTCTGTAACCTCCTCCAGCCGCTACAACTCACCCTATCTCTGTAACCTCCTCCAGTCCCTACAAACCTCCCTATCTCTGTAACCTCCACCAGCCCCTACAACACTCCCTATCTCTGTAACCTCCTCCAGCACCTACAACCCTCCCTATCTCTGTAACCTCCTCCAGCCCCACAACCCTCCCTATCTCTGTAACCTCCTCCAGCCGCTACAACCCTCCCTATCTCTGTAACCTCCTCCAGCCCCTACAACCCTCCCTAACTCTGTAACCTCCTCCAGACCCTACTCCCCTCCCTATCACTGTAACCTCCTCCAGCCCCTACAACCCGCCCTATCTCTGTAACCTCCCCCAGCCCCTAACCCTCCCTATCTGTAACCTCCTCCAGCCTCTACAACCCTCCCTATCTCTGTAACCTCCTCTAGCCCCGACAACCCTCCCTATCTCTTTAAACTCCTCGAGCCCCTACATCTCTCCCTATCTCCGTAACCTCCCCCAGACCCTACAAACCTCCCTATTTCTGTAACCTCTTCCAGTCCCTTCAACTCTCCCTATCGCTGTAACCTCCTCCAGACCCTACTCCCCTCCCTATCTCTGTAACCTCCTACAGCCCCGACAACCCTCCCTATCTCTGTAAACTCACCCAGCCCCTGCAACCCTCCCTATCTCTGTAACCTCCTCCAGCCCCTACAACTCTCCCTATCTCTGTAACCACCTCCAGCCCCTACAACTCTCCCTATCTCTGTAACCACCTCCAGCCCCTACAACCCTCCCTATCTCTGTAACCTCACCCAGCCTCTACAACCCTCCCTATCCCTGTAACGTCCTCCAGCCTCTACATCCCTCCTTTTCTCTGTAACCTCACCAAGCACCTACAACCCTCCCTATCTCTGTAACCTCCTCTAGCCTCTACAACCCTCCCTATTCCTGTAACCTCCTCCAGCCCCACAACCCTCCCTATCCCTGTAACCTCCTCCAGAACCCACAACCCTCCCTATCTCTGCAACCTCCTCCAGCCACTACAACCCTCCCTATCTCTGTAACCTCCTCCAGCCCCTACAACCCTCCCTATCTCTGTAACCTCCTCCAGCCCCTACTCCCCTCCCTATCACTGTAACCTCCTCCAGCCGCTATAACCCTCCCTATCTCTGTAACCTCCCCCAGCCCCTAACACTCCCTACTCTGTAACCTCCTCCAGCCTCTACAACTCTCCCTATCTCTGTAACCACCTCCAGCCCCTACAACCCTCCCTATCTCTGTAACCTCACCCAGCCTCTACAACCCTCCCTATCCCTGTAACGTCCTCCAGCCTCTACATCCCTCCTTTTCTCTGTAACCTCACCAAGCACCTACAACCCTCCCTATCTCTGTAACCTCCTCAAGCCTCTACAACCCTCCCTATTCCTGTAACTTCCTCCAGCCCCACAACCCTCACTATTCCTGTAACTTCTCCAGCCACTACAACCCTCCCTATCTCTGTAACCTCCTCCAGCCCCACAACCCTCCCTATCCCTATAACTTCTCCAGCCTCTACAACCCTCCCTATCCCTGTAACCTCCTCCAGAACCCACAACCCTCCCTATCTCTGTAACCTCCTCCAGCCACTACAACCCTCCCTATCTCTGTAACCTCCTCCAGCCCCTACAACCCTCCCTATCTCTGTTACCTCCTCTAGCCCCTACAACCCTCCCTATCTCTTTAAACTCCTCGAACCCCTAAAACCCTCCCTATCTCTGTAACCCCCTCCAGCCCCTGCAAACCTCCCTATCTCTGTAACCTCCTCCAGTCCCTTCAACTCTCCTTATCTCTGTCACCTCCTCCAGCCACTACTCCCCTCCCTATCTCTGTAACCTCCTCCAGCCCCTACTCCCCTCCCTATCTCTGTAACCTCCTCCAGCCCCTACTCTCGTCCCTATCTATGTAACCTCCTCCAGCCCCTACTCCCCTCCCTATCACTGTAACCTCACCCAGCCTCTGCAACCCTCCCTATCTCTGTAACCTCACCCAGCCTCTACAACCCTCCCTATCTCTTTAAACTCCTCGAGCCCCTACAACCCTCCCTATCTCTGTAACCTCCTCCAGCCCCTACAATCCTCCCTATCTCTGTATCCTCCTCCAGACGCTACAACCCTCCCTATCTCTGTAACCCCCAGCCCCTACACCTCTCCCTATCTCTGTAACCTCCTCAAGCCCCTACTCCCCTCCCTATTTCTGTAACCTCCTCCAGCCCCTACACTCGTCCCTATCTATGTAACCTCCTCCAGCCCCTACTCCCCTCCCTATCACTGTAACCTCACCCAGCCCCTGCAACCCTCCCTATCTCTGTAACCTCACCCAGCCTCTACAACCCTCCCTATCTCTTTAAACTCCTCGAGCACCTACAACCCTCCCTGTCTCTGAATCCTCCTCCAGACCCTACAACCCTACCTATCTCTGTAACCCCCAGCCCCTAGACCCCTCCCTATCTCTGTAACCTCCTCCAGCCCCTACTCCCCTCCCTATCACTGTAACCTCACCCAGCCCCTGCAACCCTCCCTATCTCTGTAACCTTCTCCAGCCCCTACAATCCTCCCTATCTCTGTCTCCTCCTCCAGCCTCTACAACCCTCCCTATCTCTGTAACCACCTCCAGCCCCTGCACTCCTCCCTATCTCTGTAACCCCCACCAGCCCCTACACACCTCCCTATCTCTGTACCTCCTCCAGCCCCTACAACCCTCCCTATCTCTGTAACCACCTCCAGCCCCTACAACTCTCCCTATCTCTGTAACCACCTCCAGACCCTACAACCCTCCCTATCTCTGTAACCTCACCCAGCCTCTACAACCCTCCCTATCCCTGTAACGTCCTCCAGCCTCTACATCCCTCCTTTTCTCTGTAACCTCACCAAGCAGCTACAACCCTCCCTATCTCTGTAACCTCCTCCAGCCTCTACAACCCTCCCTATTCCTGTAACCTGCTCCAGCCCCACAACCCTCCCTATCCCTGTAACCTCCTCCAGAACCCACAACCCTCCCTATCTCTGTAACCTCCTCCAGCCTCTACAACCCTACCTATTCCTGTAACCTCCTCCAGCCCCACAACCCTCCCTATCCCTGTAACCTCCTCCAGAAACCACAACCCTCCCTATCTCTGTAACCTCCTCCAGCCGCTACAACCCTCCCTATCTCTGTAACCTCCTCCATCCCCTACAACCCTCCCTATCTCTGTAACCTCCTCCAGCCCCTACTCCCCTCCCTATCACTGTAACCTCCTCCAGCCCCTACAACCCTCTCTATCTCTGTAACCTCTCCCAGCCCCTAACCCTCCCTACTCTGTAACCTCCTCCAGCCTCTACAACCCTCCCTATCTCTGTAACCTCCTCTAGCTCCTACAACCCTCCCTATCTCTTTAAACTCCTTGAGCCCCTACAACCCTCCCTATCTCTGTAACCTCCTCCAGCCCCTACAAACCTCCCCATCTCTGTAACCTCCTCCAGCCCCTACTCCCCTCCCTATCACTGTAACCTCACCCAGCCCCTGCAACCCTCCCTATCTCTGTAACCTCACCCAGCCTCTACAACCCTCCCTATCTCTTTAAACTCCTCGAGCCCCTACAACCCTCACTATCTCTGTAACCTCCTCCAGCCTCTACAACCCTACCTATCCCTGTAATCTCCTCCAGCCCCTACAACACTCCCTATCTCTGTAACCTCACCCAGCCCCTGCAACACTCCCTATCTCTGTAACCTCCTCCAGCCCCTACAACTCTCCATATCTCTGTAACCACCTCCAGCCCCTACAACTCTCCCTATCTCTGTAACCGCCTCCAGCCTCTACAACCCTCCCTATCTCTGTAACCTCACCCAGCCTCTACAACCCTCCCTATCCCTGTAACGTCCTCCAGCCTCTACATCACTCCTTTTCTCTGTAACCTCACCAAGCACCTACAACCCTCCCTATCTCTGTAACCTCCTCTAGCCTCTACAACCCTCCCTATTCCTGTAACCTCCTCCAGCCCCACAACCCTCCCTATCCCTGTTACCTCCTCCAGAACCCACAACCCTCCCTATCTCTGTAACCTCCATCAGCCACTACAACCCTCCCTATCTCTGTAACCTCCTCCAGCCCCTACAACCCTCCCTATCTCTGTAACCTCCTCCAGCCCCTACTCCGCTCCCTATCACTGTAACCTCCTCCAGCCGCTATAACCCTCCCTATCTCTGTAACCTCCCCCAGCCCCTAACCCTCCCTACTCTGTAACCTCCTCCAGCCTCTACAAGTCTCCCTATCTCTGTAACCACCTCCAGCCCCTACAACCCTCCCTATCTCTGTAACCTCAACCAGCCTCTACAACCCTCCCTATCCCTGTAACGTCCTCCAGCCTCTACATCCCTCCTTTTCTCTGTAACCTCACCAAGCACCTACAACCCTCCCTATCTCTGTAACCTCCTCCAGCCTCTACAACCCTCCCTATTCCTGTAACCTCCTCCAGCCCCACAACCGTCCCGATCCCTGTAACTTCTCCAGCCTCTACAACCCTCCCTATCCCTGTAACCTCCTCCAGAACCCACAACCCTCCCTATCTCTGTAACCTCCTCCAGCCACTACAACCCTCCCTATCTCTGTAACCTCCTCCAGCCCCTACAACCCTCCCTATCTCTGTTACCTCCTCTAGCCCCTACAACCCTCCCTATCTCTTTAAACTCCTCGAACCCCTAAAACCCTCCCTATCTCTGTAACCCCCTCCAGCCCCTACAAACCTCCCTATCTCTGTAACCTCCTCCAGTCCCTTCAACTCTCCTTATCTCTGTCACCTCCTCCAGCCACTACTCCCCTCCCTATCTCTGTAACCTCCTCCAGCCCCTACTCCCCTCCCTATCTCTGTAACCTCCTCCAGCCCCTACACTCGTCCCTATCTATGTAACCTCATCCAGCCCCTACTCCCCTCCCTATCACTGTAACCTCACCCAGCCCCTGCAACCCTCCCTATCTCTGTAACCTCACCCAGCCTCTACAACCCTCCCTATCTCTTTAAACTCCTCGAGCACCTACAACCCTCCCTATCTCTGTAACCTCCTCCAGCCCCTACAATCCTCCCTATCTCTGTATCCTCCTCCAGACCCTACAACCCTCCCTATCTCTGTAACCCCCAGCCCCTACACCCCTCCCTATCTCTGTAACCTCCTCCAGCCCCTACTCCCCTCCCTATCACTGTAACCTCACCCAGCCCCTGCAACCCTCCCTATCTCTGTAACCTCCTCCAGCCCCTACAATCCTCCCTATCTCTGTATCCTCCCTCAGCCTCTACAACCCTCCCTATCTCTGTAACCACCTCCAGCCCCTACACTCCTCCCTATCTCTGTAACCCCCTCCAGCCCCTACACCCCTCCCTATCTCTGTACCTCCTCCAGCCCCTACAACCCTCCCTATCTCTGTAACCACCTCCAGCCCCTACAACTCTCCCTATCTCTGTAACCACCTCCAGCCCCTACAACCCTCCCTATCTCTGTAACCTCACCCAGCCTCTACAACCCTCCCTATCCCTGTAACGTCCTCCAGCCTCTACATCCCTCCTTTTCTCTGTAACCTCACCAAGCAGCTACAACCCTCCCTATCTCTGTAACCTCCTCCAGCCTCTACAACCCTCCCTATTCCTGTAACCTGCTCCAGCCCCACAACCCTCCCTATCCCTGTAACCTCACCCAGAACCCACAACCCTCCCTATCTCTGTAACCTCCTCCAGCCTCTACAACCCTACCTATTCCTGTAACCTCCTCCAGCCCCACAACCCTCCCTATCCCTGTAACCTCCTCCAGAAACCACAACCCTCCCTATCTCTGTAAACTCCTCCAGCCGCTACAACCCTCCCTATCTCTGTAACCTCCTCCATCCCCTACAACCCTCCCTATCTCTGTAACCTCCTCCAGCCCCTACTCCCCTCCCTATCTCTGTAACCTCCTCCAGCCCCTACAACCCTCTCTATCTCTGTAACCTCTCCCAGCCCCTAACCCTCCCTACTCTGTAACCTCCTCCAGCCTCTACAACCCTCCCTATCTCTGTAACCTCCTCTAGCTCCTACAACCCTCCCTGTCTCTGTAACCTCCTCCAGCCTCTACAACCCTCCCTATCCCTGTAACTTCTCCAGCCACTACAACCCTCCCTATCTCTGTAACCTCCTCGAGCCCCACAACCCTCCCTATCCCTGTAACTTCTCCAGCCTCTACAACCCTCCCTATCCCTGTAACCTCCTCCAGAACCCACAACCCTACCTATCTCTGTAACCTCGTCCAGCCACTACAACCCTCCCTATCTCTGTAACCTCCTCCAGCCCCTACAACCCTCCCTATCTCTGTTACCTCCTCTAGCCCCTACAACCCTCCCTATCTCTTTAAACTCCTCGAACCCCTAAAACCCTCCCTATCTCTGTAACCCCCTCCAGCCCCTACAAACCTCCCTATCTCTGTAACCTCCTCCAGTCCCTTCAACTCTCCTTATCTCTGTCACCTCCTCCAGCCACTACTCCCCTCCCTATCTCTGTAACCTCCTCCAGCCCCTACTCCCCTCCCTATCTCTGTAACCTCCTCCAGCCCCTACACTCGTCCCTATCTATGTAACCTCCTCCAGCCCCTACTCCCCTCCCTATCACTGTAACCTCACCCAGCCCCTGCAACCCTCCCTATCTCTGTAACCTCACCCAGCCTCTACAACCCTCCCTATCTATTTAAACTCCTCGAGCCCCTACAACCCTCCCTATCTCTGTAACCTCCTCCAGCCCCTACTCCCCTCCCTATCTCTGTAACCTCCTCCAGCCCCTACACTCCTCCCTATCTATGTAACCTCCTCCAGCCCCTTCTCCCCTCCCTATCACTGTAACCTCACCCAGCCCCTGCAACCCTCCCTATCTCTGTAACCTCACCCAGCCTCTACAACCCTCCCTATCTCTTTAAACACCTCGAGCACCTACAACCCTCCCTATCTCTGTAACCTCCTCCAGCCCCTACAATCCTCCCTATCTCTGTATCCTCCTCCAGACCCTACAACCCTCCCTATCTCTGTAACCCCCAGCCCCTACACCCCTCCCTATCTCTGTAACCTCCTCCAGCCCCTACTCCCCTCCCTATCACTGTAACCTCACCCAGCCCCACAACCCTCCCTATCTCTGTAACCTCCTCCAGCCCCTAGAATCCTCCCTATCTCTGTATCCTCCCTCAGCCTCTACAACCCTCCCTATCTCTGTAACCACCTCCAGCCCCTACACTCCTCCCTATCTCTGTAAACCCTTTAAGCCCCTACACCCCTCCCTATCTCTGTACCTCCTCCAGCCCCTACAACCCTCCCTATCTCTGTAACCACCTCCAGCCCCTACAACTCTCCCTATCTCTGTAACCACCTCCAGCCCCTACAACCCTCCCTATCTCTGTAACCTCACCCAGCCTCTACAACCCTCCCTATCCCTGTAACGTCCTCCAGCCTCTACATCCCTCCTTTTCTCTGTAACCTCACCAAGCAGCAACAACCCTCCCTATCTCTGTAACCTCCTCCAGCCTCTACAACCCTCCCTATTCCTGTAACCTGCTCCAGCCCCACAACCCTCCCTATCCCTGTAACCTCCTCCAGAACCCACAACCCTCCCTATCTCTGTAACCTCCTCCAGCCTCCAGAACCCTACCTATTCCTGTAACCTCCTCCAGCCCCACAACCCTCCCTATCCCTGTAACCTGCTCCAGAAACCACAACCCTCCCTATCTCTGTAACCTCCTCCAGCCGCTACAACCCTCCCTATCTCTGTAACCTCCTCCAGCCTCTACAACCCTCCCTATTCCTGTAACCTCCTCCAGCCCCACAACCCTCCCTATCCCTGTAACCTGCTCCAGAAACCACAACCCTCCCTATCTCTGTAACCTCCTCCATCCCCTACAACCCTCCCTATCTCTGTAACCTCCTCCAGCCCCTACTCCCCTCCCTATCTCTGTAACCTCCTCCAGCCCCTACTACCCTCTCTATCTCTGTAACCTCTCCCAGCCCCTAACCCTCCCTACTCTGTAACCTCCTCCAGCCTCTACAACCCTCCCTATCTCTGTAACCTCCTCTAGCTCCTACAACCCTCCCTATCTCTTTAAACTCCTTGAGCCCCTACAACCCTCCCTATCTCTGTAACCTCCTCCAGCCCCTACAAACCTCCCTATCTCTGTAACCTCCTCCAGCCCCTACTCCCCTCCCTATCACTGTAACCTCACCCAGACCCTGCAACCCTCCCTATCTCTGTAACCTCACCCAGCCTCTACAACCCTCCCTATCTCTTTAAACTCCTCTAGCCCCTACAACCCTCACTATCTCTGTAACCTCCTCCAGCCTCTACAACCCTACCTATCCCTGTATTCTCCTCCAGCCCCTACAACACTCCCTATCTCTGTAACCTCCTCCAGCCCCTACAACCCTCCCTATCTCTGTAACCTCCTCCAGCTCCTACAACCCTCCCTATCTCTGTAACCTCCTCCAGCCCCTACAACCCTCCCTATCTCTGTAACCTCCTCCAGCCCCTACAACCCTCCCTCTCTCTGCAACCTCCTCCAGCCCCGACAACCCTCACTATCTCTGTAACCTCCTCCATTCCCTATAACCCTCCCTATCTCTGTAACCTCCTCCAGCCCCTACAACCCTCCCTCTCTCTGCAACCTCCTCCAGTACCTACAGCGCTCCCTATCTCTGTAACCTCCTCCAGCCCCTACACCCCCCTCCCTATCTCTGTAACCTCCTCCAGACCCTACAACCCTCCCTATCTCTGTAACCTCCTCCAGCCCCTACAACCCTCCCTCTCTCTGCAACCTCCTCCAGCCCCGACAACCCTCACTATCTCTGTAACCTCCTCCATTCCCTATAACCCTCCCTATCTCTGTAACCTCCTCCAGCCCCTACAACCCTCCCTCTCTCTGCAACCTCCTCCAGTCCCTACAACGCTCCCTATCTCTGTAACCTCCTCCAGCCCCTACACCCCCCTCCCTATATCTGTAACCTCCTCCAGCTCCTACAACCCTCCCTATCTCTGTAACCTCCTCCAGTCCTTACACCCCCTCCCTATCTCTGTAACCTCCTCCAGCCCCTACACCCCTCCCTATCTCTGTAACCTCCTCCAGCCCCTACTCCCCTCCCTATCGCTGTAACCTCCTCCAGCCACTACAACCCTCCCTATCTCTGTAACCTCCTCCAGCCCCTACTCCCCTCCCTATCTCTGTAACCTCCTCCTACCCCTACACCCCTCCCTATCTCTGTAACCTCCTCCAGCCCCTACAACCCTCCCTATCTCTGTAACCTCACCCAGCCTCTACAACCCTCCCTATCCCTGTAACGTCCTCCAGCCTCTACATCCCTCCTTTTCTCTGTAACCTCACCAAGCAGCTACAACCCTCCCTATCCCTGTAACCTCCTCCAGCCTCTACAACCCTACCTATTCCTGTAACCTCCTCCAGCCCCACAACCCTCCCTATCCCTGTAACCTCCTCCAGAAACCACAACCCTCCCTATCTCTGTAACCTCCTCCAGCCGCTACAACCCTCCCTATCTCTGTAACCTCCTCCATCGCCTACAACCCTCCCTATCTCTGTAACCTCCTCCAGCCCCCACTCCCCTCCCTATCTCTGTAACCTCCTCCAGCCCCTACAACCTTCTCTATCTCTGTAACCTCTCCCAGCCCCTAACCCTCCCTACTCTGTAACCTCCTCCAGCCCCTACTCCCCTCCCTATCTCTGTAATCTCCTCCAGCCCCTACTCTCGTCCCTATCTATGTAACCTCCTCCAGCCCCTACTCCCCTCCCTATCACTGTAACCTCACCCAGCCCCTGCAACCCTCCCTATCTCTGTAACCTCACCCAGCCTCTACAACCCTCCCTATCTCTTTAAACTCCTCGAGCCCCTATAACCCTCCCTATCTCTGTAACCTCCTCCAGCCCCTACAATCCTCCCTATCTCTGTATCCTCCTCCAGACGCTACAACCCTCCCTATCTCTGTAACCCCCAGCCCCTACACCCCTCCCTATCTCTGTAACCTCCTCAAGCCCCTACTCCCCTCCCTATTTCTGTAACCTCCTCCAGCCCCTACACTCGTCCCTATCTATGTAACCTCCTCCAGCCCCTACTCCCCTCCCTATCACTGTAACCTCACCCAGCCCCTGCAACCCTCCCTATCTCTGTAACCTCACCCAGCCTCTACAACCCTCCCTATCTCTTTAAACTCCTCGAGCACCTACAACCCTCCCTGTCTCTGAATCCTCCTCCAGACCCTACAACCCTCCCTATCTCTGTAACCCCCAGCCCCTAGACCCCTCCCTATCTCTGTAACCTCCTCCAGCCCCTACTCCCCTCCCTATCACTGTAACCTCACCCAGCCCCTGCAACCCTCCCTATCTCTGTAACCTCCTCCAGCCCCTACAATCCTCCCTATCTCTGTCTCCTCCTCCAGCCTCTACAACCCTCCCTATCTCTGTAACCACCTCCAGCCCCTACACTCCTCCCTATCTCTGTAACCCCCACCAGCCCCTACACACCTCCCTATCTCTGTACCTCCTCCAGCCCCTACAACCCTCCCTATCTCTGTAACCACCTCCAGCCCCTACAACTCTCCCTATCTCTGTAACCACCTCCAGCCCCTACAACCCTCCCTATCTCTGTAACCTCACCCAGCCTCTACAACCCTCCCTATCCCTGTAACGTCCTCCAGCCTCTACATCCCTCCTTTTCTCTGTAACCTCACCAAGCAGCTACAACCCTCCCTATCTCTGTAACCTCCTCCAGCCTCTACAACCCTCCCTATTCCTGTAACCTGCTCCAGCCCCACAACC
Organism: Scyliorhinus torazame; assembly: GCF_047496885.1. NCBI lineage: Eukaryota > Metazoa > Chordata > Chondrichthyes > Carcharhiniformes > Scyliorhinidae > Scyliorhinus > Scyliorhinus torazame. Next base: position 20,949,762 of record NC_092710.1, read on the forward strand.
CTCCCTATCCCTGTAACCTCCTCCAGAACCCACAACCCTCCCTATCTCTGTAACCTCCTCCAGCCTCTACAACCCTACCTATCTCTTTAAACTCCTCGAGCACCTACAACCCTCCCTATCTCTGTAACCTCCTCCAGCCCCTACAATCCTCCCTATCTCTGTATCCTCCTCCAGACCCTACAACCCTCCCTATCTCTGTAACCCCCAGCCCCTACACCCCTCCCTATCTCTGTAACCTCCTCCAGCCCCTACTCCCCTCCCTATCACTGTAACCTCACCCAGCCCCTGCAACCCTCCCTATCTCTGTAACCTCCTCCAGCCCCTACAATCCTCCCTATCTCTGTATCCTCCCTCAGCCTCTACAACCCTCCCTATCTCTGTAACCACCTCCAGCCCCTACACTCCTCCCTATCTCTGTAACCCCCTCCAGCCCCTACACCCCTCCCTATCTCTGTACCTCCTCCAGCCCCTACAACCCTCCCTATCTCTGTAACCACCTCCAGCCCCTACAACTCTCCCTATCTCTGTAACCACCTCCAGCCCCTACAACCCTCCCTATCTCTGTAACCTCACCCAGCCTCTACAACCCTCCCTATCCCTGTAACGTCCTCCAGCCTCTACATCCCTCCTTTTCTCTGTAACCTCACCAAGCAGCTACAACCCTCCCTATCTCTGTAACCTCCTCCAGCCTCTACAACCCTCCCTATTCCTGTAACCTGCTCCAGCCCCACAACCCTCCCTATCCCTGTAACCTCACCCAGAACCCACAACCCTCCCTATCTCTGTAACCTCCTCCAGCCTCTACAACCCTACCTATTCCTGTAACCTCCTCCAGCCCCACAACCCTCCCTATCCCTGTAACCTCCTCCAGAAACCACAACCCTCCCTATCTCTGTAAACTCCTCCAGCCGCTACAACCCTCCCTATCTCTGTAACCTCCTCCATCCCCTACAACCCTCCCTATCTCTGTAACCTCCTCCAGCCCCTACTCCCCTCCCTATCTCTGTAACCTCCTCCAGCCCCTACAACCCTCTCTATCTCTGTAACCTCTCCCAGCCCCTAACCCTCCCTACTCTGTAACCTCCTCCAGCCTCTACAACCCTCCCTATCTCTGTAACCTCCTCTAGCTCCTACAACCCTCCCTGTCTCTGTAACCTCCTCCAGCCTCTACAACCCTCCCTATCCCTGTAACTTCTCCAGCCACTACAACCCTCCCTATCTCTGTAACCTCCTCGAGCCCCACAACCCTCCCTATCCCTGTAACTTCTCCAGCCTCTACAACCCTCCCTATCCCTGTAACCTCCTCCAGAACCCACAACCCTACCTATCTCTGTAACCTCGTCCAGCCACTACAACCCTCCCTATCTCTGTAACCTCCTCCAGCCCCTACAACCCTCCCTATCTCTGTTACCTCCTCTAGCCCCTACAACCCTCCCTATCTCTTTAAACTCCTCGAACCCCTAAAACCCTCCCTATCTCTGTAACCCCCTCCAGCCCCTACAAACCTCCCTATCTCTGTAACCTCCTCCAGTCCCTTCAACTCTCCTTATCTCTGTCACCTCCTCCAGCCACTACTCCCCTCCCTATCTCTGTAACCTCCTCCAGCCCCTACTCCCCTCCCTATCTCTGTAACCTCCTCCAGCCCCTACACTCGTCCCTATCTATGTAACCTCCTCCAGCCCCTACTCCCCTCCCTATCACTGTAACCTCACCCAGCCCCTGCAACCCTCCCTATCTCTGTAACCTCACCCAGCCTCTACAACCCTCCCTATCTATTTAAACTCCTCGAGCCCCTACAACCCTCCCTATCTCTGTAACCTCCTCCAGCCCCTACTCCCCTCCCTATCTCTGTAACCTCCTCCAGCCCCTACACTCCTCCCTATCTATGTAACCTCCTCCAGCCCCTTCTCCCCTCCCTATCACTGTAACCTCACCCAGCCCCTGCAACCCTCCCTATCTCTGTAACCTCACCCAGCCTCTACAACCCTCCCTATCTCTTTAAACACCTCGAGCACCTACAACCCTCCCTATCTCTGTAACCTCCTCCAGCCCCTACAATCCTCCCTATCTCTGTATCCTCCTCCAGACCCTACAACCCTCCCTATCTCTGTAACCCCCAGCCCCTACACCCCTCCCTATCTCTGTAACCTCCTCCAGCCCCTACTCCCCTCCCTATCACTGTAACCTCACCCAGCCCCACAACCCTCCCTATCTCTGTAACCTCCTCCAGCCCCTAGAATCCTCCCTATCTCTGTATCCTCCCTCAGCCTCTACAACCCTCCCTATCTCTGTAACCACCTCCAGCCCCTACACTCCTCCCTATCTCTGTAAACCCTTTAAGCCCCTACACCCCTCCCTATCTCTGTACCTCCTCCAGCCCCTACAACCCTCCCTATCTCTGTAACCACCTCCAGCCCCTACAACTCTCCCTATCTCTGTAACCACCTCCAGCCCCTACAACCCTCCCTATCTCTGTAACCTCACCCAGCCTCTACAACCCTCCCTATCCCTGTAACGTCCTCCAGCCTCTACATCCCTCCTTTTCTCTGTAACCTCACCAAGCAGCAACAACCCTCCCTATCTCTGTAACCTCCTCCAGCCTCTACAACCCTCCCTATTCCTGTAACCTGCTCCAGCCCCACAACCCTCCCTATCCCTGTAACCTCCTCCAGAACCCACAACCCTCCCTATCTCTGTAACCTCCTCCAGCCTCCAGAACCCTACCTATTCCTGTAACCTCCTCCAGCCCCACAACCCTCCCTATCCCTGTAACCTGCTCCAGAAACCACAACCCTCCCTATCTCTGTAACCTCCTCCAGCCGCTACAACCCTCCCTATCTCTGTAACCTCCTCCAGCCTCTACAACCCTCCCTATTCCTGTAACCTCCTCCAGCCCCACAACCCTCCCTATCCCTGTAACCTGCTCCAGAAACCACAACCCTCCCTATCTCTGTAACCTCCTCCATCCCCTACAACCCTCCCTATCTCTGTAACCTCCTCCAGCCCCTACTCCCCTCCCTATCTCTGTAACCTCCTCCAGCCCCTACTACCCTCTCTATCTCTGTAACCTCTCCCAGCCCCTAACCCTCCCTACTCTGTAACCTCCTCCAGCCTCTACAACCCTCCCTATCTCTGTAACCTCCTCTAGCTCCTACAACCCTCCCTATCTCTTTAAACTCCTTGAGCCCCTACAACCCTCCCTATCTCTGTAACCTCCTCCAGCCCCTACAAACCTCCCTATCTCTGTAACCTCCTCCAGCCCCTACTCCCCTCCCTATCACTGTAACCTCACCCAGACCCTGCAACCCTCCCTATCTCTGTAACCTCACCCAGCCTCTACAACCCTCCCTATCTCTTTAAACTCCTCTAGCCCCTACAACCCTCACTATCTCTGTAACCTCCTCCAGCCTCTACAACCCTACCTATCCCTGTATTCTCCTCCAGCCCCTACAACACTCCCTATCTCTGTAACCTCCTCCAGCCCCTACAACCCTCCCTATCTCTGTAACCTCCTCCAGCTCCTACAACCCTCCCTATCTCTGTAACCTCCTCCAGCCCCTACAACCCTCCCTATCTCTGTAACCTCCTCCAGCCCCTACAACCCTCCCTCTCTCTGCAACCTCCTCCAGCCCCGACAACCCTCACTATCTCTGTAACCTCCTCCATTCCCTATAACCCTCCCTATCTCTGTAACCTCCTCCAGCCCCTACAACCCTCCCTCTCTCTGCAACCTCCTCCAGTACCTACAGCGCTCCCTATCTCTGTAACCTCCTCCAGCCCCTACACCCCCCTCCCTATCTCTGTAACCTCCTCCAGACCCTACAACCCTCCCTATCTCTGTAACCTCCTCCAGCCCCTACAACCCTCCCTCTCTCTGCAACCTCCTCCAGCCCCGACAACCCTCACTATCTCTGTAACCTCCTCCATTCCCTATAACCCTCCCTATCTCTGTAACCTCCTCCAGCCCCTACAACCCTCCCTCTCTCTGCAACCTCCTCCAGTCCCTACAACGCTCCCTATCTCTGTAACCTCCTCCAGCCCCTACACCCCCCTCCCTATATCTGTAACCTCCTCCAGCTCCTACAACCCTCCCTATCTCTGTAACCTCCTCCAGTCCTTACACCCCCTCCCTATCTCTGTAACCTCCTCCAGCCCCTACACCCCTCCCTATCTCTGTAACCTCCTCCAGCCCCTACTCCCCTCCCTATCGCTGTAACCTCCTCCAGCCACTACAACCCTCCCTATCTCTGTAACCTCCTCCAGCCCCTACTCCCCTCCCTATCTCTGTAACCTCCTCCTACCCCTACACCCCTCCCTATCTCTGTAACCTCCTCCAGCCCCTACAACCCTCCCTATCTCTGTAACCTCACCCAGCCTCTACAACCCTCCCTATCCCTGTAACGTCCTCCAGCCTCTACATCCCTCCTTTTCTCTGTAACCTCACCAAGCAGCTACAACCCTCCCTATCCCTGTAACCTCCTCCAGCCTCTACAACCCTACCTATTCCTGTAACCTCCTCCAGCCCCACAACCCTCCCTATCCCTGTAACCTCCTCCAGAAACCACAACCCTCCCTATCTCTGTAACCTCCTCCAGCCGCTACAACCCTCCCTATCTCTGTAACCTCCTCCATCGCCTACAACCCTCCCTATCTCTGTAACCTCCTCCAGCCCCCACTCCCCTCCCTATCTCTGTAACCTCCTCCAGCCCCTACAACCTTCTCTATCTCTGTAACCTCTCCCAGCCCCTAACCCTCCCTACTCTGTAACCTCCTCCAGCCCCTACTCCCCTCCCTATCTCTGTAATCTCCTCCAGCCCCTACTCTCGTCCCTATCTATGTAACCTCCTCCAGCCCCTACTCCCCTCCCTATCACTGTAACCTCACCCAGCCCCTGCAACCCTCCCTATCTCTGTAACCTCACCCAGCCTCTACAACCCTCCCTATCTCTTTAAACTCCTCGAGCCCCTATAACCCTCCCTATCTCTGTAACCTCCTCCAGCCCCTACAATCCTCCCTATCTCTGTATCCTCCTCCAGACGCTACAACCCTCCCTATCTCTGTAACCCCCAGCCCCTACACCCCTCCCTATCTCTGTAACCTCCTCAAGCCCCTACTCCCCTCCCTATTTCTGTAACCTCCTCCAGCCCCTACACTCGTCCCTATCTATGTAACCTCCTCCAGCCCCTACTCCCCTCCCTATCACTGTAACCTCACCCAGCCCCTGCAACCCTCCCTATCTCTGTAACCTCACCCAGCCTCTACAACCCTCCCTATCTCTTTAAACTCCTCGAGCACCTACAACCCTCCCTGTCTCTGAATCCTCCTCCAGACCCTACAACCCTCCCTATCTCTGTAACCCCCAGCCCCTAGACCCCTCCCTATCTCTGTAACCTCCTCCAGCCCCTACTCCCCTCCCTATCACTGTAACCTCACCCAGCCCCTGCAACCCTCCCTATCTCTGTAACCTCCTCCAGCCCCTACAATCCTCCCTATCTCTGTCTCCTCCTCCAGCCTCTACAACCCTCCCTATCTCTGTAACCACCTCCAGCCCCTACACTCCTCCCTATCTCTGTAACCCCCACCAGCCCCTACACACCTCCCTATCTCTGTACCTCCTCCAGCCCCTACAACCCTCCCTATCTCTGTAACCACCTCCAGCCCCTACAACTCTCCCTATCTCTGTAACCACCTCCAGCCCCTACAACCCTCCCTATCTCTGTAACCTCACCCAGCCTCTACAACCCTCCCTATCCCTGTAACGTCCTCCAGCCTCTACATCCCTCCTTTTCTCTGTAACCTCACCAAGCAGCTACAACCCTCCCTATCTCTGTAACCTCCTCCAGCCTCTACAACCCTCCCTATTCCTGTAACCTGCTCCAGCCCCACAACCCTCCCTATCCCTGTAACCTCCTCCAGAACCCACAACCCTCCCTATCTCTGTAACCTCCTCCAGCCTCTACAACCCTACCTATTCCTGTAACCTCCTCCAGCCCCACAACCCTCCCTATCCCTATAACCTCCTCCAGAAACCACAACCCTCCCTATCTCTGTAACCTCCTCCAGCCGCTACAACCCTCCCTATCTCTGTAACCTCCTCCATCCCCTACAACCCTCCCTATCTCTGTAACCTCCTCCAGCCCCTACTCCCCTCCCTATCACTGTAACCTCCTCCAGCCCCTACAACCCTCTCTATCTCTGTAACCTCTCCCAGCCCCTAACCCTCCCTACTCTGTAACCTCCTCCAGCCTCTACAACCCTCCCTATCTCTGTAACCTCCTCCAGCCCCTACTCCCCTCCCTATCACTGTAACCTCACCCAGCCCCTGCAACCCTCCCTATCTCTGTAACCTCCTCCAGCCCCTACAATCCTCCCTATCTCTGTATCCTCCCTCAGCCTCTACAACCCTCCCTATCTCTGTAACCACCTCCAGCCCCTACACTCCTCCCTATCTCTGTAACCCCCTCCAGCCCCTACACCCCTCCCTATCTCTGTACCTCCTCCAGCCCCTACAACCCTCCCTATCTCTGTAACCACCTCCAGCCCCTACAACTCTCCCTATCTCTGTAACCACCTCCAGCCCCTACAACCCTCCCTATCTCTGTAACCTCACCCAGCCTCTACAACCCTCCCTATCCCTGTAACGTCCTCCAGCCTCTACATCCCTCCTTTTCTCTGTAACCTCACCAAGCAGCTACAACCCTCCCTATCTCTGTAACCTCCTCCAGCCTCTACAACCCTCCCTATTCCTGTAACCTGCTCCAGCCCCACAACCCTCCCTATCCCTGTAACCTCACCCAGAACCCACAACCCTCCCTATCTCTGTAACCTCCTCCAGCCCCTACTCCCCTCCCTATCTCTGTAACCTCCTCCAGCCCCTACACTCCTCCCTATCTATGTAACCTCCTCCAGCCCCTTCTCCCCTCCCTATCACTGTAACCTCACCCAGCCCCTGCAACCCTCCCTATCTCTGTAACCTCACCCAGCCTCTACAACCCTCCCTATCTCTTTAAACACCTCGAGCACCTACAACCCTCCCTATCTCTGTAACCTCCTCCAGCCCCTACAATCCTCCCTATCTCTGTATCCTCCTCCAGACCCTACAACCCTCCCTATCTCTGTAACCCCCAGCCCCTACACCCCTCCCTATCTCTGTAACCTCCTCCAGCCCCTACTCCCCTCCCTATCACTGTAACCTCACCCAGCCCCACAACCCTCCCTATCTCTGTAACCTCCTCCAGCCCCTAGAATCCTCCCTATCTCTGTATCCTCCCTCAGCCTCTACAACCCTCCCTATCTCTGTAACCACCTCCAGCCCCTACACTCCTCCCTATCTCTGTAAACCCTTTAAGCCCCTACACCCCTCCCTATCTCTGTACCTCCTCCAGCCCCTACAACCCTCCCTATCTCTGTAACCACCTCCAGCCCCTACAACTCTCCCTATCTCTGTAACCACCTCCAGCCCCTACAACCCTCCCTATCTCTGTAACCTCACCCAGCCTCTACAACCCTCCCTATCCCTGTAACGTCCTCCAGCCTCTACATCCCTCCTTTTCTCTGTAACCTCACCAAGCAGCAACAACCCTCCCTATCTCTGTAACCTCCTCCAGCCTCTACAACCCTCCCTATTCCTGTAACCTGCTCCAGCCCCACAACCCTCCCTATCCCTGTAACCTCCTCCAGAACCCACAACCCTCCCTATCTCTGTAACCTCCTCCAGCCTCCAGAACCCTACCTATTCCTGTAACCTCCTCCAGCCCCACAACCCTCCCTATCCCTGTAACCTGCTCCAGAAACCACAACCCTCCCTATCTCTGTAACCTCCTCCAGCCGCTACAACCCTCCCTATCTCTGTAACCTCCTCCAGCCTCTACAACCCTCCCTATTCCTGTAACCTCCTCCAGCCCCACAACCCTCCCTATCCCTGTAACCTGCTCCAGAAACCACAACCCTCCCTATCTCTGTAACCTCCTCCATCCCCTACAACCCTCCCTATCTCTGTAACCTCCTCCAGCCCCTACTCCCCTCCCTATCTCTGTAACCTCCTCCAGCCCCTACTACCCTCTCTATCTCTGTAACCTCTCCCAGCCCCTAACCCTCCCTACTCTGTAACCTCCTCCAGCCTCTACAACCCTCCCTATCTCTGTAACCTCCTCTAGCTCCTACAACCCTCCCTATCTCTTTAAACTCCTTGAGCCCCTACAACCCTCCCTATCTCTGTAACCTCCTCCAGCCCCTACAAACCTCCCTATCTCTGTAACCTCCTCCAGCCCCTACTCCCCTCCCTATCACTGTAACCTCACCCAGACCCTGCAACCCTCCCTATCTCTGTAACCTCACCCAGCCTCTACAACCCTCCCTATCTCTTTAAACTCCTCTAGCCCCTACAACCCTCACTATCTCTGTAACCTCCTCCAGCCTCTACAACCCTACCTATCCCTGTATTCTCCTCCAGCCCCTACAACACTCCCTATCTCTGTAACCTCCTCCAGCCCCTACAACCCTCCCTATCTCTGTAACCTCCTCCAGCTCCTACAACCCTCCCTATCTCTGTAACCTCCTCCAGCCCCTACAACCCTCCCTATCTCTGTAACCTCCTCCAGCCCCTACAACCCTCCCTCTCTCTGCAACCTCCTCCAGCCCCGACAACCCTCACTATCTCTGTAACCTCCTCCATTCCCTATAACCCTCCCTATCTCTGTAACCTCCTCCAGCCCCTACAACCCTCCCTCTCTCTGCAACCTCCTCCAGTACCTACAGCGCTCCCTATCTCTGTAACCTCCTCCAGCCCCTACACCCCCCTCCCTATCTCTGTAACCTCCTCCAGACCCTACAACCCTCCCTATCTCTGTAACCTCCTCCAGCCCCTACAACCCTCCCTCTCTCTGCAACCTCCTCCAGCCCCGACAACCCTCACTATCTCTGTAACCTCCTCCATTCCCTATAACCCTCCCTATCTCTGTAACCTCCTCCAGCCCCTACAACCCTCCCTCTCTCTGCAACCTCCTCCAGTCCCTACAACGCTCCCTATCTCTGTAACCTCCTCCAGCCCCTACACCCCCCTCCCTATATCTGTAACCTCCTCCAGCTCCTACAACCCTCCCTATCTCTGTAACCTCCTCCAGTCCTTACACCCCCTCCCTATCTCTGTAACCTCCTCCAGCCCCTACACCCCTCCCTATCTCTGTAACCTCCTCCAGCCCCTACTCCCCTCCCTATCGCTGTAACCTCCTCCAGCCACTACAACCCTCCCTATCTCTGTAACCTCCTCCAGCCCCTACTCCCCTCCCTATCTCTGTAACCTCCTCCTACCCCTACACCCCTCCCTATCTCTGTAACCTCCTCCAGCCCCTACAACCCTCCCTATCTCTGTAACCTCACCCAGCCTCTACAACCCTCCCTATCCCTGTAACGTCCTCCAGCCTCTACATCCCTCCTTTTCTCTGTAACCTCACCAAGCAGCTACAACCCTCCCTATCCCTGTAACCTCCTCCAGCCTCTACAACCCTACCTATTCCTGTAACCTCCTCCAGCCCCACAACCCTCCCTATCCCTGTAACCTCCTCCAGAAACCACAACCCTCCCTATCTCTGTAACCTCCTCCAGCCGCTACAACCCTCCCTATCTCTGTAACCTCCTCCATCGCCTACAACCCTCCCTATCTCTGTAACCTCCTCCAGCCCCCACTCCCCTCCCTATCTCTGTAACCTCCTCCAGCCCCTACAACCTTCTCTATCTCTGTAACCTCTCCCAGCCCCTAACCCTCCCTACTCTGTAACCTCCTCCAGCCCCTACTCCCCTCCCTATCTCTGTAATCTCCTCCAGCCCCTACTCTCGTCCCTATCTATGTAACCTCCTCCAGCCCCTACTCCCCTCCCTATCACTGTAACCTCACCCAGCCCCTGCAACCCTCCCTATCTCTGTAACCTCACCCAGCCTCTACAACCCTCCCTATCTCTTTAAACTCCTCGAGCCCCTATAACCCTCCCTATCTCTGTAACCTCCTCCAGCCCCTACAATCCTCCCTATCTCTGTATCCTCCTCCAGACGCTACAACCCTCCCTATCTCTGTAACCCCCAGCCCCTACACCCCTCCCTATCTCTGTAACCTCCTCAAGCCCCTACTCCCCTCCCTATTTCTGTAACCTCCTCCAGCCCCTACACTCGTCCCTATCTATGTAACCTCCTCCAGCCCCTACTCCCCTCCCTATCACTGTAACCTCACCCAGCCCCTGCAACCCTCCCTATCTCTGTAACCTCACCCAGCCTCTACAACCCTCCCTATCTCTTTAAACTCCTCGAGCACCTACAACCCTCCCTGTCTCTGAATCCTCCTCCAGACCCTACAACCCTCCCTATCTCTGTAACCCCCAGCCCCTAGACCCCTCCCTATCTCTGTAACCTCCTCCAGCCCCTACTCCCCTCCCTATCACTGTAACCTCACCCAGCCCCTGCAACCCTCCCTATCTCTGTAACCTCCTCCAGCCCCTACAATCCTCCCTATCTCTGTCTCCTCCTCCAGCCTCTACAACCCTCCCTATCTCTGTAACCACCTCCAGCCCCTACACTCCTCCCTATCTCTGTAACCCCCACCAGCCCCTACACACCTCCCTATCTCTGTACCTCCTCCAGCCCCTACAACCCTCCCTATCTCTGTAACCACCTCCAGCCCCTACAACTCTCCCTATCTCTGTAACCACCTCCAGCCCCTACAACCCTCCCTATCTCTGTAACCTCACCCAGCCTCTACAACCCTCCCTATCCCTGTAACGTCCTCCAGCCTCTACATCCCTCCTTTTCTCTGTAACCTCACCAAGCAGCTACAACCCTCCCTATCTCTGTAACCTCCTCCAGCCTCTACAACCCTCCCTATTCCTGTAACCTGCTCCAGCCCCACAACCCTCCCTATCCCTGTAACCTCCTCCAGAACCCACAACCCTCCCTATCTCTGTAACCTCCTCCAGCCTCTACAACCCTACCTATTCCTGTAACCTCCTCCAGCCCCACAACCCTCCCTATCCCTATAACCTCCTCCAGAAACCACAACCCTCCCTATCTCTGTAACCTCCTCCAGCCGCTACAACCCTCCCTATCTCTGTAACCTCCTCCATCCCCTACAACCCTCCCTATCTCTGTAACCTCCTCCAGCCCCTACTCCCCTCCCTATCACTGTAACCTCCTCCAGCCCCTACAACCCTCTCTATCTCTGTAACCTCTCCCAGCCCCTAACCCTCCCTACTCTGTAACCTCCTCCAGCCTCTACAACCCTCCCTATCTCTGTAACCTCCTCCAGCCCCTACTCCCCTCCCTATCACTGTAACCTCACCCAGCCCCTGCAACCCTCCCTATCTCTGTAACCTCCTCCAGCCCCTACAATCCTCCCTATCTCTGTATCCTCCCTCAGCCTCTACAACCCTCCCTATCTCTGTAACCACCTCCAGCCCCTACACTCCTCCCTATCTCTGTAACCCCCTCCAGCCCCTACACCCCTCCCTATCTCTGTACCTCCTCCAGCCCCTACAACCCTCCCTATCTCTGTAACCACCTCCAGCCCCTACAACTCTCCCTATCTCTGTAACCACCTCCAGCCCCTACAACCCTCCCTATCTCTGTAACCTCACCCAGCCTCTACAACCCTCCCTATCCCTGTAACGTCCTCCAGCCTCTACATCCCTCCTTTTCTCTGTAACCTCACCAAGCAGCTACAACCCTCCCTATCTCTGTAACCTCCTCCAGCCTCTACAACCCTCCCTATTCCTGTAACCTGCTCCAGCCCCACAACCCTCCCTATCCCTGTAACCTCACCCAGAACCCACAACCCTCCCTATCTCTGTAACCTCCTCCAGCCTCTACAACCCTACCTATTCCTGTAACCTCCTCCAGCCCCACAACCCTCCCTATCCCTGTAACCTCCTCCAGAAACCACAACCCTCCCTATCTCTGTAAACTCCTCCAGCCGCTACAACCCTCCCTATCTCTGTAACCTCCCCCATCCCCTACAACCCTCCCTATCTCTGTAACCTCCTCCAGCCCCTACTCCCCTCCCTATCTCTGTAACCTCCTCCAGCCCCTACAACCCTCTCTATCTCTGTAACCTCTCCCAGCCCCTAACCCTCCCTACTCTGTAACCTCCTCCAGCCTCTACAACCCTCCCTATCTCTGTAACCTCCTCTAGCTCCTACAACCCTCCCTGTCTCTGTAACCTCCTCCAGCCTCTACAACCCTCCCTATTCCTGTAACCTCCTCCAGCCCCACAACCCTCCCTATCCCTGTAACTTCTCCAGCCACTACAACCCTCCCTATCTCTGTAACCTCCTCGAGCCCCACAACCCTCCCTATCCCTGTAACTTCTCCAGCCTCTACAACCCTCCCTATCCCTGTAACCTCCTCCAGAACCCACAACCCTACCTATCTCTGTAACCTCGTCCAGCCACTACAACCCTCCCTATCTCTGTAACCTCCTCCAGCCCCTACAACCCTCCCTATCTCTGTTACCTCCTCTAGCCCCTACAACCCTCCCTATCTCTTTAAACTCCTCGAACCCCTAAAACCCTCCCTATCTCTGTAACCCCCTCCAGCCCCTACAAACCTCCCTATCTCTGTAACCTCCTCCAGTCCCTTCAACTCTCCTTATCTCTGTCACCTCCTCCAGCCACTACTCCCCTCCCTATCTCTGTAACCTCCTCCAGCCCCTACTCCCCTCCCTATCTCTGTAACCTCCTCCAGCCCCTACACTCGTCCCTATCTATGTAACCTCCTCCAGCCCCTACTCCCCTCCCTATCACTGTAACCTCACCCAGCCCCTGCAACCCTCCCTATCTCTGTAACCTCACCCAGCCTCTACAACCCTCCCTATCTATTTAAACTCCTCGAGCCCCTACAACCCTCCCTATCTCTGTAACCTCCTCCAGCCCCTACTCCCCTCCCTATCTCTGTAACCTCCTCCAGCCCCTACACTCCTCCCTATCTATGTAACCTCCTCCAGCCCCTACTCCCCTCCCTATCACTGTAACCTCACCCAGCCCCTGCAACCCTCCCTATCTCTGTAACCTCACCCAGCCTCTACAACCCTCCCTATCTCTTTAAACTCCTCGAGCACCTACAACCCTCCCTATCTCTGTAACCTCCTCCAGCCCCTACAATCCTCCCTATCTCTGTATCCTCCTCCAGACCCTACAACCCTCCCTATCTCTGTAACCCCCAGCCCCTACACCCCTCCCTATCTCTGTAACCTCCTCCAGCCCCTACTCCCCTCCCTATCACTGTAACCTCACCCAGCCCCACAACCCTCCCTATCTCTGTAACCTCCTCCAGCCCCTAGAATCCTCCCTATCTCTGTATCCTCCCTCAGCCTCTACAACCCTCCCTATCTCTGTAACCACCTCCAGCCCCTACACTCCTCCCTATCTCTGTAACCCCTTTAAGCCCCTACACCCCTCCCTATCTCTGTACCTCCTCCAGCCCCTACAACCCTCCCTATCTCTGTAACCACCTCCAGCCCCTACAACTCTCCCTATCTCTGTAACCACCTCCAGCCCCTACAACACTCCCTATCTCTGTAACCTCACCCAGCCTCTACAACCCTCCCTATCCCTGTAACGTCCTCCAGCCTCTACATCCCTCCTTTTCTCTGTAACCTCACCAAGCAGCTACAACCCTCCCTATCTCTGTAACCTCCTCCAGCCTCTACAACCCTCCCTATTCCTGTAACCTGCTCCAGCCCCACAACCCTCCCTATCCCTGTAACCTCCTCCAGAACCCACAACCCTCCCTATCTCTGTAACCTCCTCCAGCCTCCAGAACCCTACCTATTCCTGTAACCTCCTCCAGCCCCACAACCCTCCCTATCCCTGTAACCTGCTCCAGAAACCACAACCCTCCCTATCTCTGTAACCTCCTCCAGCCGCTACAACCCTCCCTATCTCTGTAACCTCCTCCATCCCCTACCACCCTCCCTATCTCTGTAACCTCCTCCAGCCCCTACTCCCCTCCCTATCTCTGTAACCTCCTCCAGCCCCTACTACCCTCTCTATCTCTGTAACCTCTCCCAGCCCCTAACCCTCCCTACTCTGTAACCTCCTCCAGCCTCTACAACCCTCCCTATCTCTGTAACCTCCTCTAGCTCCTACAACCCTCCCTATCTCTTTAAACTCCTTGAGCCCCTACAACCCTCCCTATCTCTGTAACCTCCTCCAGCCCCTACAAACCTCCCTATCTCTGTAACCTCCTCCAGCCCCTACTCCCCTCCCTATCACTGTAACCTCACCCAGACCCTGCAACCCTCCCTATCTCTGTAACCTCACCCAGCCTCTACAACCCTCCCTATCTCTTTAAACTCCTCTAGCCCCTACAACCCTCACTATCTCTGTAACCTCCTCCAGCCTCTACAACCCTACCTATCCCTGTATTCTCCTCCAGCCCCTACAACACTCCCTATCTCTGTAACCTCCTCCAGCCCCTACAACCCTCCCTATCTCTGTAACCTCCTCCAGCTCCTACAACCCTCCCTATCTCTGTAACCTCCTCCAGCCCCTACAACCCTCCCTATCTCTGTAACCTCCTCCAGCCCCTACAACCCTCCCTCTCTCTGCAACCTCCTCCAGCCCCGACAACCCTCACTATCTCTGTAACCTCCTCCATTCCCTATAACCCTCCCTATCTCTGAAACCTCCTCCAGCCCCTACAACCCTCCCTCTCTCTGCAACCTCCTCCAGTCCCTACAGCGCTCCCTATCTCTGTAACCTCCTCCAGCCCCTACACCCCCCTCCCTATCTCTGTAACCTCCTCCAGACCCTACAACCCTCCCTATCTCTGTAACCTCCTCCAGCCCCTACAACCCTCCCTCTCTCTGCAACCTCCTCCAGCCCCGACAACCCTCACTATCTCTGTAACCTCCTCCATTCCCTATAACCCTCCCTATCTCTGTAACCTCCTCCAGCCCCTACAACCCTCCCTCTCTCTGCAACCTCCTCCAGTCCCTACAACCCTCACTATCTCTGTAACCTCCTCCATTCCCCACAACCCTCCCTATCCCTGTAACCTCCTCCAGCCTCTACAACCCTACCTATTCCTGTAACCTCCTCCAGCCCCACAACCCTCCCTATCCCTGTAACCTCCTCCAGAAACCACAACCCTCCCTATCTCTGTAACCTCCTCCAGCCGCTACAACCCTCCCTATCTCTGTAACCTCCTCCATCGCCTACAACCCTCCCTATCTCTGTAACCTCCTCCAGCCCCCACTCCCCTCCCTATCTCTGTAACCTCCTCCAGCCCCTACAACCTTCTCTATCTCTGTAACCTCTCCCAGCCCCTAACCCTCCCTACTCTGTAACCTCCTCCAGCCCCTACTCCCCTCCCTATCTCTGTAATCTCCTCCAGCCCCTACTCTCGTCCCTATCTATGTAACCTCCTCCAGCCCCTACTCCCCTCCCTATCACTGTAACCTCACCCAGCCCCTGCAACCCTCCCTATCTCTGTAACCTCACCCAGCCTCTACAACCCTCCCTATCTCTTTAAACTCCTCGAGCCCCTATAACCCTCCCTATCTCTGTAACCTCCTCCAGCCCCTACAATCCTCCCTATCTCTGTATCCTCCTCCAGACGCTACAACCCTCCCTATCTCTGTAACCCCCAGCCCCTACACCCCTCCCTATCTCTGTAACCTCCTCAAGCCCCTACTCCCCTCCCTATTTCTGTAACCTCCTCCAGCCCCTACACTCGTCCCTATCTATGTAACCTCCTCCAGCCCCTACTCCCCTCCCTATCACTGTAACCTCACCCAGCCCCTGCAACCCTCCCTATCTCTGTAACCTCACCCAGCCTCTACAACCCTCCCTATCTCTTTAAACTCCTCGAGCACCTACAACCCTCCCTGTCTCTGAATCCTCCTCCAGACCCTACAACCCTCCCTATCTCTGTAACCCCCAGCCCCTAGACCCCTCCCTATCTCTGTAACCTCCTCCAGCCCCTACTCCCCTCCCTATCACTGTAACCTCACCCAGCCCCTGCAACCCTCCCTATCTCTGTAACCTCCTCCAGCCCCTACAATCCTCCCTATCTCTGTCTCCTCCTCCAGCCTCTACAACCCTCCCTATCTCTGTAACCACCTCCAGCCCCTACACTCCTCCCTATCTCTGTAACCCCCACCAGCCCCTACACACCTCCCTATCTCTGTACCTCCTCCAGCCCCTACAACCCTCCCTATCTCTGTAACCACCTCCAGCCCCTACAACTCTCCCTATCTCTGTAACCACCTCCAGCCCCTACAACCCTCCCTATCTCTGTAACCTCACCCAGCCTCTACAACCCTCCCTATCCCTGTAACGTCCTCCAGCCTCTACATCCCTCCTTTTCTCTGTAACCTCACCAAGCAGCTACAACCCTCCCTATCTCTGTAACCTCCTCCAGCCTCTACAACCCTCCCTATTCCTGTAACCTGCTCCAGCCCCACAACCCTCCCTATCCCTGTAACCTCCTCCAGAACCCACAACCCTCCCTATCTCTGTAACCTCCTCCAGCCTCTACAACCCTACCTATTCCTGTAACCTCCTCCAGCCCCACAACCCTCCCTATCCCTGTAACCTCCTCCAGAAACCACAACCCTCCCTATCTCTGTAACCTCCTCCAGCCGCTACAACCCTCCCTATCTCTGTAACCTCCTCCATCCCCTACAACCCTCCCTATCTCTGTAACCTCCTCCAGCCCCTACTCCCCTCCCTATCACTGTAACCTCCTCCAGCCCCTATAACCCTCTCTATCTCTGTAACCTCTCCCAGCCCCTAACCCTCCCTACTCTGTAACCTCCTCCAGCCTCTACAACCCTCCCTATCTCTGTAACCTCCTCTAGCTCCTACAACCCTCCCTATCTCTTTAAACTCCTTGAGCCCCTACAACCCTCCCTATCTCTGTAACCTCCTCCAGCCCCTACAAACCTCCCCATCTCTGTAACCTCCTCCAGCCCCTACTCCCCTCCCTATCACTGTAACCTCACCCAGCCCCTGCAACCCTCCCTATCTCTGTAACCTCACCCAGCCTCTACAACCCTCCCTATCTCTTTAAACTCCTCGAGCCCCTACAACCCTCACTATCTCTGTAACCTCCTCCAGCCTCTACAACCCTACCTATCCCTGTAATCTCCTCCAGCCCCTACAACACTCCCTATCTCTGTAACCTCACCCAGCCCCTGCAACACTCCCTATCTCTGTAACCTCCTCCAGCCCCTACAACTCTCCCTATCTCTGTAACCACCTCCAGCCCCTACAACTCTCCCTATCTCTGTAACCGCCTCCAGCCTCTACAACCCTCCCTATCTCTGTAACCTCACCCAGCCTCTACAACCCTCCCTATCCCTGTAACGTCCTCCAGCCTCTACATCCCTCCTTTTCTCTGTAACCTCACCAAGCACCTACAACCCTCCCTATCCCTGTAACCTCCTCTAGCCTCTACAACCCTCCCTATTCCTGTAACCTCCTCCAGCCCCACAACCCTCCCTATCCCTGTTACCTCCTCCAGAACCCACAACCCTCCCTATCTCTGTAACCTCCATCAGCCACTACAACCCTCCCTATCTCTGTAACCTCCTCCAGCCCCTACAACCCTCCCTATCTCTGTAACCTCCTCCAGCCCCTACTCCGCTCCCTATCACTGTAACCTCCTCCAGCCGCTATAACCCTCCCTATCTCTGTAACCTCCCCCAGCCCCTAACCCTCCCTACTCTGTAACCTCCTCCAGCCTCTACAACTCTCCCTATCTCTGTAACCACCTCCAGCCCCTACAACCCTCCCTATCTCTGTAACCTCACCCAGCCTCTACAACCCTCCCTATCCCTGTAACGTCCTCCAGCCTCTACATCCCTCCTTTTCTCTGTAACCTCACCAAGCACCTACAACCCTCCCTATCTCTGTAACCTCCTCCAGCCTCTACAACCCTCCCTATTCCTGTAACCTCCTCCAGCCCCACAACTCTCCCTATCCCTGTTACTTCTCCAGCCACTACAACCCTCCCTATCTCTGTAACCTCCTCCAGCCCCACAACCGTCCCGATCCCTGTAACTTCTCCAGCCTCTACAACCGCCCTATCCCTGTATCCTCCTCCAGAACCCACAACCCTCCCTATCTCTGTAACCTCCTCCAGCCACTACAACCCTCCCTATCTCTGTAACCTCCTCCAGCCCCTACAACCCTCCCTATCTCTGTTACCTCCTCTAGCCCCTACAACCCTCTCTATCTCCTTAAACTCCTCGAACCCCTAAAACCCTCCCTATCTCTGTAACCCCCTCCAGCCCCTACAAACCTCCCTATCTCTGTAACCTCCTCCAGTCCCTTCAACTCTCCTTATCTCTGTCACCTCCTCCAGCCACTACTCCCCTCCCTATCTCTGTAACCTCCTCCAGCCCCTACTCCCCTCCCTATCTCTGTAACCTCCTCCAGCCCCTACACTCGTCCCTATCTATGTAACCTCCTCCAGCCCCTACTCCCCTCCCTATCACTGTAACCTCACCCAGCCCCTGCAACCCTCCCTATCTCTGTAACCTCACCCAGCCTCTACAACCCTCCCTATCTCTTTAAACTCCTCGAGCACCTACAACCCTCCCTATCTCTGTAACCTCCTCCAGCCCCTACAATCCTCCCTATCTCTGTATCCTCCTCCAGACCCTTCAACCCTCCCTATCTCTGTAACCACCAGCCCCTACACCCCTCCCTATCTCTGTAACCTCCTCCAGCCCCTACTCCCCTCCCTATCACTGTAACCTTACCCAGCCCCTGCAACCCTCCCTATCTCTGTAACCTCCTCCAGCCCCTACAATCCTCCCTATCTCTGTATCCTCCCTCAGCCTCTACAACCCTCCCTATCTCTGTAACCACATCCAGCCCCTACACTCCTCCCTATCTCTGTAACCCCCTCCAGCCCCTACACCCCTCCCTATCTCTGTACCTCCTCCAGCCCCTACAACCCTCCCTATCTCTGTAACCACCTCCAGCCCCTACAACTCTCCCTATCTCTGTAACCACCTCCAGCCCCTACAACCCTCCCTATCTCTGTAACCTCACCCAGCCTCTACAACCCTCCCTATCCCTGTAACGTCCTCCAGCCTCTACATCCCTCCTTTTCTCTGTAACCTCACCAAGCAGCTACAACCCTCCCTATCTCTGTAACCTCCTCCAGCCTCTACAACCCTCCCTATTCCTGTAACCTGCTCCAGCCCCACAACCCTCCCTATCCCTGTAACCTCACCCAGAACCCACAACCCTCCCTATCTCTGTAACCTCCTCCAGCCTCTACAACCCTACCTATTCCTGTAACCTCCTCCAGCCCCACAACCCTCCCTATCCCTGTAACCTCCTCCAGAAACCACAACCCTCCCTATCTCTGTAAACTCCTCGAGCCCCTACAACCCTCACTATCTCTGTAACCTCCTCCAGCCTCTACAACCCTACCTATCCCTGTAGTCTCCTCCAGCCCCTACAACACTCCCTATCTCTGTAACCTCACCCAGCCCCTGCAACACTCCCTATCTCTGTAACCTCCTCCAGCCCCTACAACTCTCCCTATCTCTGTAACCACCTCCAGCCCCTACAACTCTCCCTATCTCTGTAACCGCCTCCAGCCTCTACAACCCTCCCTATCTCTGTAACCTCACCCAGCCTCTACAACCCTCCCTATCCCTGTAACGTCCTCCAGCCTCTACATCCCTCCTTTTCTCTGTAACCTCACCAAGCACCTACAACCCTCCCTATCTCTGTAACCTCCTCTAGCCTCTACAACCCTCCCTATTCCTGTAACCTCCTCCAGCCCCACAACCCTCCCTATCCCTGTTACCTCCTCCAGAACCCACAACCCTCCCTATCTCTGTAACCTCCATCAGCCACTACAACCCTCCCTATCTCTGTAACCTCCTCCAGCCCCTACAACCCTCCCTATCTCTGTAACCTCCTCCAGCCCCTACTCCGCTCCCTATCACTGTAACCTCCTCCAGCCGCTATAACCCTCCCTATCTCTGTAACCTCCCCCAGCCCCTAACCCTCCCTACTCTGTAACCTCCTCCAGCCTCTACAACTCTCCCTATCTCTGTAACCACCTCCAGCCCCTACAACCCTCCCTATCTCTGTAACCTCACCCAGCCTCTACAACCCTCCCTATCCCTGTAACGTCCTCCAGCCTCTACATCCCTCCTTTTCTCTGTAACCTCACCAAGCACCTACAACCCTCCCTATCTCTGTAAACTCCTCCAGCCTCTACAACCCTCCCTATTCCTGTAACCTCCTCCAGCCCCACAACTCTCCCTATCCCTGTTACTTCTCCAGCCACTACAACCCTCCCTATCTCTGTAACCTCCTCCAGCCCCACAACCGTCCCGATCCCTGTAACTTCTCCAGCCTCTACAACCCTCCCTATCCCTGTAACCTCCTCCAGAACCCACAACCCTCCCTATCTCTGTAACCTCCTCCAGCCACTACAACCCTCCCTATCTCTGTAACCTCCTCCAGCCCCTACAACCCTCCCTATCTCTGTTACCTCCTCTAGCCCCTACAACCCTCCCTATCTCCTTAAACTCCTCGAACCCCTAAAACCCTCCCTATCTCTGTAACCCCCTCCAGCCCCTACAAACCTCCCTATCTCTGTAACCTCCTCCAGTCCCTTCAACTCTCCTTATCTCTGTCACCTCCTCCAGCCACTACTCCCCTCCCTATCTCTGTAACCTCCTCCAGCCCCTACTCCCCTCCCTAGCTCTGTAACCTCCTCCAGCCCCTACACTCGTCCCTATCTATGTAACCTCCTCCAGCCCCTACTCCCCTCCCTATCACTGTAACCTCACCCAGCCCCTGCAACCCTCCCTATCTCTGTAACCTCACCCAGCCTCTACAACCCTCCCTATCTCTTTAAACTCCTCGAGCACCTACAACCCTCCCTATCTCTGTAACCTCCTCCAGCCCCTACAATCCTCCCTATCTCTGTATCCTCCTCCAGACCCTACAACCCTCCCTATCTCTGTAACCCCCAGCCCCTACACCCCTCCCTATCTCTGTAACCTCCTCCAGCCCCTACTCCCCTCCCTATCACTGTAACCTCACCCAGCCCCTGCAACCCTCCCTATCTCTGTAACCTCCTCCAGCCCCTACAATCCTCCCTATCTCTGTATCCTCCCTCAGCCTCTACAACCCTCCCTATCTCTGTAACCACCTCCAGCCCCTACACTCCTCCCTATCTCTGTAACCCCCTCCAGCCTCTACACCCCTCCCTATCTCTGTACCTCCTCCAGCCCCTACAACCCTCCCTATCTCTGTAACCACCTCCAGCCCCTACAACTCTCCCTATCTCTGTAACCACCTCCAGCCCCTACAACCCTCCCTATCTCTGTAACCTCACCCAGCCTCTACAACCCTCCCTATCCCTGTAACGTCCTCCAGCCTCTACATCCCTCCTTTTCTCTGTAACCTCACCAAGCAGCTACAACCCTCCCTATCTCTGTAACCTCCTCCAGCCTCTACAACCCTCCCTATTCCTGTAACCTGCTCCAGCCCCACAACCCTCCCTATCCCTGTAACCTCACCCAGAACCCACAACCCTCCCTATCTCTGTAACCTCCTCCAGCCTCTACAACCCTACCTATTCCTGTAACCTCCTCCAGCCCCACAACCCTCCCTATCCCTGTAACCTCCTCCAGAAACCACAACCCTCCCTATCTCTGTAAACTCCTCCAGCCGCTACAACCCTCCCTATCTCTGTAACCTCCTCCATCCCCTACAACCCTCCCTATCTCTGTAACCTCCTCCAGCCCCTACTCCCCTCCCTATCTCTGTAACCTCCTCCAGCCCCTACAACCCTCTCTATCTCTGTAACCTCTCCCAGCCCCTAACCCTCCCTACTTAGTAACCTCCTCCAGCCTCTACAACCCTCCCTATCTCTGTAACCTCCTCTAGCTCCTACAACCCTCCCTATCTCTGTAACCTCCTCCAGCCTCTACAACCCTCCCTATTCCTGTAACCTCCTCCAGCCCCACAACCCTCCCTATCCCTGTAACTTCTCCAGCCACTACAACCCTCCCTATCTCTGTAACCTCCTCGAGCCCCACAACCCTCCCTATCCCTGTTACTTCTCCAGCCTCTACAACCCTCCCTATCCCTGTAACCTCCTCCAGAACCCACAACCCTACCTATCTCTGTAACCTCCTCCAGCCACTGCAACCCTCCCTATCTCTGTAACCTCCTCCAGCCCCTACAACCCTCCCTATCTCTGTTACCTCCTCTAGCCCCTACAACCCTCCCTATCTCTTTAAACTCCTCGAACCCCTAAAACCCTCCCTATCTCTGTAACCCCCTCCAGCCCCTACAAACCTCCCTATCTCTGTAACCTCCTCCAGTCCCTTCAACTCTACTTATCTCTGTCACCTCCTCCAGCCACTACTCCCCTCCCTATCTCTGTAACCTCCTCCAGCCCCTACTCCCCTCCCTATCTCTGTAACCTCCTCCAGCCCCTACACTCGTCCCTATCTATGTAACCTCCTCCAGCCCCTACTCCCCTCCCTATCACTGTAACCTCACCCAGCCCCTGCAACCCTCCCTATCTCTGTAACCTCACCCAGCCTCTACAACCCTCCCTATCTATTTAAACTCCTCGAGCCCCTACAACCCTCCCTATCTCTGTAACCTCCTCCAGCCCCTACTCCCCTCCCTATCTCTGTAACCTCCTCCAGCCCCTACACTCGTCCCTATCTATGTAACCTCCTCCAGCCCCTACTCCCCTCCCTATCACTGTAACCTCACCCAGCCCCTGCAACCCTCCCTATCTCTGTAATCTCACCCAGCCTCTACAACCCTCCCTATCTCTTTAAACACCTCGAGCACCTACAACCCTCCCTATCTCTGTAACCTCCTCCAGCCCCTACAATCCTCCCTTTCTCTGTATCCTCCTCCAGACCCTACAACCCTCCCTATCTCTGTAACCCCCAGCCCCTACACCCCTCCCTATCTCTGTAACCTCCTCCAGCCCCTACTCCCCTCCCTATCACTGTAACCTCACCCAGCCCCACAACCCTCCCTATCTCTGTAACCTCCTCCAGCCCCTACACTCCTCCCTATCTCTGTATCCTCCCTCAGCCTCTACAACCCTCCCTATCTCTGTAACCTCCACCAGCCTCTACAACCCTACCTATCCCTGTAATCTCCTCCAGCCCCTACAACACTCCCTATCTCTGTAACCTCCTCCAGCCCCTACAACCCTCCCTATCTCTCTAACCTCCTCCAGCTCCTACAACCCTCCCTATCTCTGTAACCTCCTCCAGCCCCTACAACCCTCCCTATCTCTGTAACCTCCTCCAGCCCCTACAACCCTCCCTCTCTCTGCAACCTCCTCCAGCCCCGACAACCCTCACTATCTCTGTAACCTCCTCCATTCCCTATAACCCTCCCTATCTCTGTAACCTCCTCCAGCCCCTACAACCCTCCCTCTCTCTGCAACCTCCTCCAGTCCCTACAGCGCTCCCTATCTCTGTAACCTCCTCCAGCCCCTACACCCCCCTCCCTTTCTCTGTAACCTCCTCCAGACCCTACAACCCTCCCTATCTCTGTAACCTCCTCCAGCCCCTACAACCCTCCCTCTCTCTGCAACCTCCTCCAGCCCCGACAACCCTCACTATCTCTGTAACCTCCTCCATTCCCTATAACCCTCCCTATCTCTGTAACCTCCTCCAGCCCCTACAACCCTCCCTCTCTCTGCAACCTCCTCCAGTCCCTACAACGCTCCCTATCTCTGTAACCTCCTCCAGCCCCTACACCCCCCTCCCTATCTCTGTAACCTCCTCCAGCTCCTACAACCCTCCCTATCTCTGTAACCTCCTGCAGCCCCTACACCCCCTCCCTATCTCTGTAACCTCCTCCAGCCCCTACACCCCTCCCTATCTCTGTAACCTCCTCCAGCCCCTACTCCCCTCCCTATCTCTGTAACCTCCTCCAGCCACTACAACCCTCCCTATCTCTGTAACCTCCTCCAGCCCCTACTCCCCTCCCTATCTCTGTAACCTCCTCCTACCCCTACACCCCTCCCTATCTCTGTAACCTCCTCCAGCCCCTACAACCCTCCCTATCTCTGTAACCTCACCCAGCCTCTACAACCCTCCCTATCCCTGTAACGTCCTCCAGCCTCTACATCCCTCCTTTTCTCTGTAACCTCACGAAGCAGCTACAACCCTCCCTATCTCTGTAACCTCCTCCAGCCTCTACAACCCTCCCTATTCCTGTAACCTGCTCCAGCCCCACAACCCTCCCTTTCTCTGTAACCTCCTCCAGACCCTACAACCCTCCCTATCTCTGTAACCTCCTCCAGCCCCTACAACCCTCCCTCTCTCTGCAACCTCCTCCAGCCCCGACAACCCTCACTATCTCTGTAACCTCCTCCATTCCCTATAACCCTCCCTATCTCTGTAACCTCCTCCAGCCCCTACAACCCTCCCTCTCTCTGCAACCTCCTCCAGTCCCTACAACGCTCCCTATCTCTGTAACCTCCTCCAGCCCCTACACCCCCCTCCCTATCTCTGTAACCTCCTCCAGCTCCTACAACCCTCCCTATCTCTGTAACCTCCTGCAGCCCCTACACCCCCTCCCTATCTCTGTAACCTCCTCCAGCCCCTACACCCCTCCCTATCTCTGTAACCTCCTCCAGCCCCTACTCCCCTCCCTATCTCTGTAACCTCCTCCAGCCACTACAACCCTCCCTATCTCTGTAACCTCCTCCAGCCCCTACTCCCCTCCCTATCTCTGTAACCTCCTCCTACCCCTACACCCCTCCCTATCTCTGTAACCTCCTCCAGCCCCTACAACCCTCCCTATCTCTGTAACCTCACCCAGCCTCTACGACCCTCCCTATCCCTGTAACGTCCTCCAGCCTCTACATCCCTCCTTTTCTCTGTAACCTCACCAAGCAGCTACAACCCTCCCTATCTCTGTAACCTCCTCCAGCCTCTACAACCCTCCCTATTCCTGTAACCTGCTCCAGCCCCACAACCCTCCCTATCCCTGTAACCTCCTCCAGCCTCTACAACCCTACCTATTCCTGTAACCTCCTCCAGCCCCACAACCCTCCCTATCCCTGTAACCTCCTCCAGAAACCACAACCCTCCCTATCTCTGTAACCTCCTCCAGCCGCTACAACCCTCCCTATCTCTGTAACCTCCTCCATCCCCTACAACCTACCTATCTCTGTAACCTCCTCCAGTCCCTACTCCCCTCCCTATCTCTGTAACCTCCTCCAGCCCCTACAACCTTCTCTATCTCTGTAACCTCTCCCAGCCCCTAACCCTCCCTACTCTGTAACCTCCTCCAGCCTCTACAACCCTCCCTATCTCTGTAACCTCCTCTAGCTCCTACAACCCTCCCTATCTCTTTAACTCCTTGAGCCCCTACAACCCTCCCTATCTCTGTAACCTCCTCCAGCCCCTACAAACCTCCCTATCTCTGTAACCTCCTCCAGCCCCTACTCCCCTCCCTATCACTGTAACCTCACCCAGCCCCTGCAACCCTCCCTATCTCTGTAACCTCACCCAGCCTCTACAACCCTCCCTATCTCTTTAAAATCCTCTAGCCCCTACAACCCTCACTATCTCTGTAACCTCCTCCAGCCTCTACAACCCTACCTATCCCTGTAATCTCCTCCAGCCCCTACAACACTCCCTATCTCTGTAACCTCCTCCAGCCCCTACAACCCTCCCTATCTCTGTAACCTCCTCCAGCTCCTACAACCCTCCCTATCTCTGTAACCTCCTCCAGCCCCTACAACCCTCCCTATCTCTGTAACCTCCTCCAGCCCCTACAACCCTCCCTCTCTCTGCAACCTCCTCCAGCCCCGACAACCCTCACTATCTCTGTAACCTCCTCCATTCCCTATAACCCTCCCTATCTCTGTAACCTCCTCCAGCCCCTACAACCCTCCCTCTCTCTGCAACCTCCTCCAGTCCCTACAACGCTCCCTATCTCTGTAACCTCCTCCAGCCCCTACACCCCCCTCCCTATCTCTGTAACCTCCTCCAGCCCCTACACCCCTCCCTATCTCTGTAACCTCCTCCAGCCCCTACTCCCCTCCCTATCTCTGTAACCTCCTCCAGCCCCTACAACCCTCCCTATCTCTGTAACCTCCTCCAGCCCCTACAACCCTCCCTATCTCTGTAACCTCCTCCAGCCCCTACTCCCCTCCCTATCTCTGTAACCTCCTCCAGCCCCTACAACCCTCCCTATCTCTGTGACCTCCTCCGACGTGACGACCTGAGCTGTCCCCGCCTGCTTCGCTCCTCCACTGGTGATGGAACTTTGAGGCAGCTGAACTTGGGAAGAGCTTCCTGAAATCCCCTTGCCTCTCTTTCCTGCTTTAATGTGCTCTTTGCAGCTACACGGTTCACCCATCCCCTACTCTGACATCTCCTTCTGCGGCCCAGTGTCAAATCCGGCTTTGCTTTACCCGCTGGCGAGGCGTCAGGAGCTGGTCAGTGGGGTAGAACAAGCTGTTATTGTTGAATATGAGTGTAGCTTGGAGGTCGAGAGGAGGAAAACCACCTTGTGTGGCATCAGGTTTTGTGTGTGTGAGTGAGTGTGTGAGTGAGTGTTAGTGTGTGAGTAAGAGTGAGTGTGTGAGAGGGAGAGTGAGTGTGTGTGTGTGTGTGAGAGTGAGTGTGCGCGCGTGAGTGTGAGTGTGTGTGTGACTGAGAGTGAGTGTGTGTGTGAGTGAGAGTGAGTGTGTGACTGAGAGTGAGCATGTGTGTGTGTGTGAGTGAGTGTGAGTGTGTGTGTGTGTGACTGAGAGTGAGTGTGAGTGTGTGACTGAGAGTGAGCATGTGTGTGTGTGACTGAGAGTGAGCATGTGTGTGTGTGTGAGTGAGAGTGAGTGTGTGTGTGTGTGTGTGTGTGACTGAGAGTGAGTGTGAGTGTGTGACTGAGAGTGAGCATGTGTGTGTGTGACTGAGAGTGAGTGTGTGTGAGTGAGAGTGAGTGTGTGTGTGACTGAGAGTGAGCATGTGTGTGTGTGGGACTGAGAGTGAGTGTGTGTGTGACTGAGAGTGAGCATGTGTGTGTGTGACTGAGAGTGAGCATGTGTGTGTGTGACTGAGAGTGAGCATGTGTGTGTGACTGAGAGTGAGCATGTGTGTGTGTGTGAGTGAGAGTGAGTGTGAGTGTGTGTGTGTGTGACTGAGAGTGAGCATGTGTGTGTGTGACTGAGAGTGAGCATGTGTGTGTGTGACTGAGAGTGAGCATGTGTGTGTGTGACTGAGAGTGAGCGTGTGTGTGTGAGTGAGAATGAGTGTGTGTGTGACTGAGAGTGAGCGTGTGTGTGACCGAGAGTGAGTGTGTGTGTGACTGAGAGTGAGTGTGTGTGTGTGTGACTGAGAGTGAGCATGTGTGTGTGTGAGTGAGAGTGAGTGTGAGTGTGTGTGTGTGACTTAGAGTGAGTGTGAGTGTGTGACTGAGAGTGAGCATGTGTGTGTGTGACTGAAAGTGAGTGTGTGTGAGTGAGAGTGAGTGTGTGTGTGACTGAGAGTGAGCATGTGTGTGTGTGGGACTGAGAGTGAGTGTGTGTGTGTGACTGAGAGTGAGCATGTGTGTGTGTGACTGAGAGTGAGAATTTGCGTGTGTGACTGAGAGTGAGCGTGTGTGTGTGACTGAGAGTGAGCATGTGTGTGTGTGTGAGTGAGAGTGAGTGTGAGTGTGTGTGTGTGTGACTGAGAGTGAGCATGTGTGTGTGTGTGAGTGAGAGTGAGTGTGAGTGTGTGTGTGTGTGACTGAGAGTGAGTGTGAGTGTGTGACTGAGAGTGAGCCTGTGTGTGTGTGACTGAGAGTGAGTGTGTGTGAGTGAGAGTGAGTGTGTGTGTGACTCAGAGTGAGCATGTGTGTGTGTGGGACTGAGAGTGAGTGTGTGTGCGTGAGTGAGAGTGAGTGCAAGTGTGTGTGTGTGTGAGTGAGAGTGAGTGTGAGTGTGTGTGAGTGCAAGTTAGTGTGTGTGTGTGAGTGAGTGTGTGCGCGTGAGAGTGAGTGCAAGTGTGTGTGAGTGAGTGTGTGTGTGAGTGAGAGAGTGTGTGAGTGAGAGTGAATATGTGTGACTGAGAGTGAGTGTGTGTGTGACTGAGAGTGAGTGTGTGTGTGTGACTGAGAGTGAGTGTGTGTGTGTGACTGAGAGTGAGTGTGTGTGAGAGTGAGTGTGTGTATTACTGAGAGTGAGTGTGTGTGTGTGACTGAGAGTGAGTGTGTGTGTGTGACTGAGAGTGAGTGTGTGTGTGTGACTGAGAGTGAGTGTGTGTGTGAGTGAGAGTGAGTGTGTGTGTGACTGAGAGTGAGTGTGTGTGTGACTGAGAGTGAGTGTGTGTGTGTGACTGAGAGTGAGTGTGTGTGTGTGACTGAGAGTGAGTGTGTGTGTGAGTGAGAGTGAGTGTGTGTGTGAGTGAGAGTGAGTGTGTGTGTGACTGAGAGTGAGTGTGTGTGTGACTGAGAGTGAGTGTGTGTGTGTGACTGAGAGTGAGTGTGTGTGTGTGACTGAGAGTGAGTGTGTGTGTGAGTGAGAATGAGTGTGTGTGTGACTGAGAGTGAGTGTGTGTGTGTGACTGAGAGTGAGTGTGTGTGAGTGAGAGTGAGTGTGTGTGTGACTGAGAGTGAGCATGTGTGTGTGTGTGACTGAGAGTGAGTGTGTGTGTGTGACTGAGAGTGAGCATGTGTGTGTGTGTGAGTGAGAGTGAGTGCAAGTGTGTGTGTGTGTGTGTGACTGAGAGTGAGCATGTGTGTGTGTGTGAGTGAGAGTGAGTGCAAGTGTGTGTGAGTGAGTGTGTGTGTGAGTGAGAGTGAGTGTCTGTGTGACTGAGAGTGAGTGTGTGTGTGACTGAGAGTGAGCATGTGTGTGTGTGTGAGTGAGAGTGAGTGCAAGTGTGTGTGTGTGTGACTGAGAGTGAGCATGTGTGTGTGTGTGAGTGAGAGTGAGTGCAAGTGTGTGTGAGTGAGTGTGTGTGTGAGTGAGAGAGTGTGTGAGTGAGAGTGAGTGTCTGTGTGACTGAGAGTGAGTGTGTGTGTGACTGAGAGTGAGCATGTGTGTGTGTGTGAGTGAGAGTGAGTGCAAGTGTGTGTGTGTGACTGAGAGTGAGCATGTGTGTGTGTGAGTGAGAGTGAGTGCAAGTGTGTGTGAGTGAATGTGTGTGTGAGTGAGAGAGTGTGTGAGTGAGTGAGAGTGAGTGTGTGTGTGACTGAGAGTGAGCATGTGTGTGTGTGTGAGTGAGAGTGAGTGTGTGTGTGTGACTGAGAGTGCGCATGTGTGTGTGAGTGAGAGTGAGTGTGTGTGTGTGACTGAGAGTGAGTGTGTGTGTGTGACTGAGAGTGAGCATGTGTGAGTGAGAGTGAGTGTGTGTGTGACTGAGAGTGAGTGCA